>NC_086171.1:96837845-97181178 GCF_023053635.1 Elgaria multicarinata webbii | reverse complement strand
ATGTCTGCCCTCCCTCCCTTATTAGTGATGCAGATACGAATTCATATTCCTTGTAAGAGCCTTCTTTTTGGGTAGGGCATGTAGGAAATGGCACATAATAACCCCTTCAAGCCTCATAATAACCTGCTGGGATATTTGTGTGGCAGGTATTGCAATCAAAAAGGCAAGGATGACAGCTTTGAAGTGCCATGCAGCAGCTATGTACATGGATTAATGAATCAGAGCAGAACAAGGAATGCATAAAAGGAAAACCTGCTGGCAGAGATTACAGGAGAAATGAATAACCGCTGGTTACCGAGATTTGCCCCTGGAGGAGGCACCAAGCACAAGATCCTTAGCATTTCTACTTGGAGCTCAGCCCTATTATGATCCATTGTCAAGTAAGTGTGCTGCCAGATTTGTAGCCCTTTCTGCCAACCACAAATTATGTATGAAATCATGCAAGTCCCAAAGTCTTCCAAAGAATAGATAGCATACAAACAAAAGTGTGTGTGTGTGTGTGTGTGTGTGTGCGCGCGGGGGGGGGATCTGGATGCTTCCTGGGGACAATAAATTTGAGGCACTTAATGGCCTGGGGGCTCAAGTAGGGACTCTTTTGCAACTGAGTTCTTTTCCTGTAGTTTGTTCTTATTGTCCTCTTTTTGGCCTCTCTTTTCCTGTCAAATCAACCTTGCTTCAGGTTCAAGCTGCGGGCATTCCTGGGGTGGATCAAGGCCCAGAGGCTGGGCTTGACAAGCTGAATAGCTGCCAGCGCTGCAGCTCTTTTGGCCAGAAAGACCCGCGTTCCCTCTTGTAATCAAGATTTAGCAGCCCACGCCCCCAGCTAGCCCGTGCCACTAATCTTTGGGTGGCTTGGCAAAGAGGGTTGGGCTACCTGGGCTGAGTCCCCACCCCTGTGCAAAGGGAGAACTCAGGTGGCCAAGTGAGATGGCTATGCCTTATGTTCCATGAGAAAGGGGCTTCCAGGCACCATCACTTTTCAAAGGATTTTGTGGATGTGTGCAAACATCGTAGAGCTCCATCACACCAGGGTTTCATCACTCTCGTCATGTCTTGTTTGTCGTTTTGCAACACAGTACTCACATGATGTTGTTGCCATCCTGCACTCATCTCGCCTCTTCCACCCCGTTTTCCATCTTCCTTTGGAGCAGGGAAAGTCTGGTTTATTCCCTCCATGCAAAATGAAAGCATCATCCTGCCCCTATGTCCTTTCTTGGGAGCGTGTGCTTTGAAAGGGAGGTCTTGCTGACAAAAGAGGAGAGCAGGGTGGTTCTCCTTCTCCAGTATGTCAATGGAGCCCTGCTGCCCAGTTGGACCTGGAAGGCTGGATGGATTTATGGGTTGGGTTGGGAATGAAAGTATTTCCAGCTCCAAGCATCCTTTGGCCCTAGACAGCAATGTGGCTCCTCTTAGCCAGAGGAGCAGGAGCAACTGAGAGTGCTGTGTTCCTCCCCTCCTTTCCCCCCTCCACCCTTCCTTTTCCCTCCACCCAACCCTGGCAGGGGGAATTGGAAGCTGGCTCTAAGGCTTATTTTTATTTATTTTTATTTATTTATTACATTTTTATACCGCCCAATAGCCGAAGCTCTCTGGGCGGTTCACAAAAATTAAAACCACAGTAAAACACCCAACAGGTTAAAACACAATTACGAAATACAGTATAAAAAGCGCAACCAGGATAAAACCACACAGCAAAATACAGAGTTAAAACAGTAAAACTTAAATTTAAGTTAAAATTAAGTGTTAAAATACTGAGTGAATAAAAAGGTCTTCAGCTGGCGACGAAAGCAGTACAATGTAGGCGCCAGGCGGACCTCTCTGGGGAGCTCGTTCCACAACCGGGGTGCCACAGCGGAGAAAGGCTTCTGAGTCCTTACAGCCAAAACCATTAGGCTAATCATAATATCTAGCCAGGCTCAATCCTCTGGCAATAAGTGTTTGTGGAGACTCGAGCAGCAGCAGGTGCCGCTTGTGCCCCATGCGCGGGGCTCCTCCTCACATGCAACCCCCCATGCTTGCTCCTTCATGAAGGAGTGCAAATGCGGGGGTTTGGGGGCTGTCAAGAGGAGCCCTATTTGCGTGACAGGGGGCTTGAGAGGAGAGTGCGCGAAAGGGAGGCGATTGCTAGCAGAGGTTTATGTTCTGCTTTGATTTCCTTTCGGTGTGTTTCCCAAGCAAGGCGGAGGGGGAAACAATGAAGGGGAAGGGGAAAGGCTGGGGCAGGGCGGTGAACTGGGATAGCGAAAAAGCAACGAGATGAAATAGCGCGACAATGAGTGCGTGTGAAAAGTGACCAGCGTTTGCTGCACTAATGAAACAGAGGTCAAAATCACGGGTGCAAACCAGGCGGGAAAAGTAGGCGCGATGGAGCTTGTAGTCAAAAACCTTCTGCGTTTTCTCACTGCTTCTTTCTCTTACTGAAGAAAATCCAGGTGCTTCTAGATTAAGAGATCCTATCACTATCAGAAGGCATTGTGCAGCTATTCCATATCGTCTTCTTTAACCAATTTTCCACTGTAAGGAGTTCGGAAGTAGCGATGGGAAAACACAGCCGAGTTGCAATGGAGGAGGACAACAACATCCCCCCGCCCCGTAAACCTCCCGCAGAGCCACGCGGGATAACCATCTTGTCCGGAAGCATCCTCTTAACAAGGCGGGGAAGACGGGAGAGTTGCACCGTGCTTTCGGAGTGGCAACGCTTGGGGCCCTCCCTCTGGAAGCTCCGAAAAATGCGGGGGGGGGGGAGCAGGGGACGGGCCGGAAGAAAGGAGTTCGCGCTTTGCTCTGGGCAACATTGTGGTCCCAATCCACCCCGCCCTGGTGCCGGACGGAGGTGGACCAGCAGCAGCAGCAGCAGCTGCGATGGGCTGTCTTCCCTTCGCCGTCGAAGCGCCAGCGTCAACGCACGCTTTAAGGACAACAGAACTCCGGGGCGGACTGAGCTCCGGCTGCTGGACCTGCGCGTTGCGCGGAGTACGGCCGGAGGGCCGCTGGACGGCCGTCTCGGCCTGCTCGGGAGCAGCGAACAATCGCGAAAAACGAAGGTCGGCCGAAGGTGCCTCCTCCAATCCCGCCCCCGAACTGCTTCGCCATTGGATTCCCGCTAGGCAGGCGGCGGCTTCTCCTCCTCTTCGCCCGGATTGGCGCGTGCCCCGGCAGCGGCGCTGCCTCTTCTCCCGGCAGCTCCCAGTCGGGGCGCCCCAGGAGCGCCCTCCCGCCCTCCGTCCCTCCCGCCTCTGCTCCGCCCCACTCCGGGTTCAGGCGGAGGTGGCGGCCCCCGCCGCCGTCCCTCAGGCTCCACTGGTCAGCGTCCACCTGGGCGTACGGCTCGTCTAACTTCACGCAACTGGCTTCGGGAGCCGCTCGGCTTCTCTCCGCCATGCCCGTCGGTGCCTCCCCCTCAGCCAAGTCCCGGTACAACCTGGTGGACGACAGGCACGACCTGCGCATCCCGCTACACAACGATGACGCCTTCCAGCACGGCATCGGCTTTGAGGCCAAGGTAGGGCGCGGACAGCTCATCGGTCTCCTGGGAGCTCTTGATGCGGATGCAGAGAGCCCCAAGAAGGCTTAGCTAGCATTCCGCGCTTGGGTTTAGGAATCCGAGAATTTCGGACAGGCTCTCGGCAGGCGTGAACCCCGGCTTCGCTGGTCTTATGGGGCTTCCTCCGCCCCATTGCCCTGGGAGCCTTTCTCCAAAATCACGGAGCAATTTGGTCGGGCTCCCAATTGCGCTTTGCGTTAGGACGATCTACTCTGTGTGTGCTTGGAAGCACGCTTGCCGCCTTCACAGGCGTCACATCGGAACCCTGGCCGTGAGGTCTAGGGCCAAATGGAGCCTTGCTTTGGGGGCTTTGGCATGCGCTGCTGGGCGCTTGCTGGAAAGGATTCGGAGAGGGAGAGAGAGAGCAGGTTTCAGGCCAGCCGCGGACAAGATTGGCTTGACATGGGCGACTGCCTCCTCCTTCCTTGTCCGGCCCTGCAATGGTGTCCTTGTGTTGCTTTTGTGGGGTTTAGGTTGGCGTAGTTACAGCTTGCTTCTGAGGACGGCCTTAAGGCTGGGAACAGGGTAAGGCTCAGAGCTTGCTTCGGAGAGGACCCCGTAGTGTATCGCTCTTGTTGCAAAAGGCGCCCTACCTTAGCAAGGCGGGCAGTCTGGTTCGCCTTCCTGGTAGCCTGGTGTCCTTCCTTGTATTGTGGGAATTCCATTTTCAGGTTAGTTTCACTGAGCAGGAATTTCCTCCCTTTGTTGCACGCAGACTCATCGCCTACAGTTCCAGGCACAGGTGCTCCTCATCTGCTGTCTTTATTCCTAGAGCAGGTGCTCTGCACTCTTTCTTCATGTTAATAAACACTGCAGGAATAATAGTGATTGTTTTATCCCATGACTTAATCAGAACTGAACTATGGTACTGAACGATGGGTTCTAAAGACCTCATGCTGAATTGTTGCCCTACTGCATCCCCCCATCCCCACTCCAGCAGAAACCTTCCAAAGGGCTCTCTCTGTGCCTGGTACTTTGGCACCACGCTGTCATGTCAATGAAGTATCCCTTTGATTGAAATTACATTGATGTGCTCAAGCCTTGGACTTTTGTTCCCTTAGTGTGAGTGATTAGGCCAATATACTCTGCAGGGTTGTTGTGGGGAGAAAATGGGATCACTTACACTAATTAATAGTTAACTATGATAAGGAATTTTCTTGTGCAATGCAGGGCAAGATAGTTACAATTCTAATTTCCCTAATGCTCTCAATCTACCTTATGCTGATCAGTCACCGCTTTTTTAAAAAATTGAATATGGCTCATGCAGTCTCCACAGTGTCCAGGATTGACCTTCTCACAAGGCAAGCAGGGCAGCAGTTTGCAGAGAACTGCATCTTTGCTGAAACAGCAAGTGGGAAGGGTTTTCTTCTCAGCACCTTGGTATATCATGTGTGCTCCAGTTATCTGTGAAAACCAGGCAAGAGGAAGGCAGGAGGGCTTAAGGGAAAGGATTTCTGTAAACCGCCCAGAGAGCCCTGGCTATGGGAGCGGTATATAAGTCTAATAAATAAATAAAATTTTAATAAATAAATATCAGAGAGGGGCAGGCACCAGGGCTTAGTGGCACCAGGAAGGGAAGCGTGAGAGTACTTTTGGGCAGGAGATGGGCAGGGCAGTGGACGGATGCGTTGTACCAGAGAGTAGCAGAACATCTGGACTTAGGGTTCATTATGAGGACAACTTACCCATTGCTAGAGAACCTAAGGACAGAGTAAAATAGGAGATTAAGGGTCCAATATAAGGGAAAGGGATTTAATATTTTCTCTAGACTCCTAAAAGGTTGATGGATTTCAGCAAGGAAATTTCGGGGCCTTTAACTTGTACAACACAAACAACCACAAAAAGTCCATACCAGCTGTTTCTGTATACTTTGTATCTAAACATACTATTCACGTTATTTATACCCCGTCCCATATCTTATCCAAATTCGTGCTCCATTTTCAAGTTAGATAAAAGTATCAATACCATACAGGCATTTTGACAGGTATCCTATTGGATCCATCACTTATTAGACAGCTGGACCCCTTTCACAATCAGATAAATTATCTGATTGTGGAATTATCTGATTTCTTTTAATTGAAATTATCAATTATCTGTGTACTGCCACCTGCTCATTCATCCCCAGCAGCTTGTTTTTGTAGCATGGGGGTTCTCTTACTGCCAGCCCTGTCTGAATTAATTGATTTATGATATTTCTATACCACCCAATAGGCGAAGCTCTCTGAGCGGTTCACAAATTTCATAGGGTCACTATTGTCCCTATGAAACACTATTAGTAATTGCTAGTCAGTCCAGGGGCTTTTTTTTGCAGCAGCAGCAGCAGAAGGCCATATGGACTATGATGAATCACTTTAAGGAAGCAGCATCTTGTAAAAAGTTGGTTACTGATGGCAAATAAGAATTCCCTCTGGGTGACCAGGCAAGGAAGCATGATAGAAGTTGGCCGTTCTTTCTTTTATGCCGCAAGTGACTAACATAAGGGCAAGTGAGCTAGGAGCAAGCAAGCTATCCTAAGTTTCATGGTGGCAGGGCCAGATAAAGATGTGACAGTCATCAAACACACACAGACACACACAGGGATGTAAGTTAGGGAAGGCTCATTTTCAGATTCTTCTATACAACATAGTTCTGTAGTTGCCACTCACATTGGATATTTAATATGGTATGTTACTTATCTGTTACATTTGTATCTTGCCCTTCCACTTGAAATTTAGGGTGGCATATAAGGGTATTATGCCAGTCTTGCAAATGAGTCAACGAGAGTTACTAATAGCGTTGGAATGCTAGTCCACTCCAATAGATCAATTACCTATCCTTTCACCACAATCAATTGTTGTGAAAAAGAACTGCTCATGCTTGCTGCAGGAACCAGACAGTACCCTAACATGCACTCTGACTATCTGCTCAGTAAAACATGTAAGGGCTAGGATCAGATACCAGGAGCATTCAAAACGGGGTGTTTGCAAAAGCAAGCACACCTATTCTCTGCTGCTATTTCCGTCATTTCTGCCTGGGAGAAGGCCACCTCCGCTGCTTCCCCTTGGCTTGGGGACCAGGGGGAAGTGGAAATGCCAGGGGATTCTTTGCAGCCAACAAAAACAAGGCTGACAACTACTATCCAGAGGATCTTTTCTTCTGTCGCTCCCAGTTTGTGGAATGGCTTGCCGGGAGAGATTCGTCAACTTAACAGTCTTCCAGAATTTAAGAAAGCCATAAAGACTGATCTCTTCCAGCAGGCCTACCTGGTTGAATTTTAAGATGCCTTTTCTTTTCTTTTTTTAAATTTTTTTATTAACAATACATTAATACAATACTACAATATTCACAACACAAGACAACAACAAAACAATTTAAAAAATACATGATACAATCTTATTTATCCTTATAACATTTCTAATTAATATTTTACAACATTACATAACATATAGTGCACCTCCCCCACCCCGGGATCTATTCCTGTTTCCAAAATCTCATTGATTCTTCTGGAGGTGGTCTTCCACTTCCCCTAGATAATACATATTCTAGGAACTGATTCCAAATTCCCTCAAAATCATTTGTTTTTGTTATCCCTTTTCTTATTTTTATATTACATGTCAATTTATCATTTATAGCAATATCCCAAATCTCTTTATACCAGTCCTCAGCATGATAATCTCCTTACAGCTTCCAGTTCCTAGATATAATCAACCTTGCTGCTGTTAGCAAATTCGTTATCAGTTATTTTGTTTCTTTATTACATTTTAAATCTTCATATATTGATAGCAATGCCACTGTGGGTGTCTCTTCAATCTCCATTCCCACTATATCATTTATCTCTTTAAACACCATTATCCACATTTTTTGAACAAATACACATTCCTACCACATATGTAAATATGTTCCTTTTTCTTTACATCCTCTCCAGCAATTTGCTGAATTCAGCTTGTTTATTTTATTTAGTCTCACTGGGGTTAGATACCACCTCCATACAATCTTATAATAATTCTCTTTTATCCTCACTGACATACTTCTCAACACTCTTTGTCTCCATATTCCCTCCCAACTCTGTTGCCCTATTTGTATCTTCAAATCCGTTTCCCACACCATCTTACCCATATTCTCTGACTCCCCCTTCCCAACCAATATTCTATATATTTCACTCGTTAAACCTTTTATCATTTTATTTTCTCCTTTCTCAATTTCTCTTTAAAATCATCTCCTCAATTTTCGTTAATTCTCTACATTCTCCATTATCCTTTAACCATTTCTTCGTCCACTGCGCTAATTGAAAATAATTTGACCATGTTAAATTCTTCTCCTTTAATGCCTCTTCTATTTCTTCTCGAGTGTTCATCTTCCTTAACCAATTTTTAAGTTTCATTATATACTTCTCTATTAATATTTTCCCTAATTTATCTTTTAAATTCCCTGGAAATTTTCCTAACATTATCACTGGTATTATTGGAGAAATACTTGGAAGTAACTCCTTTTTATAAACCCGCCATATTTCCCAGTGATTTTTTAGAAGGGGGTACTCTATTTCTTCCCCCCATTTTTTATTATAATCTCTAAAAATATATATTTTATATATTTTTCTAATGGTGTGCTGCTTTTAATGATGCATTAGTTTTAAACATTTGAATTAATTTTATGTATTTTATGGTGTTTTTATTTGTGCTGTACCCCGCCTCAATCCAGAGGGAGAGCCGGGTAACTAATTATTATTATTATTATTATTATTATTATTATTATTATTATTATTATTATTTCCTCCATAACCTTCATAACTTTAAAAATCTCAAGTTATTCCAAATTGATGACTTGCATTTCCTTGGTCTTCCAGGCTCAATCCTTCCCCTCTGCAGGTGAGGGAATGCTGAGGCTCAGCACCCTTCCTGCACTCTGACCTTCTTTTCATTTGGTTTAGAGAAAATAGATGGTTGTTTATTTGTTCAGTCACTTCCGACTCTTTGTGACTTCATGGACCAGCCCACGCCAGAGCTTTCTGTCGGCCGTCGCCACCCCTAGCTCCCCCAAGGTTGAGTCTGTCACCTCCAGGATATCATCCATCCATCTTGCCCTTGGTCGGCCCCTCTTCCTTTTGCCTTCCACTTTCCCTAGCATCAGCATCTTCTCCAGGGTGTCCTGTCTTCTCATTATGTGGCCAACGTGCTTCAGTTTGCCTTTAATATCATTCCCTCAAGTGAGCAGTCTGGCTTTTATTTCCTGGAGTATGGACTGGTTTGATCTTCTTGGAGTCCAAGGCACTCTCAGAATTTTCCTCCAACACCACACTTCAAAAGCATGTATCTTCCTTCGCTCAGCCTTCCTTATGGTCCAGCTCTCGCAGCCATAGGTTACTACGGGGAATACCATTGCTTTAACTATGCGGACCTTTGTTGTCAGTGTGGTGTCTCTGCTCTTAACTATTTTTTCAAGATTTGTCATTGCTCTCCTCCCAAGAAGTAAACGTCTTCTGATTTCCTGGCTGCAGTCAGCGTCTGCAGTAATCTTTGCGCCCAGAAATACAAAGTCTGTCACTGCCTCCACGTTTTCTCCCTCTATTTGCCAGTTATCAATCAAGCTGGTTGCCATAATCTTGGTTTTTTTTAGGTTTATCTGCAACCCAGCTTTTGCACTTTCTTCTTTCACCTTCGTCATAAGGCTCCTCAGCTCCTCTTCGCTTTCAGCCATCAAAGTAGTATCATCTGCATCTTTATTACTAGGTTCCACTATATAGTCCTAAGATCTTCTACTTCTCTCTACCTCACAGAATTCTAACCTACACACTGTATCTCTCACTCTCTTCACAGATCATCTTCTAACACTCAAACTCTCATATTCTACTGACTCATCTTGCACTGACACTTCTACACAAACCCATCTATACTGACACCTCATCTCACCCCCTCCCTCTCACTCAACTATATATAGATACATTTCTCTAGCTCCTCCCACTCTTAATCTGCACTCCCCCTCAACCATCCAATCAACACGCAGGCATTCAACCCCCCTCTACTAATTGTAAGTACCTTGAGGCCTACTTATTTCCTGAACCTTATATGTAATATAAACAATAACTTTGTATACACATTTATAACATAAGGCAGCTAAACATTACACACACACACACTCCACAGTAATAGCATCTCTCCTCCACCTGTCTCTTACACACACACACAATTCAGTTGCTCTGGCAAACAACCATTTTACTTTGGGGGCAAGGTTTCACCATGGAAGATTCCATCTACCACTCATCTACCACCATCTACCATTCCATCTACCATGGAAGATTCCATCTACCACTCACCCGTACATTGCCCTCTCCTCTTTCTGACCACAGAATTTCTACCTGGCATGTGTTTGCCAGTTAACATTGTATCCAATATTCACATGGGTTTGTGAGGGCAGCGGACATCTCCGTGTCCAGCCTGCATTGGCCCAGGTGCACCTACCCAGGACTAGGGAGGGGCCCGTGCCTGAGTGCTCACAAGCCTTTGAGAGTGCTTGGGCATGGGTCCACCCTGCCTTCCAGGTCATGTTCTGCCCTTTGTTCCTTTCCCCCTGCTGCATTAATGGTCGCTGCCATTAATGTAGTGGGGGGAAATAGGCAATTTCCCCAGCCTAGGGGAAACTGCGGGTGTCTCCCTCTCCTCCTATTTGTGCCAAATGGGACCTTTGCTGAAGGCTTGCATGCTTTGCTGAGGGGGCTGCACGGCCCGGCGCCTTGAAGCGGGGCCGCGCAAGCGGGGCTCAGCAAGACTGTGGGGCGGGCCCCAACTGAGCTCTCCAAACTCTATTGCAAGTATATCACCTAGCATTTAGAATGGAAATCTTGAAACCTCATAACTTTAGGAATAGACATAATATTTTAAACAGACTGCTGATGGCAGACCACTGCAATGTCTTCTCTTTTGGACCTAATGTAAAATGGCAAATGTTAGCTTGTTGATAAGGTGGGATATAAATATTGTTAATAATTTAGAAAAAAACTTGAGTGGTTTTTGTAGAAAGGTGGGATATAAATTTAATAACTAACTAAATAATACTAAATAAATGAAGACATTGAAAGTAAGCTTTGGGATGACAGAAAAATGGTTGCGAACAATGGGACTTCTGTAGTTCAAAGCAAACTTGTGATCCTTTTTCATTTAAAAAAAATTATGTGCCCAGGTTACGTAATTCACCAGGTAGATTTTACATTAAAATTTCACATGAACAGGAAACCATTTCATTTGGTTTTACATGTAATAAAAATAATAATCAGGCTTTAAAGATGGCAGAATGCTAAAAAATGGATGATACCTTAAACCAATTGGGTTCCTGCAGCTCCACAATTTGGAAATAAAGCTGTGGGAAAATGACTTTCCCAAGGCTTCACAATGAGCTCATGGCACATCACGCTTGAAGCCACATTTTCCAGATTGGTGCCCAACTTCATGTCCACTGGACCCAGAGTGCATAATATTCTGTAATTTGGTGTTTGTGAATAAAGCACATCCTTAATACCATCCATGAATCAGGTAACTTTTCATGGTAGTGTGCAATGGTTTATTCTACAGCTTCTGTACTTCACAAAAAGTCTTTGTTAAAATATTTTGGCGAATATATCCTCCACCCAATTAGGTGTTAGTTAATTACTAGTCTGTCCAATTTCTTCCGGTTTTGGATTGTTGTGCAATTGAGATTTGTGTAGGAAAGAACAACAACAAAAACTTCAAAAAGAAAATGGGGATGCACACACCCTATGAACTATGTCACCTCTAGGGTTTGGTGTCAGGACAAGTGAAGTTTTCACAAAGAACAAAATAGTTGGGTGTGCTGGTCAAATGATGTATCAGAGAGCGAGCGAGCGAGCGAGCGAGCGAGAGAGAGAGAGAGAGAGAGAGCATGAGTGAGTGTGTTGTATAAACAGCAGAAGCAAGACAAAGGCCTATCCAGTGGAATTTTAAGATGTTTTAGAATGTGTTTAGGATGTTTTTAGGATGTTTTAACAATGAATATTATGTTTTAATTCAGTTTTATGTATTTATGTATTTTATATTTACTGTTGTTCCCCACCTCGATCAAAATGGAGAGGCGGGTAAGAATTATTATTATTATTATTATTATTATTATTATTATTATATTAATATATGTAAGAGACATTCCACCAACTCTAGGAAAAACACAGCCAAAAATAACTGGTTTGGGACTGGGTTTTTTCTAATGGGAAACCTAGGTGGGATCTACACTAATGGTTTAAAATGTTAAGATATGTTTTGTTATGTTATGATAATTTATTGGGTCACATGACGCTATGTTCTTTATCGTCGTCATATTTTCCTTCCTTCTTCCATTGTATTTCTTCCGTTGTGATGTTTAAATAGCGTTGCAAGTGTTCCTATGTGCCCCCTTACGTCGTAATAGTTGTATCTCACTGACTTTTGAATTGCCGATTGTCAGCCAATTGCGTCCCTGGGGGCGTGGATACTTCCTTTTGGCGCCTAAAACTAGTGTACTATAAGCTCCAAAGGGCTTGAGGGAGAAAATTTTAAAAATCATAACAAATCAACGGATGACCCAATCTGATTAAAATTTGGTATGCTGAAAGCCCTCGTTAAGACCTGCCACTGTGCCAATTTGGATCTCTTTAGCTTTAAAATCTATGCAGCTGTAAGCATTTGTTTAATTTCCATTTAAAAAATCATAACAAATCAATGGATGACCCAATCTGATTCAAATTTAGTATGCTGAAAGCCCTCCTTAATAGCTAGTACTGTTGTGATTTTGAACTCTTTATCTTTAAAATTTACACAGATGTAAGCATTTGTTTAATTTCCATTAAAAAAAATCATAACAAATCAACCAGGGGTGGGGGTGGGGCGAAGCCAGGAGATCAGGAAGTGGGCAGTGCAAAGAGACCAGCGACGAAGAAGAAGTACAAGCTACAGAGATAAAACAGTGTGTCCTGCTCTAATCAATGAATACCAGGAAAGCAAAAGGTTAGTAACACGACATTAGTGGAGTGTGCCCCGTGACATTTAAAAATGACACAAATAAAAACATTTCCAGTGGTAGGAAATAAGGTAATAAGCACTAGTGTAGATCCACCCCTATTTTGGCAGTCAAGGATGGTGCCTTCATATATGGCACCCATGGCCAAAATTACATTGCTCCTACTTAGGTTCCTGTCTGGCTCTTTAAAACCCTTTAGCAATTATTCATGTTTTATTTTCTAACTTGACTAGAGATTTACAAAGCCCATTGCATTTCCTTATGGGTACTAATAGGTTGGGTATTGCTTGATCAGTAGTGTTTACCTCGTTACTCTTTCAGTAAATCAGAGCTGGTTCTTTATGGGAAGTAATTATTATTATTATTATTATTATTATTATTATTATTTATTTATATAGCACCATCAATGTACATGGTGCTGTACAGAGTAAAACAGTAAATAGCAAGACCCTGCCGCATAGGCTTACAATACTCAGCTTTTCCAACAATCCTTCAATGTAAACATTTCTGTCTCTCTATATCTATAGGCCTCATACAAGTATCCAAAGCGGAGGGATAAAAAACACCAGAAATGATATGTTGGTGTTCTAAGGGGAAGAAGTGTACATACCTGAAGGATTCCATTAAACACTTTTCCCATTGTCCAGTTCCTTCTCTGTTTCAGGATATTTAGAGTTGGTGGTGAGTGAGTGATACCTTCTAGTCTCTTGCTGGTGCTGTTCAATGCCAAATTCCTGATGATAATTCAGTATTTGCATTTTGGACTATAATTTGAAAATGTTCCTGTTTTTAAATTATAGGGAGGATGCTTTTGAATTCAACACTAGGAACTTGAAAAAGGAGTGTAGCACTTGAACTGGCTGCCTAGGGAGGTTGTGAAATCCTGTCCTTTAAAGGTTTTCCAGGAAAAAGAAGTCATTATTATTTATTATATTTCTGTACTGCCCAATAGTCAAAGCTCTCTGGGTGGTTTGAGGAAAGGAAAGGAACCTCTCAAAATTTAAAACTACAATACAAAATTTTAAATTACAAAAACATACAACATACATAGAAAGATACATTTAAAACAACTATAAACAACTTTAAAAACACATCTAGGGCCAGTGAAGCTCATTATATTGCTAAATGCCTTGGAAAAGAGAAAAGTTTTATTCTGGCACCAATTGGTGCTAGGCAGGCCTCGTCGGGGAGATCGTTCCATAATTGGGGAGACCACCACTGAGAAGGCCCTATCCCCTGTTACCATCCTCCAAGCTTCCCTTGGAGTAGGCACCCAGAGAAGGACCTTAGATATTGAACAGGTAGGTTCATTTTGGAAAAGGTGTTCTGTCAGGTATTGTGGTCCGGAGCTGTGTAAGGCTCTATAGGTTAAAACCAGCACCTTGAATTGGGCTCGGAAACGTTCAAGCAGCCAATGCAAGTGGGCCAGAGTTGGTCTTATATGTTCAAACCTTCTGGTCCGCATTATCGCTCTGGCTGCTGCATTTTGCACAAGCTGCAGCTTCTAAACCATCTTCAAAGGCAGCCCCACATAGAGTGCATTGCAGTAATCAAACTTAGAGGTTATCAGCGCATAGACAACTGAAGCAAGGTCCAGATAGGGGCATAGTTGGGCCACCAACCGAACTGGTAGAAGGCACGCCATGCCACCAAGGCCACCTGAGCCTCAAGTGACAGAGATGGTTCTACGAGAACCCCCACGCTATGAACCTGCTCCTTCAGGGGGAGTACGACCTCATCCAGAACAGGTTGAACACCCTCCGTCTGGTCAGCAGAACCACCCACTAACAGCATTTCAATCTTGTCTGGTTTGAGTTTCAGTTTATTAGCCCTCATGCAGTCCATTGTCACGGCCAGGCACCGATTCAGCACATCCACAGCCTCACCTGATGAAGTTGAAAAGGAAAAATACAGCTGCATATCTTCAGCATACTGATGGCAATGCACTCCAAAACTCTGGATGACCACATTCAATAGTTTCAAGTAGATGTTGAACAGCATGGGGGACAAAACTGACCCCTGTGCAACCCCATACTGGAGAATCCACAGGGCCAAGCAATTCCCCTGAGCATGACCTTCTGGGGCCGATCCTCCAAGTAGGAGCGGAACCACTGCAACACAGTACTGCCCACTCCCAATTCAGACAGTCATCCCAGAAGGATACCATGGTCAATGGTATCGAAAGCCCTGAGAGATCAAGGAGAATCAACAGAGTCACACTCTCCCTGTCTTTCTCCCAACATAGGCCATCATACAGGGTGACCAAGGCTGTTTCCTTACCAAAGCCAGGTCTAAAACCCGACTGAAATTAGGAGCAGAAGAACTAGAAGACATTCTGCAATGGTGGAACCATTAGAGTTAAACAACCGCTTTCAGCTACTGAAGTCTCAGACTGGAGGACGCTCTGCAGAGGAAGAATTACAGCAGACACCAGGCAACAGTGAACAAGAGGCAGAAGGTAGGTCGACCAAGAAGAAGAGAAGAGTAGTCATTGTGGGAGACTCCTTGCTGTGTGGGATTGAAACACAAGTGTATCGTGAAGACCCATGGACTCGCCAGGTGTGCTGTCTCCCTGGAGCACAGATTAGAATGTGACTGAAGGGTTACCGAAGCTCATAAAGCCCATGGACACGTACCCCTTTCTTCTCATCCATGTGGGAACAAATGATGTCACCAAGCGGAGCTACGAAGAAATCAGGTCGGACTTCGAAGCTCTGGGAAAAAAACTGAAGAACTTTGGGACCCAGGTAGTTTTCTCATCCATCCTCCCGGTTCTTGGAAGAGGATTAGAAAGGGAAAGAAAAATACTCTTTCCCTTTTTTAAAGGTGAACAGCTGTCTACGAAGGTGGTGCCGACGTGAGAGTTTTGGATTCTGGGACCACGGGCTATGCTACTTGGAAGATGGACTGCTGGCAAGGGATGGGTTGCACCTCACAAGGGCTGGAAAGAATGTGTTCAGTCACAGCATGAAGAACTTGATCAGGAGGGCTTTAAGCTGAATCATACAGGGGCAGCAGACATAAACTTCGAGGCAACGATGGATGAAGGCCCATGCATCACAGTACAGAGAACAGCTCCAACAGTGTCCCAAAATAGTGTCTGCAACAATGTAGGAACAAAGCCAGACTATAAAACACATGGTCTTCGATGTCTATATACTAATGACCAGAGCATGGGAAACAAACAGAATGAACTTGAACTCTTATTACATGAAGGCAAATACGACTTGATAGGTATAACTGAAACTTGGTGGGATGACTCCCATGACTGGAATATAGCAATTGAAGGATATAACGTGTTCAAAAAGAACAGAAGAAATAGAAAGGGAGGTGGAGTTGCACTATATGTTAAAAATACCTATCCCTGCACAGAAATACAAGTGGATGAGGCTGGGAGCTCCATCGAGAGCATCTGGATTAAAATAAATGGGGCAAGAACATGATAATCAGAGTATATTACCAACCACCCAATCAAGGAGAAGACGAGGATGAAATCTTTGAGAAACAAATTGCCAGTGTTTCAAGGAAATCTGACATAGTAGTGATGGGGAACTTCAATTACCGTATTTCTTTGATTCTAAGGTGCCATCGAATCTAAGGCGCACCCCATTTTTAGACCTGCTTATTTGGGGAAAAAAGATGCACACTAATTTCAGTACCACCAACAGAAAACCCTACTTGTCACTGAGCAAGCTCCACTTTAAGGACTACGGCATAGCCTGGGTGTGAGGAAGTGATTGCAGGCAGAGCAACGGGAGAGACTGCCCAGTTCGTATTGGGCAGCTGGATTTTGGTGCCACTGGGCTGAGAGGGGCTTAGGGGTTAGCAAAAAACAGGCGCTTACCCTCCCAGCTCCTCGTCCAGGCTCGCGGCTGCTGCAGGAACTTCCTCTTTTGGCTGCCTGCCTGCACGTGGAGGAGAGAGACAATGGAGCTGGAGCTGCCGCGTGAGAGCAGCTTCGGTGGAGCAGAACAGGTTTTTCCGCAGGCGTAAGGGGTTCAAGGCGGGACGCGCGCTTCCCAGCGCGGCAGCTGGAGGGGGGACCCGGTGCTTGGGGGGGGTGAGCCTCCTGACTCTTGGAGCCTCTTGTGTCGTCCCGGCACAGCTGACGAGGGCCGGAGCTGCACGGGGCGCCCTGTAGGCTCCAATCAGCCAGCAAAGCAATTTTACCGTATTTCTTCGATTCTAAGGCGCCATCGAATCTAAGGCGCACCCAATTTTTTGAGCTGTTACTTTAGGGAAAAAAGTGCGTCTTAGAATCGAAGAAATACAGTACCCTGATATCTGTTGGAAGACAAATACTGCCAAAAGCGGACCTTCCAAGAAATTCCTGACATGTATGGGTGATAAATTCCTCTTACAGAAAGTGGAGGAAGGAACTAGAGGATCGGCAATCCTTTGGAGCAGATCATAAAGAAGTCAATCTGTAAGCACCTTGAAAACAATGCAGTGATTACTAGAAGCCAAAATGGATTTGTCAGGAACAAATCCTGTCAGACTAATTTGATCTCATTTTTTGATCGGGTAACCTCCCTTGTGGACTGTGGGAATGCTGTGGACATAATATATCTTGACTTCAGCAAAGCTTTTGACAAATTGCCCTATGATATTCTGATTAACAAACTAGCTAAAAGTGGGCTAGATGGAACAACTATTAGGTGGATTCACAGTTGGCTATGGAATCGGACTTAAAGAGTGCTTATCAACGGTACCTTCTCAAACTGGGGACAGGTACCGAGTGGGGTATTGCAGGGCTCAGACCTGGGCCCAGTGCTCTTCAACATTTTTATTAATGATTGGATGAGGAGGTGCAGGGAACGCTTATCAAATTTTCAGATGACACAAAATTGGGTGGGGTAGCTAATACCCTGGGAGACAGAAATAAACTTCAAAGTGATAGGCTGGAGTGCTGGGCTGAAAACAACAGAATGAAATTTAATAGGGATAAATGCCAAGTTCTACATCTAGGAAATAGAAACCAAATGCACAGTTACAAGATGGGGGACACTTGGCTCAGCAATAGTACAAATGAGAAGGATCTTGGAATTGTTGTAGATCACAAGCTGAATATGAGCCAACAGTGCAATATGGCTGCAAGAAAGGCCAATGCTATTTTGGGCTGCATTAATAGAAGTATAGCTTCCAAATCGAGCGAAGTACTGGTTCCTCTCTATTCGATCCTTGTTAGGCCTCATCTAGAGTATTTAGCCCGTTATTCCGTGTCCTGCACTCTGGGAGGATTGAGAAGAGATCCTGGCCCTCCTCTGTGTGACAACCTTTTAAGTATTTGAAGAGTGCTATCATGCCTCCCCTCAATCTTCTCTTCTCCAGGCTAAACATGCCCAGTTCTTTCAGTCTCTCTTCATAGGGCTTTGTTTCCAGACCCCTGATCATCCTGGTTGCGCTCCTCTGAACACGCTCCAGCTTGTCTGCGTGGAGCCCAGAACTGGATGCAATACTCTAGATGAGGCCTAACCAGGGCTGAACAGAGAGGAACCAGTACCTCACGTGGTTTGGAAGCTATACTTCTATTAGCAGGTGGTTGGTTAACTCAAGAGAAGCTGTCAGTTTAGATGCTCTTCTGATAGTATCTTAAGGAAATAGGTGGATGATGTCTCTGCTGCTTTCTTTGCAGAGCATCATCTTATGTAGTGAAAGAGAAAGGGAGGGGACAAAAAGAAGAGAATGGATGGCGTTATGCAGCATAGTGTAAATTTCTTGATCTCCAAAGTCTTGTAGAGGAGGCTGTGCATAAATGTACACTTCTGAAAAAACTGCAGTAACATAGAACGCTGGTGAGCCAACTGGTCACTTGAACCCTCTTGTTCCTTGGAGAAAACAGCAATTGCTGTGCAGAGATACATCAGATTGTACATGCTGCTTTTTGTTTTCTTGCCTTTTCTCTTGGTCATGTGAAGCTACTCTAGGTTGTACATTTTTCATGTCAGCTGTACTTGGATGATTCAGTAGCCACATGATGGAAAAGAGAAGGTCTGGCTTGCTAAGGGTCACAGGATAATCTGTCTTCTGTTCACTAATGAACCTTATTTTCCTACATTTTGACCTGAAATTGTCGTTTTGACTTGATGTAGCATTTCAATTCATTGGCTGGGGAGGCAAAAGAAATTGCTGCTTTGGGCTACGGCTGGATTTCTGTATCATATTTAGATCAATGGCTATAATTTCTAGCCCCACTCTCAACTGTGTTTGATACTAGAGGGCTTCAATCTTTTGGGGTCAATAGACATATTTGGAAATTTGAGACATCATTGTGGGCACCCCCACAAAATGGCTTCCATGGAGGGACTCTCCAGTCACTAAATAGCTGCTTTAGAGACTTGTATAGTCATAAAGGACAAATAACTTGTAGAAGGCAGAGGATGGGTTTGAGCCCCAAATGCTAAACCATTTATTTCCCCCCACAAAGCACAACAAAATACTAGGGGTGTGCATGGACCCCTCCGCTTCACTTGCAGATCCGCGATTTTCGGATCGGGCCACTTCGCCCCACCCCTGCTCCGCCCAGAGCTCCGTTTCCCCCCCCCCATAGGGCTGCATTGAAAGCTAAAAAAGTAAACAACTTTTTTTCGGTTGAAGTTAGAAACCTCACGTTTGGCACCATGACACCTCATGGGGGTATACACACGCACGCCAAGTTTCAAGGCAATCCCATCATCCCCTGATTTTTGGGGAATTTATGAAAATCGGGCACCCCATTCAGACCCCTTGGGATAGCTCCCTCAATTTGCACGTTAGAAACCTCAAACTCACCACCATGACAGCTTATCCATGTGTCCACATGGACGCCCAGACTCAAGGCAATCCCATCATCCCCTGATTTTTGGCGCGGCTTAACTCACCCCAAATTGTCCCATTCTACAACTACGTCAATTTGCACGTTAGAAACCTCAAACTCGGCACCATGATAGCTTATCCATGTGTCCACATGGACGCCAGGTTTCAAGGCAATCCCATCATCCCCTGATTTTGGGGGAATTTTTGAAAATCGGGCACCCCATTCACACCCCTTTCCATAGCTCTGTCAATTTGCATGTTAGAAACCTCAAACTCGCCACCATGAAAGCTTAACCAGGGATACATATGCACACTGAGACTCAAGGCAGTCCCATCATCCCCTGTTTTTTGGCGGGGCTTAAACCTGCAGACCTCTCAATGGGGCCATTTCAAAGGAAATCCCAACATGCCATGAATTGGGGAGTAGAGATCAACCTATATGAATCTTCTTCCACACTTGAAAAATGGATTTGGAACTTCCAAAACTCCAAGTGAGCGCAGGAAGGACTTCTCCCCTGAGTCAAAGCCAGACACACACAACATCCCTGCAAGGCGGGCAGGGGAGGAGAGAGGGAAGGCAGGCAGGCAGCAGACATTTCTGGGGGCATAAGGAAGTGAGCCAAGGATAAGCCAGTAATGCATATAAAATGGAATAAATAAATAAATAAATAAATAAATAAACGAAGGAGGGGTGGAATTAAAAGCAGCAGTGTTGCTGAATAAACAACAAGAAGAACTTTTAAAAAAAGGTTATATCTGTCTTTTACCAGTAGTAGGGGGACGTGCCCGGGGGACGGGGAAGCAGCTGCCAATTTGACTGGTCCTAGTAGTGACCAGTCTTTTAAGAAGCAAGGCTGTCCATTCAACTCATGAAAGCCATTGCTCCACCACAACAGAAAAGAGGAACTGTCACTTCAACTCATGATAGGCATTGCTCCACCGGGTTACTCTCTTTGGAAGGCTCTGATGGCCTTCCAAGTACAGGAGAGAGTGGGGGCACGTCCACAATGAGATGCCCTAGGGGAGCTCATCCCCTTGCACCACATCTTTTCAGTTGTTCCCCTAAGTTAGGGTGGGTAGCAGTGCTCTCTTATTATTGGCTTAGTATATGATTTCAGGTTGTGTTTGTGCATTTGGTGGGGCTACTGTTTTAAAAAACACTAGGAAAAGTCCGTTCAGACTAAGAAAGAGAAGTTTCCCAGAATCCCAAGTTACCCGTTTTGCCTATCCCCTCCTCCAACTTTGGGATCATGTGATCATGACCGGGAGTTGACTCTGCCCCTCAGCAATCGAAAAGGTAATCTTTTTCCCGCCTTTACCCTACTTTTTAAAAAATTCTAGCACGCAACCCGCACCATGCAGAGAGGTGAGAGTAGTCTCAAAACGACCCCCATCCACGACTGTCTAAGCACAAGAATTTTCAGAACGATAGCTTAAAAATCAACCCAGTTATCCCCGATTCTTTTCCGCAATGCAATCCTATGGGCGAAAACCGCCGTTTGACCCGATTTTTAAAAAATTCTAGCGCGCGACCCGCACGACGCAGAGAGGTGAGAGTAGTCTCAAAATGACCCCCATCCACGACTGTCTAAGCACAAGAACGATAGCTTCAAAAACAACCCAGTTATCTATGGGCGAAATGTTTCAAGTTGGTGACCGGAGCAGTCCGCCTGAAAGAGGAGCTCCGAAAAATGGTTGCTTCTCTTCGCCTTGCTTCTAGGGGTCCGCGGTCCGCTTCTACTCCGCCTCTGGGCAAGGCAGAGCAGGCCAATTCGCTCCTGCTTCTGCACTTCTAATAGGAGCGGAGCACATGCCTACAAAATACTCCTTTCAGAGCTGGGGTCAAGGTAGGCATGGTTGGGCACCTGCCAAGGACCCACACCTAGCAGGGCCCTGCTGGCAACAGCCCCCTGGACTTGCTCCTCCTCTTTGCCATTACAAACTGTTTGTTCACCTGCTTCTCACTCTGGCCCAGACAATTATGACAGCTAGGAGGACGAACAGCAGATGCCGCTGCCTGCTTGTTCACTGTCTCTCTGCCTGTCAGGCAAGCAAATAATGAGAAAGAGCAACAGCAACTGGTGCAAATGGCAGCGAGAAGGTAGAGGAAAGGGGCCCCATTGAGGATGTCTTGCTCAAGGGCCCTCAAAAAACTGGACCTGGCATTGACTCATTTAATTGAAATTAAGCTGGTAATGCTTAGAGAAACACACACATGCACCACACCAAAAACACAAAACAAGACAAAACACATGCAAAAATCTACGGGCAAAACACACAGCTGCACAGCCCCCAACCCACCCCCCAACCCACCCACACACACACACCACACACCAACCACAGGGGCAAACACAAATCACACAACACACAAAAGAACCAGGCAAAACACCCCCAGTCCACTCCCCACTGCTTCCCCAGCCCTAGTTTTCTCCCGTGTTTCCAGATTACATCTACTTCCCTCCAGGTCACTCCCGGCCTAGGGTGACCAGATGACCCAGAAAACCCTGGAGACCTCCAGTAAGAGGAAGGGTCTCTGGGGCAACCAGGCCTGCCCCCCAAATTCTGGGGGAAATTGGCACCCGGCATGTCCCTAACCCCGTCCCTGCGCCGATATGGCCTTCTACTTAGCTTGCGCAATCGCGCAGGCCAAGTTGAAGTCCCCATCGGCGTGGGGGAGGGAGCTAGAGGGACACATTCTCGGACTTCCGGGAATGTGTCCCCTCCCCTCCCTGCCTCAATTGGAGCCGCTCTGAGCCCGACGGCTCAGGTGGTGGTGGCTCGAGCCTGGCGGCCCAGGCATACAGCCCAGCAGCAGTAGCAGAACCAGCAGCAGCCCGGTCAGATCAGGGAACCAGGTACATGGCTGTGGCGGGCTTGCTTCCTCCCTCCTGGCCAGGCCTTGTTGTTTCCCTTTGGGTTGTTGTGTCTCTCCCCCATCCAGGCCTACAGCTGATGCCTGTGTAGAATTATTATTATTATTATTATTATTATTATTATTATTATTATTATTTTGCTTTGGGTGAGTGTGGGGTGGATTTTTATTCTCCCCCCCCCCCGGTTAAGTGTGTGTGTGGGGAGTTTTTTTCTTTAGATTGTTTTGGGGAAGGTGTGGAGTTTTTTCCACGTTGGGTGAGCAGGCAAGGGTATGTGGATTTTAATTTCTATTGCCTTTGATGAGCATGTATGAGGTGTGTTGTTGTTGTTACAGCAGGTGTCATTTGTAGGCATGCAGCACCTGGTGAAATCCCCTCTTCATCACAACAGTTAAAGGTGTAAGAGCCCCACCCCCTTTTGTATCTGTTCAAGAGGGCAGGGCTCCTGCAGCTTTAACTGTTGTGATGAAGAGGGAATTTCACCAGGTGCTGCATGCGTACAAATGACACCTGCCGAAATTCCCTTTTCAATACAACTGTTAAAGATACAGGAGCCTTGTCCCCCTTTTCATATGGTCAATATTACATCAATATTACACAAGCCTCTACAAAAGACAGGAGGTCTCAATGGAGTTAATGGACAAATATTTAAAGAAACAAAATCTACCAAGAATAACGACAGAACAAAAACAAAGAATGAATGAAACTATAACAATATGTGAAATGGTGAAAATAGAAAAGATCAAACTCTGCGAATCTCCAGGACTGGATGGTCTTCCGGGCCTCAATTACAAGAAGTGTGAGGAGGAACTGTTGCAACCACTACAAGCCACAATGAACTCAATATTGACGAGTGGGAAGTTTCCGGATTCATGGCAGACTGCATATATAACACTCATACCGAAGGACAAGATCCAACCATGACCAAGAACTATAGACCAATATCGCTACTTAATAATGACTACAAACTATTTGCAGCAATTTTGGCAGAAAGGCTTAAGAAGGTACTACAAGGTTTCATCCATGAAGATCAAAGTGGCTTTTTACCAAAAAGGCATATGAGGGACAATGTAAGAGTGGTGTTAAGTGTAGTGGAGTACTTGGAAAAACACCCCGAAAAGCAAGCGGCATTGATATTTGTAGACGCAGAGAAAGCATTTCATAATCTTAATTGGAGCTTTCTGTTTAAGATACTGGAACTATCTGACTTTGGCGTGAACTTCAGTACATAGGTGAAATCAATCTATAACCCTCAGAAAGCCCAAATAATTGTTAATGGTTATAAGGTGACCCAATGAAAAGGAGGACAGGGCTCCTGTATCTTTAACAGTTGCATAGAAAAGGGAATTTCAGCAGATGCCATTTGTATGCATGCAGCACCTGGTGAAATTCCCTCTTCATCACCACAGTTAAAGCAGCAGGTGCCCTGCCCTCTTTTAAATCTGGTCACTCTAGTATAGCTCCTGCAGCTTTAACTGTGGTAGTGAAGAGGGAATTTCACCAGGCTCTCCATATATAGAAATGAAACCTGCTTAGGGGCACCATATTTTGGAAACCAAAAAGGAGGACAACATGGCCGCGCCATGGGGTGTGCCCACCAACATGTTCAGCCCCCAATGGGGCGTGCTCACCAGCATGTCCAGCCCCCAAAGGGGTGTGCCCACCCAAACATGGCCTTGGTCACAGGTCTGATTTCACAGCACACAATTAAGACAAACCTGTTCTACATAACATCTTAATGTTAAAATCACTGGAATAAAGTATAAGTGAGACATTCAATGTATCTGAAATTAACTTCACTCATTCCTACTTCTGTAGCACTGTCCACTTTTGCTATACTGTGTGCTCAGCTACACCAAGCAGGTTATTCCACTATGAAAGCGGTATATAAAAGGCAGGAGCCACACTATTACGTTATAGAAGTATTCAGCTGCACTGCAGGAGCTACACTACTGCTTTATAGTGGTACTGAAGTGCTCTGACAGCTGTTGGGCCCATGACACATCTACACCAAGCAGGATATAACACTATGAAAGTGGTATATGGTATGTGTCATGGGCCCAACAGTTGTCAGTACACTTCAATACTGCTATAAAGCAGTAGTGTGGCTCCTGGCTTTTCTATACCGCTTTCAAAGTGGATTATCCTGCTTGGTGTAGATGAGCCCTGTGTGTGATACAGTTTTCCCTTCCCTCAAATATCTTTTCTGACTACAAATCCTTCATGGGATGACCATAGTCTAACCTTTCCTAACATTTAACACTGTTTCCCCATCACCTTACTGCATACTGCTACCACTGAACAAATGAAGCAGTTGACACGTATACAACAACCAAACAACCAAGCATTCAGAAAGAGTATAAACTACTATTAGCCTGCAAATGTTAGCCATGGAACAAAATGGATTAAAGCTTGTCTTAGCTTGTTTCAACTTCAACCAGACATAACAGTCAAAAACAACCGAGAAAAACACACCTACATTGAAATTGCAATACCTAATGACAAAAATGTTGCAGAAAAGAAAAATATACACCACTGGATATGGAAGTTAAAGAACTATGGCAACAGGAAAAACTTACAATAATTTGTTAGTCACATCAGTCACCAGTATGACATCGTGTTCGTTTTTACAGAAAACCTTCAAAAATTAGGCCTACCAAAATACATGCACGCTAACATCCAGAAAGCAGTCATACTTAAAACATGTTCAACAGTCAGGACATTTCTGAATCAGTAAAAGACAACATGACTTGGCAAAGCCCATCATGTTCATCTAGAAAAATGACCACAAGCAAGAAAAGATAGATGATGATGATGATGATGATGATGATAGCAAACCTGTTAATTTTAAAAAAGTTTCTTTAAGCAGGATGAACAATTGTCAGCCACTGTTACAAAATATACGTCATGCCAATTATACTAAACAAATTGGAAAGGAAGGTCTATGAGTCTAAAATGCATTATTTATTATAGGGGTGTGCACGGACCCCCCGCTCTGCTTCTCTTCCAGATCCGCGATTTGCGGATTGGGCTGCTTTGCTCCGCCCCCGCTCCGCCCATGCCCGCTCTGCTCCGGAGCTCCGGATCCGGATCGGAGCTCCGTTTCCCCCCCCCATAGGCTTGCATTAAGCTAAAAAAGTAAACAACTTTTTTTCTGTGAAAGTTAGAAACCTCACGTTTGGCACCATGACACCTCATGGAGGTATACACACGCATGCCAAGACTCAAGGTAATCTCATCATCCCCTGAATTTTGGAGAATTTATGAAAATCCAACACCCCATTCACACCCCTTTCGATAGCTCCGTCAATTTGCACGTTAAAAACCTCAAACTTGCCACCATGATAGCTTATCCAGGGATGCACACGCACGCCAAGACTCAAGGCAGTCCCATTATCCCCTGATTTTTGGGGAATTTATGAAAATCCAACACCCCATTCACACCCCTTTCGATAGCTCCGTCAATTTGCACATTAGAAACCTCAAACTCAAACCCATCATCCCCTGATTTTTGGCGGGGCTTAAACCTGCAGACATCTCAATGGGGCCATTTCAAAGGAAATCCCAAGATGCCATGAATTGGGGAGTAGAGATAAACCTATATGAATCTTCTTCCACACTTAAAATGGATTTGGAACTTCCAAAACTCCAAGTGAGCGCAGGAAGGACTTCTCCCCTGAGTCAAAGCCAGACACACACAACATCCCTGCGAGGCGGGCAGGGGAGGAGGGAGGGAAGGCAGGCAGGCAGCAGACATTTCTGGGGGCATAAGGAAGTGAGCCAAGGATAAGCCAGTAATGCATATAAAATGGAATAAATAAATAAATAAACAAAGGAGGGGTGGAATTAAAAGCAGCAGTGTTGCTGAATAAACAGCAAGAAGAACTTTTTTAAAAAGGTTATATCTGTCTTTTACCAGCAATAGGGGGACGTGCCCAGGGTAGGGGGAAGCAGCTGCCAATTTGACTGGTCCTAGTGACCAGTCTTTTAAGAAGCAACGCTGTCAGTTCAACTCATGAAAGCCATTGCTTCACCACGAGAGCTCTGAGGAGTAGAACTCTCACTTCAACTCATGATAGGCATTGCTCCACCGGGTTACTTGCTTTGGAGGGCTCTGATGGCCCTCCAAGTACAGGAGAGAGTGGGGGCACGTCCACATGGGATGCCCTAGGGGAGCTCATCCCCTTGCACCACATATTTTCAGTTGTTCCCCTAAGTTAGGGTGGGTAGCAGTGCTGTGTTTCTATCTCTTATTATTGGCTTAGTATATGATTTCAGGTTGTGTTTGTGCATTTGGTGGGGCTACTGTTTTAAAAAACACTGGGAAAAGTCCGTTCAGACTAAGAAAGAGAAGTTCCCAGAATCCCAAGTTACCCGTTTTGCCTATCCCCTCCTCCAACTTTGGGATCATGTGATCATGACCAGGAGTTGACTCTGCCCCTCAGCCCTTCGGAAAAGGTATTTTTCCCGCCGGTTTTTAAAAAAATTCTAGCACACGAACCGCAGCACGCAGAGAGCTGAGAGTAGTCTCAAAATGACCCCCATCCACGAGTCTCTAAGCACAAGAATTTTCAGAAAGATAGCATCAAAAACAACACAGTTATCCCCCTTTCTTTTCCGCAATGCAATCCTATGGGCGAAATGTTTCAAGATGGCGAGAGAAGCGGAACGCGGAAACCGGAGCGCTCCGAAAATGGGTGCTTCTCTTCGCCTTGCTTCTAGGGGTCCGCGGTCTGCTTCTACTCCGCCTCTGGGCAAGGCAGAGCAGGCCAATTCGCTCCTGCTTCTACGCTTCTAATCGGAGCAGAGCACATGCCTATTATTTAATAGGAACATCACCTCCAAATCATCCCCCCAGCTCACAGAAAACTACAGCCACCCCCACTACAAACATGCACATGCATTCATTCAGTCAAACAACCAGGCATACCATTCAGACATCAATACACTCAAACTGCCAGCACATGTGGCATGCGCTCTGCACATTCCTGGCGCACACACACACACTCAGCATCACTGACTCCAAAAATATGCATGCACATGTGCATTCACTCAAAGACCCCATGCACCCCATGGCACCCACACATTCTCTCTCTCACACAAACACACACACAAACCTCAGTCTTATCTCCTACTCTATCTTCTCCTCCTGCTGCTGCTTGCTTCTTTTTGCTTCTTCTTGCTGCTGCTGCTTCTGCTTCTGCGCTGGGGGGTGGGGTGCTGGAGGCTGCGTTGCTGGAAATCCCTGCACGCAGCCCCCAACCACTCACCTCGCTCTCACCGCCCACCCCTTGTGGCGGCCATCTTGAATCTCGCCCGAACTCATGCGAGATCTCGGCTGTTGGCTGGGTCTCACAGAGCTCCCAGCCAGCTGCCGAGATCTCGCATAAGTTCAGGCGAGATTCAAGATGGCCTCCGCCACTGGCTGGGGAAATTTAGGCCCAGTAAGTTGGGGCTGGGGTTGCTGCGGGCCCAGTAACCACAACTCCGGTATTTTGGGCCCTAAGTCCGGTTCCTCCAGACCCCCAGCTCTCCCAGGAGGTTTACGGAATTTTCTGGAGGGTATGGGCAGCCTATTTTATTCTCGTGGCACATTTGAGGGATTTTACAATTGTAATAATAATAATTAATAATAGATTTGGTGTGAAGGAATAGAATGGTGGTGCTGTGTATGTAGCTGAGTTGTGATTCTGAAAACTCCGAAAACTCAATTGTGATTCTGGTGGATTGGGGTCTATCAGATTCCAAACCCTAAATCAACACCTAAGAGGTATTTTCACAAGTAATTCACTCCAAGGGAGTAGAGGTGGTTGCTGCTGGTAGACAGAGAGGATCATATTTCTCTTACTTCCCACATTGCTTTGCCTGTCCAGGAGAGAGGCAGAGTTCATTCCTGCTGCTGTGTTTCTTCTTTGCTTGCTGGCATGTGTGCGCATAAGTAAAGAAGAAGGAAGAATGATAGTATTTGCATAAGAGATTGAGAAATATATATTTAGTAACGGGGAAAGAAAGAAATCGCAGTTACATGTGATTAAGCACACTGATCGATGTGGCTCTTAGACAAGAAACTGTTCTTGCCCCTTGTCTAAATTAATTATAATTTACATTGGATTTCCTGAGAATTGAGTCTACCCACTTTAAGTTAAAATATGCTTTCTGTATATCCCTTGGAATTCAATTTTAGTTCACTAAATCTGGCATAGTGCATCAAGAGGCATCTGGACAACCATCTGTCAGGGATGCTTTAGGGTGGATTCCTGCATTTAGCAGGGGGTTGGACTCGATGGCCTTGTAGGCCCCTTCCAACTCTGCTAATCTGTGATTCTGTGTGCTATGTAATAAACTTCATGAGATGGGCAGAGAGATTATTCTCCTTACAACTGCCAAAAAAAGAGCAATGTTACACCTATTGAGCAAGAACATGTAACACATTCACCTTAAAAATAAATGCTGTTACAATTGTATCCTCAGAAAGTAGATTCTGTTGTAGGACTTAGTCTCCATTTTGTTTGGAAATAAATTTGTTGCATTTAATATATCCATTTTTAAATGGATACTGTTGTTTTTATGTTTCTGATAGTTTTTAAATTTTGTATACTTTTTTAGTGTTTACTGTTTTAACTTTAGGAGAGCTTCGGCTATTGGGCGGTATAAAAATGTAATAAATAAATAATAAATAAATAAATAAACTTTTGTGAACCGCCCAGAGAGCTTCGGCTGTGGGGCGGTATATAAATGTAATAAATAAATAAATAAATTAGATTAGTCAAATTAGGGAATCACACAGTGGATACAATGCTACAAAATTACATAACTAATCATATTTGTCAGTGTGATGGTGTAACAGAGGGCAATGGAAATGAATAACCAAACATTTTGCATGGTGTCCTAAAAATGAACTAAAAATGGAGGGTGGTTTTTTGGGGGGGTACTACTGAAAATGTTCACAGAAAACAGTGAATGGTTTTGGCTTGGCTCAGAGGTGATACTGCCCACCACTGCACCTGGGACTGGGCGAGCCGGCCCGAATGAGCTCTCCTCCTTTCCCGTGAAGGAGGGGAAAGCCCATTCGGAAGGGAAGGGAGAGCGAGGGAGACCTCACGCCTGGCTGGCCTGGAAGTTGGGGCGGGGAGAGAAGAAACACCGCCAGGAACGGGCTGGAATGCTCCCTGGTCCTTCCACCAACCGCCCACCAGAGCTGCTGCTCTTGTATCCGCCACCATGTTGTTGCTGGGCCGTGGGCTGGATCCAAGGTAATGGCCGGGCGACAGCAGGAGAGGAGCCCCAGGCCTGGGGAGAGGGTGGGTTACTTCGTTGTCCCTTTGCTAGTTTTTTTCTTCTTCTTAAAAAGCCTCCCCAGAGGTGCGGAGCCTGGTTCCGAGCTAAAAAAGTCAGGGTAAGTCCCCGTCTTGTTTAGCGTGGAGATTTGGGGCTGTGCCCTTGAATCCCTTCGGAGTGGCAGCGTCATGTAACTCGTCTGCCGCCACTCCGAGGCTACCCATCCTGACACCTCCCCCACCCCCTCTTTTACTTCCCCCCCTCTTGCCACCCCCCCCACCCCCAGAGTAACAAAGAAAAACATGGTTTTTAACTGGCCATTTCGTTGCATCTTTATGTATTATAAAAAAAGAAAATAAATAGTTAAAGTATTGATTAAAAGAAGAATGCTCAAACTTGGTTAATACATATTTAAAGTCCTGCTGTGAATGTTTATGCCCTGAAAGACTGGAAGTATCTCTAAAACCTTTCTTCCATAGTTTGAACATTAGTTAGTCCAATAAAAAATACTGGCCCATTTGCTGTAATTTGAATGGGGTTTTGTTTTTTGGTTCTGTGAGATAATCCTGCTTGCAAGATATTGATTGACAGAAAACAATTTCGTAAAGTGGTTCTGTCTTTGAAATGAGTTTCCTAGTTGGGAAATCTGGCATGGATTGACTGTGCCTTATCTGTCTCAGTCTCTCAAATCCTCACAGGCAGATGGTAGAGAGGAGCTGTTTTTATTGCATGGGGGTTGGGTGTTCTTTCTACCCCTAGGCCTGAGTTGAGCACACAGCTGAAATCTAGGCTAAGGGCTAGTGACCTCTGGTCGGAGAAATGGCTTCTCTTTGAGTCCAGGACACTCCTCTCATTGCACATTATGTCCCCCTAGGGTAAAGGCCTTTCCTTGCTGGAGTTGGGAGCAGAAGTCTTTTCTTTATGGGTGCCAAGAGAGATTCCTGAACATCCCTCCTCAACTATCCCTTGTCTTCCTGCTTTTCTTTCCTTGTCCCTGTTCCAGGAAAGAATGTGCATGCCTGTGGCCCATGGGAAGCATTTCCTATTTCCTTCCTTCCATCCCCAAGCAGCCACTTCACCTTTCCCAGTGCTCCTGGATGACCTATTTGGGCCACCTGGTGGGGAGCCCTGTATCTTTACACTGTATTCCACAATGAGAAGAACAAGATGGGGGACACTTGGCTCAGCAATACTACAAACGAGAAGGATCTTGGAATTGTTGTAGATTGCAAGCTGAATATGAGCCAACAGTGCAATATGGCTGCAAGAAAGGCCAATGCTATTTTGGGCTGCATTAATAGAAGTATAGCTTCCAAATCACATGAGGTACTGGTTCCTCTCTATTCAGCCCTGGTTAGGCCTCACCTTGAGTATTGTGTCCAGTTCTGGGTACCACACTTAAAAAAGGATGCAGACAAGCTGGAGCACCTTTAGAGGAGGGCAACAAGGATGATCAGGGGTCTGGAAAGAATGCCCTATGAGGGGAGATTGAAAGAACTTGGCATGTTTAGCTTGGAGAAGAGAAGATTGAGGGGAGACATGATAGCACTCTTCAAATACTTAAAAGGTTGTCACACAGAGGGCCAGGATCTCTTCTCGATCCTCCCAGAGTGCAGGACACGGAATAACGGGCTCAAGTTAAAGGAAGCCAGATTCCAGCTGGACATCAGGAAAAACTTCCTGACTGTTAGAGCAGTACAACAATGGAATCAGTTACCTAGGGAGGTTGTGGGCTCTCCCACACTAGAGGCATTCAAGAGGCAGCTGGACAAGCATCTGTCGGGGATGCTTTAGGGTGGATTCCTGCATTGAGCAGGGGGTTGGACTCGATGGCCTTGTAGGCCCCTTCCAACTCTGCTATTCTATGATTCTATGATTCTATGATAAATGATTGTTCACAATGGCAGACTTAGCTGGGTTCTGGCACATTGCCAGTTGAAGATTTCCCTCCTGTTCCATAACATCTGTAGAGTCCACAAAACAAGAGGTCTGTGGCATGGAATTGATCAAGCATAGAAGTAAATTGCTGTATAGATACCTCTCCATAAGCTGTGTACAGAGAGGAGGAGAATAATGGTTGTTTATCATCGAAGGAAGCTGCCTGCAAGGTTGTTTTTCTTGTTCAGGACGTTTTTGGTAATAGAGGATTCTGCCCTAACCTCTCTTCTTCTTTTGCCTTCCAGTATATTGGCAGCCTAGATGTGCCACGGCCAAACAGCAGGGTAGAGATTGTGACTGCTATGAGGCGAATCAGGGTAAGTGGTGGCACTGTTTTTGCTTTGACTCCAGCCTGATTTTACATCTCTACTACATCCCAAAGAGAGTTTGGGGTGCCTGATTCACTGTATCTATCTGGGAGCTGTCTATACGTGTTCAAAGCCCCATGATGGCTGCAAATCAGCACTGTGTCAGTTATATGATGCAGCCGCAAATTCACAGCCACCACGGGACTTTCCTGCAAAGTTGCACTGTTAAAAAGTTGGGGACTTATCCCAACTTTTTTTATGGGATCGAGGTTGCCCTGGCTCTTCCTCTATCTGACTTCACTCCGTGGTCAATCTGGGGGGCATTCTGGGCAGATGGCAACAGGTGATTAGTCATTGGAAGCCTGGAAGGGGGGCAGTGGCTCCAGTACCCAGATGTCCACTGGAAACCCTGTGCTCCATCCTGGCATGGAGATTCCCTGATGTCACCCCAAAGGAGCGATACCATGGGGTGTAGAAGGAACTTGGCACTGTGAAGGCTGGCTCCTTGATAGTGTGTGGTCTGTGCGTCCAGGATATCTGCATGACCGCCATGTTGGGAGACAAACTCTGCCAAAAGTGGCCCTTCCAAGAAATTCCTGACGTGTTGGTGATAATTTTCTCCTACAGAAAGTGAAGGAGGGAACTAGAGGATCAGCTATCCTTGACTTGATTCTGACCGGTAGGGATGGCTTACTGGATAAAGTGGCAGTTTTGGGAACTCTGGGGGAAAGTGACCATGTCATACTTGAACTCTTCATTTTAAAGGAAACAAAAGCTAAGTGTAGCCATACACGTACCCTGGAGTCCATGATGGGTGGGAGTTTTTAAAAACAGAAATTTTAAAGGCACAATTACAAATAATTCCAACGAGGAAAAAAGATAGAAGATAACAGAAGAAACCAATGTGGCTCCACAAAAAGCTTAGAGATGACCTGAAATCAAAAAGGGATACATATAGGAAGTGGAAGGAAAGCCAGGCTACAAAAGAAGAGTACAGACAGGTAGCACGGAAGTGCTGAAATGGTGTCAGGAAGGCTAAAGCTGAGATTGAGCTGTGACTAGCGAGGGATGCTAAAAACAATAAAAAGGCTTTTTTCAGGTATGTGCATAGTAAAAGACAGAGGAAATAAATGGTGGTTCAACTGCTTAATGAGGATGGCAAATTGATAACAGATGACAAAAAAAGTCCTACTTTGGCTCAGTCATCTCCCAAAAGTGGGTCTATGACCCCTCCCTCTGGAAAAAGAAACTAAATGCACAGTTAAAGATGGGGATACTTGGCTCAGCCATACTACAAGCGAGAAGAATCTTGGAATTGTTGTAGATCACAAGCTGAATATGAGCCAACAGTGTGATGTGGCTGCAAAAAAAGCAAATGCTGTTTTGGTCTGCATTAATAGAAGTATAGCTTCCAAATCATGCAAGGTACTGGTTTGCCTCTATTCGGCACTGGTTAGGCCTCACCTTGAGTATTGTGTCCAGTTCTGGGTACCACACTTAAAAAAGGATGCAGACAAGCTGGAGCACCTTTAGAGGAGGGCAACAAGGATGATCAGGGGTCTGGAAAGAATGCCCTATGAGGGGAGATTGAAAGAACTTGGCATGTTTAGCTTGGAGAAGAGAAGATTGAGGGGAGACATGATAGCACTCTTCAAATATTTGAAAGGTTGTCACACAGAGGAGGGCCAGGATCTCTTCTTGATCATCCCAGTGTGCAGGACACAGAACAATGGGCTCAAGTTACAGGAAGCCAGATTCCAGCTGGACATCAGGAAAAACTTCCTGACTGTTAGAGCAGTACAACAATGGAACCAATTATCTAGGGAGGTCATGGGCTCTCCCATACTAGAGGCATTCAAGAGGAAGCTGGACAGCCATCTGTCAGATATGCTTTAAGGTGGATTCCTGCATTGAGCAGGAGGTTGGACTCAATGGCCCTATAGGTCCCTTCTAATTCTACTATTCTATGATTCTATGCTCATTGAGGCCCCTTGGGAACAATGTATTTAACCTATGTATCCAGAAAGCCTCTCTCTTAGATAAGATTTCAGACAGCTTGATGCGTTTAAATGGCATCTGTTGCATGTGTTCCAGTACAAAATCTTTTAAAGAGTCAGGTGGATGATGAAATTGTTTTCAGTGAGCAGTCAATGGAACTTCTATATATTGATCCGAATCCTGAGTGGTCTAGAAGTTTAACCTACATATAATTTGGACAAAAACAACTAATGATGTGATTGAAATTTTGTGTGCCACAATTGGTAAAGGTTCTTAGTTGATATTTCTTGTTATCCACTGGATTAAGAAATTCCTTAATCTGAAGGGATTGTGGGCTACATGTCCATGTTTGTGGTGGCCGATAATCTGATAGGTAAAAGAATTGCTCCCCCAGTTTCCCAGATCAATGAGAGTGATATAGAGTGTGCCAGAAAAACAATAAGAAAGTAACATTGCACCGTCACTTTCTTGATATGGTTTGACTAATGAAGCATTGAAACGAACAACACATTCCGGAGTTGTTATCTGTATTTACTGAATATCATTTGTCAATTAATAAATATTATTTTTAGTGACGTAACCTGTTTTGTTTGAGGAGCACATTTAATCTGCTTTTGGAGAAGGCTCAGAAGTTTTTAGCCATTCTCCATTTCTATATGATAGTGAACATGGTTCTGTATAATACTGATGCAGGGGTGTCTTCCTCCCTGGAAATTAAGGGCTGCTGACCTGTTGTGTCTGATCTGCATCAGTGGTATCCAGCCTGTTTTTTACTATCCCTGCTCAGTCATGTACAAATAAAGAAAAGCAGAATCATGTGAATTCCTGAGATTCCTGCCATAACCTATTGCTCTGAATCCCATTTTGAGATAGTAGGCAAAGTGGGTATAGCCTGGAAGACTTGGAAGAGAAGGGTCTCTAGCCGTTTCTGGAATTAAGTGCTGCTGGGGAAGTTACAAGGCAAGGGTGGGACGGAATGGGACAGTAGCAGTCTTTGTAAATGTAGAAAGGTAGGTAATTGGTCACCAAAGTAGGGGCTTAATTCTTCTCAACCAAACTCATATTGTGTGTCACAAGCTGAGGAATGAGAGAGAATAGGGGGAGGTGTTCAATTTCCAGAGCTGGACAAAAGATATAATCAAATACTTACGTAAGAAGCATTTAAAATAGAAAAGTGGGTCTGGGTAAAAAATCACAGCTCTAAGTCAATACAGCTTCTTGGGTTTTTTGCTGTTCTACATGAAATACAGGTAAGTTCACCTAATTAAAGACATTTTAGAGAGGACTCCTACTCTCTCTAAGCAGAGGCTCCCATTTTGAAGGCTCCACTCCGTCCAGTGCCCTGTCAACAAAAGCCAACAGGGTGGAAATGTGGTGAGAGGTGGGCCTTTCAGTATTTTTCTTCCCTCCATGGGTCCAGATTCTTCCATCTTTTTTTTAATTATTTATTTATTTATTTATTTGAGCATTTTTATGCCGCCATTCAGCCAAAAAATGCTCTCATGGCGGCTTACAAAAGTATTTCTTGACAGTCCCTGCCCACAGGCTTACAATCTATTATGGGAAAGAAACAATTAAGTGTTTAGAAATTGAAGGACTAATCTTAACACAAGAACATTTTTTTTTTAAAAAAAATGTGTAAATCCTGGCTCATGAAGATAAAAAATAATGTTTATCCAAACTTGGATTTTTTAATTTTTTTTGCTATTAATACTTTTAATAATTTTCCACAAAAACAAGACATAAGGAAAGATTAAAAAAAATACAAACTGTACAAACTACATCACAACATAAACAACTACTAAAATGATCACAAATAAATAAGGCTACATTCCATTTAAAGCGATCTTCGTGTCAGACGGCAAGTGTCAATTATTTCTAATTTACCAGGTCCGAATTTCATAAAAGCAAGCAAGTATATATAATGTACTTGTATATGTTTTTGACTCCTGGGTTGAGTCTCACTTTACTTTTTGTAAACTTACCCATTCAACATATACCAGTGTTCCTTTCAGTCAAGAAATGTGCACGCATTTTGGTGCTTGTCCTCTTTAAATTGCATGTGAATAGTAACTGGAAGGTCACTTGCATATATTTTAAGGGGACAAGCATGAAAATCCCCACCCTTGATGGGGTCCACCTGGGTTTTGTATTCTACTATTTATAATTGGGTACACATGAAGTGAGAATTGACTCTTATTTTGCTCAGGAGAAAAATTGCCAGCTATGCCAGTATTTCCCAAGAATACTGTTTACTTTTTGAAATGGAGGGGATATTAATCCGTTTATAATATTAGGGGTGTGCACGGACCCCCCGCTCCGCTTCACTTGCAGATCCGCAATTTTCGGAGCGGGCCGCTTCGCCCCGCCCCGCTCCGCCCACTTCCGCTCCGCTCCGCTTGGAGCTCCGGATCCGGATCGGAGCTCCGTTTTTCCCCCCATAGGGTTGCATTGAAAGCTAAAAAATTATACAACTTTTTTTCTGTTCAAGTTAGAAACCTCACATTTGGCACCATGACACCTCATGGACGTATACACACGCACGCCAAGTTTCAAGGCAATCCCATCATCCCCTGATTTTTGGGGAATTTTTGAAAATCGGGCACCCCATTCACACCCCTTTCCATAGCTCCGTCAATTTGCACGTTAGAAACCTAAAACTCAGCACCATGAAAGCTTATCCATGTGTCCACATGGACGCCCAGACTCAAGGCAATCCCATCATCCCCTGATTTTTGGCGCAGCTCTAACCTCTAACGCACCACCCATAACCCCCCTTTCGATAGCTCCGTTAATTTGCACGTTAGAAACCTCAAACTTGGCACCACGATAGCTTATCCATGTGTCCACATGGACGCCAAGTTTCAAGGCAATCCCATCATCCCCTGATTTTTGGGGAATTTTTGAAAATCGGGCACCCCATTCACACCCCTTTCGATAGCTCCGTCAATTTGCATGTTAGAAACCTCAAACTCGCCACCATGATAGCTTATCCAGGGATACACACGCACGCCCAGACTCAAGGCAGTCCCATCATCCCCTGATTTTTGGGGAATTTATGAAAATCCAACACCCCATTCACACCCCTTTCCATAGCTCCGTCAATTTGCACGTTAGAAACCTCAAACTCGCCACCATGAAAGCTTATCCAGGGATACATACGCACGCCGAGACTCAAGGCAGTCCCATCATCCCCTGATTTTTGGGGAATTTATGAAAATCCAACACCCATTCACACCCCTTTCCAATAGCTCCGTCAATTTGCACATTAGAAACCTCAAACTCGGCACCATGATAGCTTATCCATGTGTCCACATGGATGCCAAGTTTCAAGGCAATCCCATCATCCCCTGGTTTTTGGGGAATTTATGAAAATCGGGCACCCCATTCACACCCCTTTCCATAGCTCTGTCAATTTGCACGTTAGAAACCTCAAACTCGCCACCATGATAGCTTATCCAGGGATACACACGCACGCCCAGACTCAAGGCAGTCCCATCATCCCCTGATTTTTGGGGAATTTATGAAAATCCAACACCCCATTCACACCCCTTTCCATAGCTCCGTCAATTTGCACGTTAGAAACCTCAAACTCGCCACCATGAAAGCTTATCCAGGGATACATACGCACGCCGAGACTCAAGGCAGTCCCATCATCCCCTGATTTTTGGGGAATTTATGAAAATCCAACACCCATTCACACCCCTTTCCAATAGCTCCGTCAATTTGCACGTTAAAAAAACCCCTCAAACTCACCACCATGACAGCTTATCCAGGGATACATACGCCGCACGCTGAGACTCAAGGCAGTCCCATCATCCCCTGTTTTTTGGCGGGGCTTAAACCTGCAAAATTTGGAACTTCCAAAACTCCAAGTGAGCGCAGGAAGGACTTCTCCCCTGAGTCAAAGCCAGACACACACAACATCCCTGCGAGGTGGGCAGGGGAGGAGAGAGGGAAGGCAGGCAGGCATGCAGCTGGCATTTCTGGGGGCATAAGGAAGTGAGCCAAGGATAAGCCAGTAATGCATATAAAATGGAATAAATAAACAAATAAACAAAGGAGGGGTGGAATTAAAAGCAGCAGTGTTGCTGAATAAACAACAAGAAGAACTTTTAAAAAAAGGCTATATCTGTCTTTTACCAGTAATAGGGGGACGTGCCCGGGGGAGAGGGAAGCAGCTGCCAGTTCAGCTCAAGAAAGCCATTGCTTCACCAACAGCTCTGAGAAGTAAACGCTCACTTCAACTCATAATAGGCATTGCTCCACCACTAAGAGAAGTAGAACGCTCACTTCGACTCATGATAGGCATTGCTCCACCGGGTTACTCTCTTTGGAAGGCTCTGATGGCCTTCCAGTACAGGAGAGAGTGGGGGCACGTCCACAATGAGATGCCCTAGGGGAGCTCATCCCCTTGCACCACATCTTTTCAGTTGTTCCCCTAAGTTAGGGTGGGTAGCAGTGCTGTGTTTCTATCTCTTATTATTGGCTTAGTATATGATTTCACAGGTTGTGTTTGTGCATTTGGTGGGGCTACTGTTTTAAAAAACACTGAAAAGTCCGTTCAGACTAAGAAAGAGAAGTTTCCCAGAATCCCAAGTTACCCGTTTTGCCTATCCCCTCCTCCAACTTTGGGATCATGTGATCATGACCGGGAGTTGACTCTGCCCCTCAGCAATCGAAAAGGTAATCTTTTTCCCACCTTTACCCTACTTTTTTAAAAATTCTAGCGCGCGACCTGCACCACGCAGAGAGGTGAGAGTAGTCTCAAAATGACCCCCATCCACGACTGTCTAAGCACAAGAATTTTCAGAACGATAGCTTAAAAATCAACCCAGTTATCCCCGATTCTTTTCCGCAATGCAATCCTATGGGCGAAAACCGCCGTTTGACCCGATTTTTAAAAAATTCTAGCGCGCGACCCGCACGACGCAGAGAGGTGAGAGTAGTCTCAAAATGACCCCCATCCACGACTGTCTAAGCACAAGAACGATAGCTTCAAAAACAACCCAGTTATCTATGGGCGAAATGTTTCAAGTTGGTGACCGGAGCAGTCCGCCTGAAAGAGGAGCTCCGAAAAATGGTTGCTTCTCTTCGCCTTGCTTCTAGGGGTCCGCGGTCCGCTTCTACTCCGCCTCTGGGCAAGGCAGAGCAGGCCAATTCGCTCCTGCTTCTGCACTTCTAATAGGAGCGGAGCACATGCCTACAAAATACTCCTTTCAGAGCTGGGGTCAAGGTAGGCATGGTTGGGCACCTGCCAAGGACCCACACCTAGCAGGGCCCTGCTGGCAACAGCCCCCTGGACTTGCTCCTCCTCTTTGCCATTACAAACTGTTTGTTCACCTGCTTCTCACTCTGGCCCAGACAATTATGACAGCTAGGAGGACGAACAGCAGATGCCGCTGCCTGCTTGTTCACTGTCTCTCTGCCTGTCAGGCAAGCAAATAATGAGAAAGCGCAACAGCAACTGGTGCAAATGGCAGCGAGAAGGTAGAGGAAAGGGGCCCCATTGAGGATGTCTTGCTCAAGGGCCCTCAAAAAACTGGACCTGGCATTGACTCATTTAATTGAAATTAAGCTGGTAATGCTTAGAGAAACACACACATGCACCACACCAAAAACACAAAACAAGACAAAACACATGCAAAAATCTACGGGCAAAACACACAGCTGCACAGCCCCCAACCCACCCCCCAACCCACCCACACACACACACCACACACCAACCACAGGGGCAAACACAAATCACACAACACACAAAAGAACCAGGCAAAACACCCCCAGTCCACTCCCCACTGCTTCCCCAGCCCTAGTTTTCTCCCGTGTTTCCAGATTACATCTACTTCCCTCCAGGTCACTCCCGGCCTAGGGTGACCAGATGACCCAGAAAACCCTGGAGACCTCCAGTAAGAGGAAGGGTCTCTGGGGCAACCAGGCCTGCCCCCCAAATTCTGGGGGAAATTGGCACCCGGCATGTCCCTGAAAAGTCCGTTCAGATTAAGAAAGAGACGTTTCCCAGAATCCCAAGTTACCCGTTTTGCCTATGCCCTCCTCCAACTTTGGGATCATCATGACCGGGAGCTGATTCTGCCCCTCAGCCCTTTGAAAAAGGTATTTTTCCCGCCGATTTTTTAAAAAATTCTAGCGCGCGACCCGCACCACGCAGAGAGGTGAGAGTAGTCTCAAAATGACCCCCATCCACGACTCTCTGTGCACAAGAATTTTCAGAACGATAGCTTAAAAAACAACCCAGTTATCCCCAATTCTTTTCCTCAATGCAATCCTATGGGCGAAAACCGCCGTTTGACCCGCGCTGTCCATTTGTTTACCCGATTTTTAAAAAATTCTAGCACGCGACCCGCACGACGCAGAGAGGTGAGAGTAGTCTCAAAATGACCCCCATCCATGACTCTCTGAGGACAAGAATTTTCAGAACGATAGCTTCAAAAACAACCCAGTTATCCGCGATTATTTCCTGCAATGCAATCCTATGGGCGAAATGTTTTCAAGATGGCGATCGGAGCGCTCCGCCTGAAATAGGAGCTCTGAAAAATGGCCGGTTCTCTTCGCCTTGCTTCTAGGGGTCCGCGGTCCGCTTCTACTCCGCCTCTGGGTAAGGCGGAGCAGGCCAATTCGCTACAGCTTCTCCGCTCCTAATCGGAGCGGAGCACATGCCTATATAATATCTTATATGAAAGAATATAATAGGTAGTACATTAACCATGCAGGACTCTCAGCTCCATGGTACTCTGCACATTCCTGGCAGTCATTTCCCTTCGCTTGGTCTATCACTTGCAGTGGCAGTGCTGGGGGTGGGGGTGGGGGGCAGAGGTGGGCAACCCCCCCCCAAAAAAACAAGGAGCTTGCCACCCTAGTTGCTCGATTCCTGTTGTAAGCGCTTGCATTCTGGGACAGCGAAGAAGGCAGCAGCAGTGGGGAGGAGGGGTTCTTCGAGGCCTCGTTGTCATGGTGATTAATTGTGGCTTGTTTTAGAAAGAGGTTGGGCGGGGTGGGAAGGTTAGGAAGGAGTGAGTGTGCGCAAGAGGGAAGAGGAGAGCGAGCGCCTTGTGCCAGGCAGGCCAGGCTGAGGCTTCCCATGAAAAGCGTAGCCTCGGTGAGTGGATGCTGCTGAGGCCTTTCTTGCTCACTCCTTTCTATATCCCTGCTGGAGTGAGATCCAACTAAAGAGAAAAAGCAAGCCAGAGGGACCAGGCATCAGGTCACTGCCTCTGCTTTCCTGGCCACCAACTGCGCCCTGTTTAAATTAAGTATGTTTTAAAAGATTCTCCCCATCAATCCACTTTGCCTTTTTGTGAATTGAATCGGGTTAGTAGAATCTTTCTGTGCTGGCAGCAAACTAGCGTTTTGAGGTTTTTAATGTTTAGTTGCTTTTTGGTATCAGCCTCTTTTGCCCAGTGTATAATAGTTTTGCTAAAGTTATACTGTTTGCTATTTAATCTTTACCTATCTGGCCAGCTCAGTCTGAGCAGGGGCTGGAGGGGAGGGGGGCAGTTTCAAGAATATCACTCTCCACCCCCTTCTGGTGTGATCTTACTGCTTTCTTTTTTTAAAATGTCTCTCTCGTTCTTTCTTTTTCAATGTTTCTTGGTGCTGGGGCTTGTCTAAAAGTTGCAGTAAATGTCTTTTATGTCTTTACCCCGACATAAATGCGCAGATTTGCGTTTCAGGACACATGACGCAGCCACCCATTCACCTTAGCGCCGGGTTTTTAATGCAATAATGTGCATATTCGCATTTGCAATTTACTGCAACTTTTGGATCAACGTCCCAGCTTGCACCTCATTATGGTTATGTGTCGTTGGGGGAGTTAAATTGCATTTTGACATGTGGGTGGAGCTTTCAGGGCAGGACAAAGTGAATGGCCGATTTCCCGCCTTCCCACCTATCGCGTCCTCTGGCTCCCTTGTTCCTTCCCACCATTTTCATTTAAAGTTATATGATTCTACGGATCTTCACAGATAGAGTTTATAATATTAAAACAAAGAGTGGGGAACGGGCAGCCAGAGGGAGGAGATGTGTTCAGTAGGGATGTGCGCCGCTTCTCCTCGGAGCGGAGAATCAGGAGCGAATTGGCCTGATCCGCCTTGACCAAAGGCGGAGTAGAAGCGAACCAGGGTCCTGGAGAAGCATGGCGAAGAGAAGCGGCCATAGGCAGAGCGCTTCTCTTTTCGCGGAGCGATCCGCCCACCATTTTGGATAATTTCGCCCATAGGATTGCATTATGGAAAAGATTAGGGGATAACTGTGTTGTTTTTAAAGCTATCTTTCTGAAATTTCATGTGCTTAGAGAGTCATGGCTGGGGGTCATTTTGAGCCTACTCTCAGCACTCTGCGTGGTGCAGTTTGCTTGCTATAATTTTCTAAAAAACAGGGTAAAAAAAGCGGGAGAGGTACCTTTTTGAAGTGCTGAGAGGCAGATTCAACTCCCAGTCATGATCACCTGATGAAGCATCCTCCAATCCCAAAGTTGGAGGAGGGGATAGGCAAAACGGGATACTTAGTAACTTGGGATACTGGGAAACTTCTGTTTCTTAGTCTGAACGGACTTTTCCCATTGTTTTTTAAAACAGTAGCACCACCAAATGCACAAACACAACCTGAAATCATATACTAAGCAAATAAATAACAGATAGGAAACACAGCACTGCTACCCACCCTAACCTTGGTGGACAACTAAATAGTTGTGGTGCAAGGGGATGAGGTCCCCTAGGGCATGTGGACATGCCCAGTGCACACACACTGTGTCCTGCCCTTGGAGGGTAATCAGAGCCCTCCAAACAGTAACAAGTGGAGACTAATGCCTGTCATGAGTTGAAGTGACAGGTAGCTTCTTAAGACTGGTACTTACTTAGGGCCAGTCAAAAATTGGCATATCCCCTTCCCCCTGGGCACGTCCACTTTCCTCTTACTGGTAAAAGACAGACATAGCGTTTTTTTAAAAAATCTTCTTGTTGTTTATTCAGCAACACTGCTGCTTTTAATTCCACCCCTCCTTTGTTTATTTATTTATTTATTCCATTTTATATTTACACCCCATAGCCCAAGCTGTCCTGTCTTTTCCTCTTCAGTGAAGTCAGGCAGGCTTTCATTGTGGTTCAACTCCTTATTGTTGTTGTTGTTATTATTATTGCTATTAATATTAATTAGTACTGCTATTATTAACGTTACTATTGTTGTTGTTGTTGTTTAATAATGGCTGTGATCACAGTGCAGTCAATCAACTCTGAAGCAAGGATCACAAAGCTTTACTCTTATTATTATTATTATTATTATTTATTTATTTATTTATTTATTTATATAGCACCATCAATGTACATGGTGCTGTACAGAGTAAAACAGTAAATAGCAAGGCCCTGCCGCATAGGCTTACAATCTAATAAAATCATAGTAAAACAATAAGGAGGGGAAGAGAATGCCAACAGGCACAGGGTAAGGTAAGCAGGCACAGGGTAGGGTAAAACTAACAGTGTAAAGTCCGCACAACATCAAGTTTTAAAAGCTTTAGGAAAAAGAAAAGTTTTTAGTTGAGCTTTAAAAGCTGCGATTGAACTTGTAGTTCTCAAATGTTCTGGAAGAGCGTTCCAGGCGTAAGGGGCAGCAGAAGAGAATGGACGAAGCCGAGCAAGGGAAGTAGAGGCCCTTGGGCAGGCGAGAAACATGGCATCAGAGGAGCGAAGAGCACGAGCGGGGCAATAGTGTGAGATGAGAGAGGAGAGATAGGAAGGAGCTAGACCGTGAAAAGCTTTGAAGGTTAGCAGGAGAAGTTTATATTGGATTCTGAAGTGAATTGGAAGCCAATGAAGAGATTTCAGAAGTGGAGTAACATGGTCAGAGCGGCGAGCCAAGAAGATGATCTTTGCGGCAGAGTGGTGAACAGAAACCAACAGACTGATGTGAGAAGAGGGAAGGCCAGAGAGAAGAAGGTTGCAGTAGTCCAACTGTGAAATAACCAGCGCATGAACAAGCGTCTTGGCAGAAGAGACAGACAAAAATGATTGAATCCTGGCAATATTATACAGGAAAAAACGACAAGATTTAGCTACTGCCTCAATATGAGGAATAAAGGAGAGCGAGGAGTCAAAGATAAAGCCAAGGCTACGAGCTTCCTTGACCGGAGTAAGCGTAACATCATTGACAGTAAGAGAGAATGAGAGATGAGGAGAAGGTTTAGGAGGAAAAACAAGCAATTCAGTCTTTGCCATATTAAGTTTCAAACGACGATGAAGCAGCCAAGCTGAGATATCTGAAAGACATGCCGAGATACGATCGTGAACATCAGGAGAAAGATCCGGAGAAGAAAGATATAGTTGTGTATCATCGGCGTACAGATGATATTGGAGGCCATGAGATTGAATAAGCTTGCCCAAGGGCAACATGTATAAGGAAAACAACAACGGGCCAAGCACTGAGCCTTGTGGAACCCCTACTGAAAGGGGAAAGGAGGAAGATGAGCTGCCATTAGCCAACACGCTGAAAGAGCGACCCGCTAGATAGGAGGCAAACCAGTTATAGACAGAGCCACAAAATCCAAGGTCATGAAGGGAATCTAAGAGAAGATCATGATCAACCATGTCAAAGGCTGCAGTTAGATCAAGGAGAATAAGAACGGAATAATGGCCTTTTTACTCTTATCCTCCTAGCCTCCTAGTTATGGGATGCAAAAGAAAAGGCATCTCTCTGTGCTGCTCCCGCCTCACAGGGATGGTTTGCATTACTGGCTTTGAAACAATCCTTGGCTCACTTCCTTGTGTCCCCAGAAATGTCTGCTGCCTGCCTGCCTGCCTGCCTTCCCCACTGGGTGCTGCTGTGGTGGGGCATCTGCCGGGACTGATTCCCCCATACTAGATCTATGGCATATCTCTGCCTGGCTCTCTGCCCGCCTGTCCTCCTCCCCTGCCCGCCTCGCAGGGATGGTTTGTGTGTGTCGTGCTTTGTCTCAGGGGACAAGTCCTTCCTGTGCTCACTTAGACTTTTTGAAGTTCCAAATCAATTTTTCAAGATTCATATTTAGGGTTATCTACTCCCCAATTCATGGCATGTTGGGATTTCCTTTGAAATGGCCCCATTAAGCTGTCTGCAGCTTTAAATCCCTGAGATACTGGGGTGTCCGATTTTCAAAAATTCCCCCCAAATCAGGGGAGGCTTGGATTGGCTTGAGGCTTGGCATGCATGTGTATATGTGCATGAGATGTCATGGTGCTGAATTTGAGGTTTCTAACGTTAACAGAAAAAAAGTTGTAGGCTTTTTTGGATTTCAGTGCAAGCCTATGAGGGGAAAAAGCGGAGCTCTGATCCGGATCTGGAGCTTCGCAGCGAACCCGAGCGGACTATAGGCGGGGCGGAGCGAAGCGGAGCCGATCCGGAAGTTGCGGATCTGGAAGAGAAGCAGATTGGGGGGGGGGGGTCCGTGCACACCCCTAGTGTTCAGTCCCCGTCTCACTCCTTGGAGAAAAGCCTGTTTTCTTTTTGGAGGGGTGTCATTTGCAATGCGCTCCTTCCCCCCCCCCCGGCGTCCTTCTTTGCTGCCTCGTTCCTTTCCCTGGCAAAGCCTTTACAAATGGCACGGTGCCATAAGTTGTTTTACTTCTGAGCTCTACCAACCTGTCTGAACCCAAATAGTTTGACCTCAGTATTTTTCCCCATTTTACCGTAAATGAGGACTCTTAAGTACATTGAAGCTTACACAATGCTGGATAGAAATGATCATAGGAATTTTAAGCCCCCTGAATCAACAATTCTATATACTTATTAGGATCCTGAATTGTCTGAGGCTCAAGTGTATGATCCCTATTCCAGCCTGGCAGTGCCACAGGCAAATGTCTGACCAACCTTCTCCAGGTTTGGGACAAGGCTGGATACTCCTCCTGATCCTGAGGGAGCGTTTCTTGACTCAAGTCTCAGGTTGCTCTGAAAGGGTTGGGGATTGCTGACACAGACATATCTTTTGTGTGATGGCTTTGCAGCTCTGGGGCGATCTATAACTGATCTATTTGTGCTTTCACCCCCACCCCCACCCTGCCTCTCCATCAGTCAGCAACAAATCAGGTGGGTCTCCACTGCAGTTTGAAAGGGCAGGAAGGCGCCTGTGTTCTGCTCAGGCCTCTTTTGTCTGTGTGGGTTTGCCTGCTGGAGCACTTCACAGCTCCTCCTTCCCTCAGCTCATTTCCAGCAACCTCTGCTTCTTGTTTCTCCCACCTCCTGTGGCCTGATGTGAAGAGGAGCAGCTAGCGGGGGAGAAAGGGTGGCTTCTGGCATTTGACTGGAATGCCTGGAATTGCTGTGGTATGTAGTAACAGTTTACCTTCCACATGCCAGGCAAAAAGCAGGGGCCGCAGCCATTGGGATGGGAAAGCAAGGAGGGCTGTGTTGGTCACAGGAGGGCACTGGGCCCATGTTCCTTGCAAGTCAGTGACCCTTATAGTTTTGCCCTTGCCTGCTCCTAGGAGAGGAGGACTCACTGTCCCATGAGATCAAGGACTTCCGTACAGAACAGGGTTTGTTACCCTCCACTCCCAGATTCCTGGGGTTGCCTGTTGTTGTGCAGGGCAGCTCAGGATAGGATATATCGATATTAATGCAGCTGCATTTTTCCCAGTGACTTGTTGTCTGTGTCTCCTGTACCTGCTGCCGAGTTCCAGGCCTGGAAACTTTATTCTGCACTACATTCAGGGCAAATGATGTTGAAAGGATTTTGTAGTGCCTCTTGGCGGTCTCTGTCTTATACAGTATCAGTGGAAAGTGATTTCTGCTCCCTTGTGACTTTTCAAATGGGAAGCAAAGAACCATGGCTGCCTGGCTGTGACTGGAAGAGGGACACCTGGCCCCAACTACCTCTCTACCCTTTGCTATGTTTCCACACATCTAGGCTGTAGAGGAGGGGTGGGGAGCCTCAGGCCCCAGCAAGACCTTTAGGGTTCCCCAGGCAGCTCCACCCCCTTTCCACTGACTGTTTGGCGATTGTATTTATTTATTTATTACATTTATATCCCGCCTTTTCTCCTCCAAGGAACCCAAGGCGGCGTACATAATCCTCCTCTCTATTTGTTCAGGGAAGGGCAACCAGGATGATCAGGGGTCTGGAAACAAAGCCCTATGAAGAGAGAGTGAAAGAACTGGGCATGTTTAGCCTGGAGAAGAGAAAATGGAGGGGAGACATGATAGCACTCTTCAAAGACTTAAAAGGTTGTCACACAGAGGAGGGCCAGGATCTCTTCTCGATCCTCCCAAAGTGCAGGACACGGAATAACAGGCTCAAGTTAAAGGAAGCCAGATTCCAGCTGGACATCAGGAAAAACTTCCTGACTGTTAGAGCAGTACGACAATGGAATCAGTTGCCTGGTGAGGTTGTGGCCTCTCCTACACTAGAGGCCCTCAAGAGGCAGCTGGATAACCATCTGTCAGGGATGCTTTAGGGTGGATTCCTGCATTGAGCAGGGGGTTGGACTTGATGGCCTTGTAGGCCCCTTCCAACTCTGCTATTCTATGATTCTATGATTTTATCTTCACAACAACAACACTGTGAGGTAGGTTAGGCTGAGAGTCTGTGACTGGCCCAAAGTCATCCAGTGGGTTTCTATGGCTGAGTGGGGACTAGAACTTGGATCTCCCGACTCCCAGTCCAACACCTTAGCCACTATACCACACTGGCTCTCCAGCTTCCCCATATTTTTTCCCCGTTCTCAAAGCTTGAAATGGCTTTCCTAAAGCTTAAATGCTGGCAGTAAAAGGTTTAAGTTAAAATATGCTGGTGTTTTTGGTACACTGGTCCCCAGTGCAGCACCTGCCACTCTGCTGCTGAAAATTACCATGGTGCTGGCAAAAAACAACAACATGGTAGTTTGCTGCCAAATTTCAGGGGCAAACTGCATATTTTTTTGCCACTGCTAAATGTAGTGGCCTGGTTGCAGCGGGAGGAATGCCGTCCACCAGAGGAAGATAAAAGTGGCCCCTGGACCCCTCCAAAGTTTCCCATCTCTGTCTTAAAAGTTCTGAAATGTTTTTCTGTGCATGTGCAGGGACTGTACAGGATGTCAGTTAGGATTAAGCAGCATTCTTTTCTCACAGTCTGCTCCTGAATGACAAGAGGGTTGCTGTTCTTTTTAATAATTATATATTATAATTATGTGGAAAATACTAAGGAAGATAGGGGCTTCTGTTTTGAAAAGCAGCCAAGAAATATTTTAAATAAAATCCAATAAATAAAATTATTGAAGTGGAGCTCAAGTGATTCTCCCCCCCCTTTCAGTTTTTTTTTAATGAATAATAGGCTCTTTTATAATTAACTGCCTGGCAGGAAAGTGTGTGCTTTTGTTCTTTTATAATTTGTAAATTATAGAAATGTTGGAAGCATTGCATTTTAAATTGATGGATTCTGTTACCCTTACCCTTTAGATAACAGAACCTTCTACTTATTTTGGCATAAGGCCTATTGGCACTGATATTATCCACAAAGAAATCCAGCTTTTTAAAACATTGTAATTCTCCCTTCCTGCCCTCGCATAGTTAATATATGACAGACTATTGGGATTGGAAATGCAGAATTTCATTTTAGCTCCTAATTGAGTGGATTTGGGCAAGTCTGTCTCAGTTCCTCACCTGCAAAATAGGAGTTGTAACAGTTACCATCTTCACAGAGTCATGGTCTAGATTAATAAGTGCTGGAGAAATTTAATGAAACAGTTTCATATAGTGCAAGGTACTGTGGATATAGTGCTGTTGAAATGGCTTGTATATTTCGGGAGATAAAGCTATTTGGTCACAAGGCTTATTCTGCCATAATTTGAGAAATTCATCACAGTGGGACTGACAAAGGAAGTTCCCACAGAGCAGACTTCAAGATTTGTGGGTAAGACTATACTGTACTTCACACACAATCTCTCACTAAGTCTTGTCCATAAACTTTTTGTGTGTGGGACAGGGACAGAGAAAGATGTGTATGAAAGAGATTTATTTTATTTATCTTACTAAATGTCTATTCTACTTATCATAGAATAGTAGAGTTGGAAGGGGCCTATAAGGCCATCAGGTCCAACGTCTTGCTCAATGCAGGAATCCACCTTAAAGCATACCTAAGAGATGGTTGTCCAGCTGCCTCTAGAAGGCCTCTAGTGTGGCAAAGCCCACAACCACTCTAGGCAATTGGTTCCATTGTCGTACTGCTCTAACAGTCAGGAAGTTTTTTTCTGATGTCCAGCCAGAATCAGGCTTCCTGTAACTTGAGTGCATTATTTTGTGTCCTGCACTCTGGGAGAGTCGAGAAGAGATCCTTGGCACTCTTCTGTGTGACAACTTTTCAAGTATTTGAAGAGTGCTATCATGTCTCCCCTCCATCTTCTCTTCTCCAGGCTAAACATGCCCAGTTTTTTCAGTCTCTCTTCATAGGGCTTTGTTTCCAGACCCCTGATCACCCTGGTTGCCCGCCTCTGAACACAGTCCAGCTTGTATGCGTCCTTCTTGAAGTGTGGTTCCCAGAACTGGATGCAGTACTCTAGATGAGGCCTAACCAGGGCCGAATAGAGAGGAACCAGTACCTCACGTGATTTGGAAGCTATACTTCTATTAATGCAGCCCAAAATAGCATTTGCTATTCTTCTCGCTTGTAGTATGGCTGAGCCAAGTATCCCCCATCTTGTAACTGTGCATTTGGTTTCTTTTTCTTAGATATAGAACTTGGGTATAGAACTTAATCCCTATTAAATTTCATTCTGTTGTTTTCAGCCCAGCACTCCGGCCTATCAAGATCACTTTGAAGTTTGTTTCTGTCTTCCAGGGTATTAGCTATCCCACCCAATTTTGTGCCATCTGCAAATTTGATAAGCATTCCCTGCGCTGCCTCATCCAAGTCATTAATAAAAATGTTGAAGAGCACTGGGCCTAGGACTGAGCCCTGCGGTACCCCACTCATTACCTCCTCCCAGTTTGAGAAGGTTCCATTGATAAGTACTCTTTGAGTCCGATTCTGTAGCCAACTGTGAATCCACCTAATACTTGTTCCATCTAGCCCACTTTTAGCTAGTTTGCTAATCTGAATGTCATGTGGTACTGTGTCAAAAGCTTTGCTGGTCAAGATATATTATGTCCATAGCGTTCCCACACTCCACAAGGGAGGTTACCAGATCAAAGAATGAGATCAGATTAGTCTGGCAGGATTTTTTTTGACAAATCTATGCTGGCTTCTTGTAATCACCACATTGTTTCTAAGGTGCTTACAGATTGACTTCTTTATAATCTGCTCCAAAATTTTCCCAGGGATGGATGTCAGAGTAACTGGTCTGTAGTTCCCAGGTTCCTCCTTCTTGCAGATAGGGACAACATTAACTTTCCTCCAGTCGTCCGACACTTCACCCGTCTTCCATGATTTCACAAAGATAATAGACAGTGGTTCTGAGAGTTCTGCCAGCTCCTTTATTAATCTAGTTGTTCATCAGGCCCTGGAGATTTGAACTTGTTCAAAGAAATTAGGTGTTCTTTGACCAATCTCAAACTGCAATCCTTCCCCTTCAGCTTGTACTTCATTTTTTCCAGGGTGTCATAGATCTGCTTTTGTGAGATGACTGAGCCAAAGTAGGAATTGAGCACTTTGGCCTTTTATTTGTCATCTGTTATCAATTTGCCATCCTCATTAAGCAGTTGAACTACTATTTCTTTCCTCTCTCTTTTACTATACATGTACCAGAAGAAAGCGTTTTTGTTGCTTTTAGCATTCCTCGCTAGCCTCAGCTCATTCTCAGCTTCAACCTTCCTGATGCCGTTCCTGCACTTCTGTGCTACCTGTCTGTATTCTTCTTTTGTAGCCTTCCTTCCACTTCCTATATGTGTCCTTTTTGTTTTCAGGTCATCTCTAAGCTTTTTGTGGAGCCACATTGGTTTCTTCTGTTGTCTTCTATCTTTTTTCCTAGTTGGAATTGTTTGTAATTGTGACTTTAAATTTTCCTTTTTTAAAAACTCCCACCCATCTTGGACTCCTTTTCTCGTTAGGGTCACTTGCCATGGGACCTTACTTATCATACTTCTGAGTTTATTAAAACCAGCTTTCCTAAAATCCAGAGTACGTTTATAGCTACACTCAGCTTTTGCTTCTTTTAAAATCAAGAATTCAAGTATGACTTGGTCACTTTCCCCCAAAGTCCCTGTAATTGCCACTTTATCCACTAAGTCATCCCTATTGGTCAGAATCAAGTCAAGGATTGCCGATCCTCTAGTTCCTTTCTCCTCTTTCTACAGGAGAAAGTTATCAGCCACACATGTCAGGAATTTCATGGAAGGGCCACTTTTGGCAGTATTTGTCTCCTAACAGTAATTGAAGTCCCCCAATACTATATCACACTTCTTTGAAATACTGGCAATTTCCTTATCAAAAGTTTCATCCTCGTCTTCTCCTTGAATGGTGGCTGGTAGTAGACTATCATGTTCCTTTTATTCCTTGCCCCATTTATTTTAATCCAAATGCTCTCAATGGGGCTCCCAGGCTCATCCGCCTGTATTTCTGTGCAGGGATAAGTATTTTTAACGTATAGTGCGACTCCGCTCCCTTTCTATTTCTTCTTTTCTTTTTGAACAAGTTATACCATTTAATTGCTGCATTTCAGTCATGGGAGTCGTCCCACCAAGTTTCAGTTATACCCATCAAGTTGTATTTGCCTTCATCTATTAAGAGTTCAAGTTCATTCTGTTTGTTTCCCATACTTTGGGCATTAGTATATAGACATCGAAGACCATGTTCTTTATAGTCTGGCTTCTTTCCTACATTATTGTGAAGACTATTTTTGGATGTTATTAGAGCTGTTCCCTCTGTTATGGTGCATAAGCCTTCATCCATTGCTGCCTCCAAGTTTATGTTTCCTTCCCCAGTAGGATTAAGTTTAAAGCCCTCCTGATGAAGTTCTTCATGCTGTGGCCAAACACATTTCCCCCACTTGCCAGTAATCCATCTTCTAAGTAGCATAGCCCGTGGTCCCAGAATCCAAATCTCTCAGGTCAGCACCACCTTCGTAGCCAGTCATTCACCCGGAGAATTTTTCTTTCTCTTTCTATTCCTCTTCCAAGAACTGGGAGGATGGATGAGAAAACTATCTGGGCCCCAAAGTCCTTGAATTTCCTTCCCAAAGCTTCCAAGTCTGACATGGTTTCTTCAGAGCTCTGCTCGGCATTATCATTTATTCCCACATGGATGAGAAGATGTGTCAGTGAACTTTATGAGCTTTGGCAACCCTTCAGTCACATCTCTAATCTGTGCTCCAGGGAGACAGCATACCTTGCGAGTCCATGGGTCTTCGCAACATACTTGCATTTCAATCCCATGCAGCAGGGAATCTCCCACAGCAACTACTATTCTCTTGTTGTTTTAGGTCCTGATATCAAGGGCCAGGATCTCTTCTTGATCATCCCAGAGTGCAGGACCCAGAATAATGCACTCAAGTTGCAGGAACCCAGATTCCAGCTGGTCATCAGGAAAAAAATCCTGACTGTTAGAGCAGTACAACAATGGAACCAGTAACCTAGGGAGGTCATGGACTTTCTCACCCTAGAGGCATTCAAGAGGCAGCTGAACAGCCATCTGTCAGGGATGCTTTAATTTGGATTCCTGCATTGAGCAAGGGGTTGGACCTGATGGCCTTATACGCCCCTTCCAACTCTACTATTCTATGATTCTCTGCTCTGTTCAGCTAGGAGTCAGCCCACTCAGCTGCTGAGAGCAATCAGGCTACGCCCCTTCAGGCCCAGCAGCAGCTCTCAGGACACACGCCTTCAATCACAGCTTTCAGGATCACATAGAAGCTTTCGATAGGCAGTCTCCTGGATTTATTTGAGGCCTCTTTGCCTTGGCTTCCTCTTCCGCTACACCTCCCCTGCCAAATTCCTGTTTGCTCTCCCTGTTTGTTCACTCTTTCGGAGCTTGCTTCCTAATAATATAATATTTATTTATTACCTGCCTCTCTCTCTGAATCGAGGTGGGGAACAACATGGAATACAAAAATATTATAAAAAACACATAAAACTGATTAAAAACATATAAAACTAATAGATTATTAAAATAACGGCCAGACATCTTAAAATTCAACTGGGTAGGCCTGCTGGAAGAGATCAGTCTTTATAGCTTTTTTAAATTCAGAAAGACTGTTAAGTCGGCAAATCTCTCCCAGCAGGCCACTCCACAGTCTGGGAGCAGCAGAAGAGAAGGTCCTCTGGATAATGGTTGGCAGCCTAGTTTTAGCTGACTGAAGTAAATTCTTCCCAGAGGACCTGAGTGTGCAGGGAGGATTGTACGGGAGAAGGCGATCCCGCAGGTAACCTGGACCCAAACCAGGTAGGGCTTTAAAGGTAATAACCAACACTTTATACTTCGCCCGGAAACTAATTGGCATCCAGTGAAGTGATTTTAAAATTAGTTTAATGTGGTCACCCCTAGGTGTATTGGCGACCAACCCGGCTGCCATATTTTGAACTAGTTGATGTTTCTGGACTAGGCACAAAGGTAGCCCTATGTAGAGCGCATTGCAGAAGTCGAGCCTCGAAGTTACCAGCGCGTGCACTACCGTCTTTAGGTCTTCCAACTCTAGGAAGGGGCGCAGCTGGCATATCAGCTGAAGCTCATAGTAGGCACTCCTGGCCATCACATCCGTCTGGGCTGTCATTTGGAGTGACGGATCCAGGAGCACCCCCAAGCTGCAAATGCAGTCTTTCAGAGGGAGTTTAATCCCATCCAGAACTGCTTGACACACCTCCAAAGCCAGGCTGGGGCCTTTGACCGTAAGCACCTCCGTCTTGTCTGGATTCAGTTTTGGTCTGTTTTTCCTCATTCAGCCCATTACTGCCTCCAAGCATTCATTCAGAGGAGACACACTATCCTTAGCTGACGCTGTTGTCGAAGGTGTAGAGAAATATATTTGGGTGTCATCAGCACACTGATAACACCCCACCCTATGCCTCCAGATGATCTCTCCCAGTGGTTTCATGTAGATGTTAAAAAGCATTGGAGATGGTACTCCATACAACAGCTCCTTCTTTGAAGAGCAGCTATCCCCCAGAATCACTATCTAGAACCTGCCTGAGAGGTAAGACCGGAACCACTGTAGCACAGTGCCCCTGATTTCCAACTCCTCACCCCCCCAGGCATTCCAGAAGGATACCATGGTTGATGGTATCCAAAGTCACTGAGAGGGCCAGAAGTACCAGCAGGGACGCACTCCTCCTGTTAATACTCAAGCGTAGATCATCCACTAAGGCAACCATAGCTGTCTCACCTCTGTATCCTGCCCCGAAGCCGGTTTGAAACAGGTCTAGAAAATTTGCATCATCTAAAACTGCTTGGAGTTGGAAGGCAACTGCCCTCTCAATCACCTTCCCCCAAAACGGAAGGTTTGATACTGGTCTGTAGTTATTAAGGTCCAGGGGGTCCAGGGAGGGCTTTTTTAAAAGTGTACCTTCTAGTCCAGTTAGGGCAGTTCTTCTCTGTTCTGCTCAGTTAGGAGTCAGGAAACAGAATGAAACTCCTAACCCACTCAGCTGCTGAGATGATAGGTGACTTTAGAAACACAACCAGATAAACTAGTAAAATAATGCACAGGATTACAGTTACCTTATTCCTGACTAATGCCAGCCACTAAAAGCCTGCCTTGTACACTGCACACTGGATTTGTACCTGTCTAATAATTGGTATTAAGGATATGGTATAATAATGCCCAAGTAGCATACTTGGATAACCTTCCAGCACAGACTGAAGGCAACAGGAGGCATTGCTGTGCTGTTCATTAGAGCAATCTATTGTTTCACTACATAACTGAACCTCTTGTTGGTTCAGTTACAGAATTGTTCATCGTCCCAAATTAGATTAGCATCAGGTCCTGCTGCTAACTTCCACTGCAGTGCTGTGATGGCCCCTGACTGAAGTTATGTCTGTACTTCCTAGGAACAGAAAGAAGGGCCTAGTGTTGGTCAATATTAGGCTCAATGTGGACTTCAGGGAGTAGATGCACATCTGACTTAATCCCCACCACTACTGCTAGTGGCCCATACAGATATCCTGAAGTATTGTCAGATGTCCTTGGTATTGGGACTGGACTTATTGTAGCTTTGTGCTCCAGATTTTTTTAAAATTTATGTAGCGTGGTCTTGCTTTGAAAATGTGGTGTATTTGTGAGGGCTACTAAGTTTATTTATTTATTTATTTATTTATTACATTTTTGCAAGATCCGTATTTCTTGGATTTTAAGACACACACTAATTTCAGTACCACCCACAGAAAAAAAGCTTTGATTCTAAGAAATAATAAACACACCTGCAATTCTAAGATGCACCCTGTTTTTAGAGATGTTTATATGGGGGGAAAAGTGTGTCTTTGAATCGAAGAAATATGGTAGTCTGGGGCTGAGTTGACAGTGGGGCCAGACCAGACCATGGCTGGCACAGGAACTGCTGTGGCCCATCAGATTATGCCACCATCCACCTTGTATTCAGGGCGGAATCTCTCTATTTTGACTCATCAGAGGGAACCCTTTTCCTCATTAGGCAGACTGTGTGGGCCAGATCTTTTGAATATCCCTTGTGGGTGTGCTGAACTCCTCCCCCTTCCCTCTAAACATATCCCTTTCTCTGATGCTTGCAGTGGCTTCCAATGTCCACATCATACCCACCTTATGATCCTGCTCACACATAGCTCTGTGCATGCAAAGTACTACTTGGGGGCTGTGAAAAGGGTCTCAGCTGCAAGTCAGAATGTGGGCTGCTGTGCCCTATGATCTAATTGGAGAACATTGCTAAAAGGAGCTTACTACCAACTGTCTTTTGGTCCCCTCAGTATGAATTCAAAGCCAAAAGTATAAAGAAGAAGAAGGTGAATCTAATGGTGTCGGTAGATGGTGTGAAGGTGGTGCTGAAAAAGAAGAAGAAGGTGAGTTTCTGATTTCTCAACCTACAGTCAGTCCTGAGCCCTGCAGAGGGAAGTCCTCCTGTGGATTGGACAGAGACTTCGGAACTGCCCTGCAAATTCTAGACTCTGGAAGGCTCTCCATGCAGCCCTTACTAGTCTTTCTTTGCAAACTGAGCAAAGCTTAACAGACATCATGTCTCTTTTTACCCCCATCCTGTAACTTGATGGTTGCTTCGAATGCTGTGTTGTTGCTGCTGTCTTGCAAGTTGTTTCTATGATGAAAATCGTAATGTGATTTTTTTCCTGCCTGTATCTACTCAGGAGGCTAACAACAGGATCAAGCCTGTCTTAGATTATTGGGCATAATTCGATCTCGCTTGCAAGAGACCTGGATGTAAATAATCTCTATCGTATTCTTTTCTTCACAGACTTAAAGCACATTTCCCAGCCTACTAACTCCTCTGCCCTTTAACAAAGCCTTACAATGGGAAAATGAATGTGGTTCTTCCTCTGAAAAGTTCAAACTATGCTTGGTTTTAGAGGGAACAAGGGAACAGGAAGAGGCCACTGCTTTTCCTGCTGCAGCCCCATTTCTGTACCCCTGACCTGGGAAAGCTGCAAAGAATGGTGGCCAATAAGGCCCCTGGAGCCACTTACCCCTGTGCCCGGCCCTGGACTCCCAGCAGTGCGCCTTGTCCGCATGGCAGTGCTGCCCCTGCGCTCTCATTGGCTTCTGTTGCTCCAAAGCTGCTGTGGCTGGTGGGCTCTTTCCTGCGCAGGAAATCGTTGACTTTTGCACCAACAGTCTTGCTGAGGTTCTTGAGGTGGTGGCTGCCACCTGTCTACTAGGGGTTCTGCATTTTGCTGTGTGCAATGTGTCCTAGTCCACAGATTTCCGTGTCGTTATCTGTGACCCATTCCCTAACAGTAGCTTCTAATCCCTGTGCTGGATTTCCCAGCCTTTGCATGTATTCCTGTTTCACTTCTCCACCAGTCCTACCCCTGATTGTTTACCTGCAATCAATCACCTGCACATTGGAGCACAAGTGCCCAGCCCTTTTCCTTGCATTTTGTGCTGCTTTTTTCTGGAGGTGTTGCCTCTTGCTGTCAGCCCCAATGTTTGTCTTGCCCTCTTCCTTGCATTTTTCTCCCTTTAGTTTACTAACAAGTCCTGAGGGCTGCACAGGATGAGGCACTGGCATTGGATTGGATTTTCAGCTCTGTAAGGGCAAGAGTGGACAAAATTTGTCTATATCTGGCCCGTGAAACAGTTTTATCTGGCTCTCAATGGCCATAGCAAATTTCAATCAAGGTGAAAAACATCAGAGTTTTCAAAAGTTGTGAAAGTATTTATTTATTTATTACATTTATATACCGTGCCATAGCCAAAGCTCTCTGGGCGGTTTACAAAGATTACAAATATTGAACCTTAAAAACAGATATACAAAAATTAAAACCATTAAAAGCATAAAAACAGATTACATATCAACACAACATATGTTGTTAAATGCCTGGGAGAAGGGAAGAGTCTTAACCTGGTGCCGAAAAGATAACAATGTACCAACATTGTTATCTTTTCGGCACCAGGTTAAGACTCTTCCCTTGATGAGGGAAGAGGCCTCTTGATGAGGCCAGGTGAGCCTCATCAAGGAGAACATTCCATAATGGGTGTGGGGGGTATCACTGAAAAGGCCCTCTCCCCTGTCGTCATCATCTAAGCTTTCAACAGAGCAGGCACCCTGAGGAGGGTCTTAGATTTTGAGCATAGTGTACAGGTAGGTTCATGTCAAGAGAGGCATGATAAGGTAATGGCATGACCAGGTAATGTCCAAAGGCAAAGCAGAGTTCAAGCAGGGCCGGAGGCAAGAGGTAAAGTCCAGAGGCAAGCAGGGTTCAAAGTCCAAAGGCAAAACAGAGTCCAAGCAGGGCCAGAGGCAAAAGGCATGGTCAGGCGAAGCAGAAGGCCAGGCCAGGCGTCACAGGAAGTCAGGAACGGGCTACAGCAGGCACAGGAAACCATGTTGCTGTGGCAAAGGCTGGAATGGAAATGCTGTTCTTATATAGCCCTTTCCCGGCTGCTCCCAGCTGGTCCGCATCAGCCCATCTGGGAGTGCTTGCTGATATGGGCCTGGATCCTGCAAATACCCTACGGCCGGCAAGGTGCACTGCGGCCACCAGGTGGTGCTGCAGGGCAGAACCTGACAGCAACAAGGATGATCAGGGGTCTGTCAGGAATGCTTTGAGGTGGATTCCTGCATTGAGCAGGGGGTTGGATTCGATGGCTTTATAGGCCCCCTCCAACTCTACTATTCTATGATTCTGTATACCATGGAGCTGTATGAGATCTACTCAGGAGAGGGTGTTCAGGAGCAATCATATCAACCGCTTAGGTCATTTCTGCATTCCACAGTTCATAAGAACAGAAGAACAGAAAAAGTGTCATGCTGGATCAGGCCAAGGGTCCATCTAGCCCAGCACTCGGTTTACACTGTAGCCAACCAGCCATCTGCCAGGGATGAACAAGCAGGACCTGGTGCAACAGCACCCTCCCACCCATGTTCCCCAGCAACTGGAGCACACAGGCTTATTGCCTCGAATACTGGAGATAAGCACACAACCACCAGGGCTAGTAGCCACTGATAGCCTTAGCCTCCAGGAATTTATCCAACCCGCTTTTAAAGCCATCGAGATTGGTGGCCATCACCACATCCTGTGGCAGTGAGTTCCATAATTTAACTGTGCACTTTGTTGTTTCAACAGGAGAACCAGCCCTAACAGCCCTGTTTAATTTTTGTGAACCGCCCAGAGAGCTCCAGCTATTGGGCGGTATAGAAATGTAATAAATAAATAAATAAATAAAACTCCCCAGAGCCCTTTGGAAACCATCCGAATCTTGGGGCGGACCATCTTAATAGGACCCCCACCCTTGCAGAGGGGAAAAGCTGCTGTAAGTCTAAACCTCAGCAGGCAGTGCTCTGACCATGACGAAGGGACTCATGTGAGGTCCCCCACTTTCAGACCGCCATCTCCATGTCCAATTGTGAAAACCAGGTCTAGAGTATGCCCTGCTACACGCGTTGGGCCGATGGCATGTTGGCACAGTCCCATGGTTGTCATGGAGACCATGAAATCCTGAGCTGCCCCGGATAAGGTGCCCTTGACATGATTGTTGACATCCCCAGAACCAACAGTCTGGGGGATCTCAGCAGTGCATGCGAGATCATCTCCGTCAGCTCACCTAGAGAGTCTGTTGAGCAGTGGGGAGCGGGGGCGGTACACCAACGGAATCCCTAATCTGTCCCGCTGATCCAACACAAGGTGCAAACACTCCAGACCAGTAGTCACATGGACAGTGGGCCTGCAGAGGGGGATGGAGTTCCTATAGACCACATCAACACCCACTCCCCCCACAACTCTCTTTGTGTTATATCCCTCTTTGTGTTTTGTCAATAATATCCTGCCTGGATCACTGTTTTGACAAGACAACTCCCCCACACCCTCCCCAATAATATAGAAGTTGGCATTCCATGCTTTAAGGCATTCAGGAAAATGTAGTAATGAAAGGACTTGAATCCACACAACAGAGCCTCTAAAAAGAGCATACTGATGTCTGAAGGATGATCACTACATTAAACCATCTGGAGGGGGGGGTGTAACCTTTGTGCCACTCAAAGAGGCATCTGTCCTGCTTATACACAGCTCTTTTTTTGCAGAAGAAAGAATGGGACTGGAATGAAAGCAAGCTGCTGGTGATGCATGACCCAATCTACAGGTAAGAGCTTGTGAGCAAAGGAGTGTGAGCTTGCAGCTGGGCCGCAGCATTGTTTACAGCAGCAGGTTGCATGGAATAGGAAAGTCCTTGATGAACCAGGGGAAGCTCTCTTTTTGCAGAAGAGCCTTTGGAAGAAGGATTTGGAGGATGAAGACAAGATAGAACTTGTATCATAGAGGCACAGAGTTGGGAACAACAAAGGGCTGAGGGCAGATAGAGACGAGGGAGTTTTTGTCAGATTATGTGGGTCTGTGCTCCACCATTATTATTATTATTATTATTATTATTATTATTATTTATATAGCACCATCAGTGTACATGGTGTACACCACCACCCCCATTAGATTTGGTCCAGTCTCCAGGCCATCTGGACTCTGGTGTCAAGTCCCAAATGCATCTAGATGAGGACCTCTGGGCAGTGCTAGCATTGACTAGAGGCCATCTAGATCCAGATGTGATGGCCATATCATTGCAGTGAGACAGGAGCCAGAGGCTTGTGCCCTGCTTCAGCCTCCCACCAACCCTTCTTCCTACAGCTCTCCTGGAGGCTCTATACACAACGTGAAGCCTGCAGGCAAGTTCTTGAGGCCTTGGACACATGCAGAAAAACCTGGAAAACTGACAGATGTAATTCTAGAATTCTGATTATAATTCCTGGTGCTCTGTTCACTGCAATGCAAGATAACAATCAGTAACTTTGTGTATCCAGTGACCAATAATAGCCATTTAAACGCTATATCTCTTAATGGAACAGGTAGGAGTAGTTGAATTTTAAAAAGTAGCAAAGATGCACTAACACTATTAGCACATTCAAACAAAAACTGGAGAGACGAAAAAACACACCTGGTCACTTATTCAGACAATCAGTAAATATATGCCCCATACACATTTTAGTCTTTGCTTGATGGCTATATAGCCCCAATTAAAGAAAAGAACATGATAATCACTATAAATAATAATGAGGAAGAAAAGAGGGTTTTTTCCCCTTTTGCCCTCTTAAAAAAATAAGCAGGGGAGATGAGAGTTCCCTTTGCTGGAACCAGATTACAACCAGAACTAACTGGTTTTAAAAGTGTATGCTTGATGAAATTTATTTATATATTTGAAATATTTCTTGGCCACCTTTCTGGACAGCCCTCCCAAGTCTGTGTACAACGTTAAAACACTAATAAAACCCAATGTGGTATTAAATGGTTTTAAACCCCAATAAACAGAATAAAAATAGCAACAGCAGCAAACCTTCTAAAAAGAACAGGCACCAGCATAAAATAAAGCTTACAATAGCCGCGTGCAGCCGCAAACGAGCAGCAGAGCCTTGCGACGCAGGGAGAGAGGGTGGCATAGTTCGTGTTCACCACTTTTTGGTGCAGTGGAAGAGAGGCGCAAGAGGCTCTAAAAAGGATCGACAACAACAAATGGTGCAAGCTTGGAGAAGGAATGGCCTGGCTTGTCACCAGACATGAGAGCCAATTGATGCTGATGATATTCAGACTTCCCTTCATGCCAGTGGCAGGTGGGCTTTTATGGGGAAATTTTAATTTCTGAGGTCAAAATATAGCTCATCTAATACTGGGAAATGTGATATTCCTCCCACAGAACTGTAACCTTGAGGGATCTGGACTGTTTCGCAGCTGTGACATTACAATGGGCCATTTACTGAGGTGAAAACAGACAGTCTAGAAAGTCCTTTACTGTTGCTTGTGAACATGCCCTTGGCAGCCCCATTCACATAGAGCCTGATGCCCTTCATTGCTGCCTGATATCCCACCTGCAAAGTCCGCCCAACAAAACAGTTCGAAAGGCAGGAATCAGGAGTCCCCTGTGTAGACCTCCCTATTTAGACATTGGCAAAGTTGCCTGTTTCCCACACAGTGTGTGGACATGCACATACACATACAGTTGTGCTGTTCCTGCAGGATATTCTATGTATCTCACGATTCCCAGGACCTGAAGATCTTCAGTTACATTGCCAGGGATGGCTCCAGCAACATCTTCCACTGCAATGTTTTCAAGTCCAAGAAGAAGGTAAGCTGCAAGCTGACCAATGTACAAGCTTGGGGGCCTCTGATGTCTCCCTAGTGAATTGAGTATCTCCCTCAGGTGTATATTGGGGCATTTGTGCCTCTGTGTCCCAAGGCAGGATGAGACCTACTTAGATGGGAATTGTGATCAGGTTATGAGGAATGCATTTTTCTCCCTTTGGGAGGAGAAGCACAGCTAGCTTAAGGGAGGGCCCCTCCTAGTCCAGAGGTGTAAAGGACTCTCCTCTCAATCGCCAGACAACTTCCTCCCTTTCTCACTGGTATGCGAGTTCCAGCAGAACTCTGTTTGCAAGATCCCAACTTGGGGATGGGTAGCTGGGGGCAGGGACAGAAAGCGTCTTAGCCTCAGCAGGAACAGTGAGGGAGAAATCCCCCACAACCCTCTTTTAACTGACAGTCAAGGGATTAGAACTTGCTCCCTCAGGGCACTTTTCTTTTCCCCACACAACCAAGGCGACAAAGGAGTATATTCGGGCTGCCGCTGCACAGGTACTGCCCTGACCATCTGTGAACCAATGCATTGCTTCCAGCCACCTCCCTCAGCAGCGGGTCTCACCTGTCATGTTGCTGAGAAATGGCCTCTCAAGAGGCATGGGGGCAGCACAAAGGCACATGTAGGGGAAAGTACAAATACCACCTTCTCGGTCAGGGAGAGAGGATCCCAGTCCACTCTGTTCCCTTCTCTCCTGCTAGATAGAATGAGGAGTTCAAATGCTCTCCCCCTCGAGTGCCCCATGTCTTCTCAGAGCTCATAGGGATCAGTCCCCTCTTAGAGGTTGGAGCAAGTGATCTACTAATCCACAGTTGCTCTAAGGACAGTGCAGCGGCCGCAGCGGCCACCACCCCTACTGAGAACACTCTCCTTCAGCCCACAGGGTTACTGCAGTGCAAAGAGTTGCATCCACTCTTGCCAAGTGAGGCCCACACTTGCACCTGCTCCGGATCCTGCTCTTGTAGCCACAGGTGTGATTTTCCCATTTGTCTGCTATGCATAAGAGGCAGGGAGATAAGCATAATAAAACCTCTAAACAAAGAGGGAAACTCCCAGATTTGCAAGTCTCCACTGGGACATAAAACATTTAGACCTGACTTTCCAGATCTTCCAGGGAGGAAAAACCCAAGTATCTCACAGGGGGCTCCTCTGCTCTTTATCTGTGTCTCCGACAGCCCCAGTTCTCCTAGGCAGGGTTAGAGAATTCAGGGAGGAAGGATGGTGAGCTGACAGGACAAACCGCCCAGAGAGCTTCGGCTATAGGGCAGTATATAAATGTAATAAATAAATAAATAAATAAATAAACCAGCCCAGGACAGACTTTCCCTACATTGCAGTTTCCCTGGCCAGGTTTGCAGAGACCCTCCAACTCTCCCATCAAACTACATATTACTTTAAAGATGTAGCTACTTCCTATGTCTTACCCTTACTTAAAAGTAGGCATAGGGGAACCTGATCTGGATTGGGACCCTAGAGTAGGGATGGTTTTGACCCTTTGACACACCCCACTGCAGCCCCCCCTAGATCCCACCCCCACCTGCAATATGCATTGCCAAAAAAGGATCCATTCATAGAAGAGCCCTGCTGGATGAGACCAAAGGCCTATCTAGTCCATCATCCTGTTCCCAAGGTGGCTGACCAGGTGCTTATGGAAAGCCCACAAGGAGGACCAATAGTACCCTTCTGTTTGTATTCTCCAGCAACTGGTATTCAGAGGCATACTGACATTCGTCTTATTCTCTGTGATTTTTTCTAAACCTCTTTTAAACCCATCCAAGTTGATGACCGTTACCACTTTGTTTCAATGGGTCCTTTTTTTTCCTTTTTCCTTTTTTTTTTTTTTACATCCAATCCCAAATGATCTTTCCCAGTGGTTCCATTGGTAACAGAACGGAACCTAAAAGCCAAAGGGTTGAGTAGCAGGATCCCGGCGGCACCTTCTGGGACCTCCCCCATTAGGTGGAAGTAGAGCCACTGCAAAGTCCATGCCTACCAACCAGCTCAGAAGGATACTGTGGTTGATGCTACTGAAAGCTGCCGAGAGGTATAGCAGAACCGATAGGGAAGCACGCTCCCATCCAGCTCCCAGCATAAGTCAGCCACTGCTGTGACCAAGGCTGTTGTACTCCTTTGTCATCCCTATGCTAGGGGCTTAGATAAATTCCTAGAGGAGAAGGCTATCAGTGATGATCAGAGGCAGTAATCATATGTACACCAGTTGCTGGGGAACATGGGCGGGAGGGTGCTGTTTCTCATCAGCTGGTTGCCCACTGTGTGAACAAAATGCTGGACTAGATGGACCCTTGGTCTGATCCAGCATGGCTCTTCTTATGTTCTTAAATTCTAGGAGAGAAACAGAAATTTCTGTTTTTCTTTCTTATAAATGGAACCTCTGCAGTGGGGCTCAGACCCAATCATGCAGGGATGTCTGTTGGAATCTTCAGAACATCCAACTTGAGCCATTGAGTTTTCTTTGAATGCTGCAGAGATGATTTGAAGAAAGGGTTCTTAGGACAGTGATCCACAGGGGTTCCTGGGGTGGTAATGGCTCCTTCCCCTTCTGAGACTGGAATGGAGTGGTAGCCATGGCTTTGAGTTCCAGTTAGCTGGCCCTGCCTGCTCCAGTTGATTGTGGCCAGACCATCCAAAGCTTTCTTTCAGACATCACCCTTGTCCTGCCTCCTATGCTTTTGGTGGGCTAGCAGCCTGTCAAAAAAGATAAATGGTTTCAGAAGCCAGGACAAGGAAGAGACAGCAAGGGCCAGTCTCTGACCTTTGGAGGTATCTCCCAGCTATGATCCTTTCCAACTATGGTCATTGTGCCATGAAACCTTATGGCTTCAGTATGCACCTTCAAGGAGGCCCTGAGGCCAGATCGCCTCCACAGCAGGCACTTGCTGAGTCAGTGTGTTATGCAAGGCCTACATAGGCCATAGGAATCAAATGCTTGAGAGGAGCATGGGAGAGGGCAGCAACTTGGGCCTATGTAGAGTTCTGACCGATCAGGCTCTGGTGCATATTGCCATTGGCCTCTGCACCACTCCTAGCCAGAGATGAATCCTTGGTGTAATACCTAGAGTTGGGGCTTGGCAGGGGGATGCTGACCCACAGCAGTAGCTTGGAAAGAGGTCTTGTTCTCTGGCCTAGGAGGAACATCTCCTTCTCTCTCCTCTCTGCACAGAGTCAGGCCATGCGCATTGTCCGAACTGTGGGTCAGGCATTTGAGGTGTGCCACAAGCTGAGCCTTCAGCACACTCACCAGAATGCTGATGGCCAAGAGGACAGCCAAAGCGAGAAGGGCAGTGACGATTTGGAGGCACCAGGTATGGGGGCAAGTAGGAGGGATGGGGGAGGGGAGGCTCCTGCTGTCCTTATTCCTAAGGCTCTGTAGTCACACAGCAGAGCTCAAGCCCTGAAGAGAGGCTCCACCTGACCCTCACAAAAAGGTTGTCAGAAACTTCTGTGGAGTGGAGCATGGGCACCAGCAATGTGCTCATGATGGCAGCCCTTGGCAGGCAGAGAAGTGCTCCCACCTCTCAGTCACAGAGTTCAAAGGGTGCACAGTAACACCTCCACCTACCCTTCATCCCTTGGCATGCTACTGGCCACACTGAGACTCCCAACCCGAAGAACCTTTCAGAAAGGCAGCTGAAAGGTTCTTGTTGGTCTGAAGCCCCCACTGAAGGTGCTGGGCCTCCAGCCCAGGAAGGGGCTATAGTGACTCTGGATGGCTGACACAATCCCCCCTCCTACCTCTCTCTCTCTCTCTCTCTCTCTCTCTCTCTCTCTCTCTCTCTCTCTCTCTCTCTCTCTCTCTGCTTGTGGTCTCCCTGAAGCTGAGCCTGTTGGCACTGCTGAGGAAACAGACATTGATGCTGTGGACATTGGACTACCAGGGAGCGATCACTTGGAGTTCAACAGAGGAGTGACAGACCTTGATGCTGTGGGTAGAGAGTCGCCTGGCCTGCTTTGCACTGAGGTACATTTATCCCTGTTGGTCTTTTCCAGGAACAAAGTATGGTAACCCTAGAGAAGACTGAGCAGGGGGTGTCTGTTACTCTGCCGATTCCTGCAGTCAGGGGTTCCGGAAAAGAGCAGGAGCTAACCAAGTTAGCCACACACATACCCTCCAGCCAGCCCCAACACACTAAAGCAGACATCATTGTGCCACAAGCAGGAGCAAAGGAGGCACCTGCAGAACAGGGTTCCAACTACTTAAGCAAATCTATCAAGCCACACAATTTTCTAGAAAGTAAAGAACTTATGTTTAGTGGTTAATCTGATCAGCAGGGAGGGGAGTTGCTTTCATGCCTTCAATGTAGCAAATCGTTTTAATCCTAGGAAAAAAAGTGGAGGTGGTTGTGAGAGGAACAAAACACCTCTGCAGAGTTTTCCCCAAAAGGAATTTTATTGTGATTCATGTCACTCCATCCCACTCCACCAGTAAACTCTCTCTGTCCTTGATACCCCAATGACAGGTGGATGCAATGTTTTCCACCAGCCCAAGTGATAGAGAAAAGGCCCAACCCCCGCCCTCTCATTCCCAGGCATGCTTTGCTCCTTCTAGGCCTGATCCTGGCAGGAAGGAGTTGTACTTAAGTGGCTACCTGGCCAGACAACAAGCCTCTGTCTTTCGGAGCTTCCCATTCAAGCTCTGGATCCCGTTCTCCCTGAGCAGTCATGGTTCACCCTGGATGCTGCTCCTTTACTGATGGAGTAAAAAGAGAAGAGGGCAAGTGGGCAGCCTTATTCTGCTTTTCCAGCTATGTGTGACTCTGGGACACACAGGTGAGATCTTTGGGATCTTATCTTCTGATCCCTGTGGTTTCCGTTCTTATTTATTTTTATTAAATTTATTTAATTATTAAATTTATATACCGCCCCATAGCCGACACTCTCTGGGTGGTTTACAAAAGTTAAAAACAGTATCTGCTTGTATTTTTCAGGGCTTGCTTCATAAAGACAGTATCCTGACAGCTTCTCCCAAGATGCTGCTCCCTTCATCTGCCCAGTTGCCTGAGCCAGGGGTTCCTTTATCTGCTCACCACCAGATGCAGTTTCTGCAGCAGCTCTTGCAACAGCAACAGCAACAGACTCAAGTTGCTGTGGCCCAGGTCTCTATCCGTTGTGCGGGGCAACAAAGATAATCTGAGCAGAGCCAATACATGAGCTCACCTAAACATCTTAAGAGCAAGGAGGTCTGCGGAGCACTCAGTTCCTGCCCTTTAGCTGGGAACCAGCATGAGCGTTAAGGTGTCCTCTGGCTTCACCAGATAGTCTCCAGGAGGGCCCCTTGTCTTCTCTGCCATTAGCTTACAGAAAATGTAGGGGCCTTGGGTGTTTGGTGACATGACAGAGCATGATAGAATTTCCATCACACTGATCTCAGTTTGTTTTCTTCTTGTATTTTGAATTGATCGTTCAATGTTTCCACTAGGGGACAGCTTGTTCAACTGCATTATCTCCATTGGGGTTGCTTACGGGTCTGTTTTTGGTCCCTTGCTGTTTTCTCTCTAGGTGACTTCAACAAATCTGTTAACTTTCAATATTGCCCAGCTGTTCTCTGCCCTAGATCGTTCCCTCCCCAACTGGTCTTGCATTTCCAACTGTTTATCTGATGTACTTGGACATCTCATCACCATTTCAAACTTAAGATGTCCAAGATGGAATGGATAAGGTTTACTCCTAAGCTACCTTCTCCTGAGTCACTTCCTGTATCCATTGCCAACATCACCATCCATTCTTAGTATGGAAGACTCACTTTTTCTCTCAGCATGGAATCTGTCACCATCACATTGCTTTGTCCTATACAGCATAGTGAAAATCCAGTTTTTCTGAACCTATATGTACTTCCTCTCTAGGAACATGTAACTGCATTCACACAATATTTCTGCCACCTCCCTTACCAGGCCTCCTCCTTCCGTCCCATCTAGTCTTCCCCTCTTTTGAAATATCTGAAGGGATTTGCCATTACGTTACTCTGTAAACAACTAGGCATATCAGTGGTGGTAATAAGAATAACTTCAGAACAAGTACTTGGTTATTGTTCTTTTTTAATCTTTTTTTTTACACTTAGACTTCTCCTATTTTTGTGCTGTGAGTGGATATTTATCTCTGTTTTTGCATGTTGCTTCCTTGATTATGGGTAGTGCTATTTTTTGCATTGTGGTAATGGCCATGGTTAACTGTTGTCTAGTCCTGATTTATTAGTTCTGAATATTTTGCGTTGGTGCATCTGAATTTAGCATCATTTGGTAGTTCCTTTAGGGTGTCATAAAACATAGCAAGGCTGCTTTAAAATAAAGCCATGTCTATCCATTCTTTTTCTGTCTGGACAGTGGCAGAGATGTGGCCAGGTGGGAAAAATGTAGTTGATGTTTGTGCCATTTGCACAGTGTGTGTGTGTATGTGCACACTGGCTGATCCAGAATTCCACACACACACATATACATGAGCAGATGAATGGGAGGAGAGGGCATTGTTTTCTTCTGTGGGAGGAACATTGTGAATTGTTTTGAGGGGGAATGGGATGCTTCTCATGTTGGGGGGGGCAGACTTTAAAAATGCTGCCTGTTCTGGCAGTAGTAGTTCTTTTGTCTTCTTCTTTTTTAAAGATTTTAAAAAGGGGTGTATGAGTTGGCAGTTGACAGAGGAGAGCTCTGGCTAGCTATAGCACATATATCCATTTTTAAATGTTAAAACGTTGCTTTTTCTTTAAAGAACAGCCGCTATCAGAGCAAGTCACATTTTTTAAACTATAAAAGAAGACAACAACAAAAGGAAGCCATTACAGAAAGAAACCTTCCCAATTATTCCCAATGTTTCAGGAACTCCACCCCCTTAAAACGGTTCCCCCAATTTGGAGAACTAGTAATCTGGGAACACAGGAGAGGTTACATCCAGCCCCAGCATATACTTACCAGCATGGGCGTAGGATTTTGTCAGGGAAAAGTCTCCCTTGCTGGCCACTTCCTCCTCCACATGGCTGCATATGACCAAGGCCTTTTCTTGTTTCTGTCCTGCAGGTGCATTTGCTGAAGGAACAGCTGGCAACAGAGGCAGCTGCCCGACTTGAGGCCCAGGCTCGAGTGCACCAGCTCTTAATGCAGAATAAGGGCCTCCTCCAGCATATCTCACTTCTAGTGAAGCAGGTGCAAGAACTGGAAGCAAAGCTGTTGAGATCTGGCACCAGTAAGAGCAATCCATGTAGAACCATTTTATTTTGTTGCTTCCATCTCTCATTTATAGCATACTTTTCATTTGATAGCGGTGGTCCTTTTCAGTCTTCGTATTCTTCCAGACATTTTTGTAGAGAGGAGACTATAGCTTAGTGGTAGAGCTTGGGCATCTATCTAAATATCCATCTTTCTTTATGGCAGATAGGTAGACACAGATGGAAACAAAATATTTCTATACAGTTTTTCTGGTTGCTAAAAGCAGTTTACAAAGCAATAAAACCTCAATAACATTTGGTAATCAAAAGTCACAGAGTCTTCACTCGAAAGCTAGCCCAAAGAAATTGGCCTTACAACCCTTATATAAAGAAACCAAAAAGATAAATGACCTCTAATGATGTCACTTTGCTTGTAGAGTTCTCAGATTCAGCCCCCACCTCCAGATAAATACTATTAGGTGGTGAGTTTGGGAAAGATCCCATTGCGATCAGTGTAGACCATATTGGGTTCTCTGGACTGATGATCAGATTCAGTATAAGGGTTAGCTGCTTATGTTCATATTGCCATTTCATAGAGAGGTCACCAAAGCCTAGAGTGTGTGACTTGACAATAGCAGTCAGTCCTGTATTTAACATTTTACTCCAATTTCTGCCTTAACTGACCCTTTGCCATTTTAAAATGGAGATGTGCTGAAACGTCTCTGAAAAATTGCAGTAATCCTATCAAAATTATGTAGTAGCTGAGAACTGCATAAAATTTGTCACCACCCTAGGTCATTGGCTAAGAAAAAATATTCTTCCCCTGGAAATTCTTATGGTTGTTTTGCCTGAGCGAGATTCTTGAAATTCAGCTGAGACTATAAAAATTGGCCTGGTTCTTCTTTGTGCTCTCTGTGCATTCCACATATGGGCTCTGCGCCTGCGTGGAGCCTCGTTCCGGAAATATTATCTAGCTGAGTACCGTTATTTTTGGCCGGAATCCTACCCCACCGCCTAGTGCACATGCTCCAGCACGTTCCTGATTTCTCCTCCATTCCTTTGCGATGGCCTTAGCTGGTGCTTCATAAGGAGGTTTTCTGTGTTGGAGATTGTGTTAGCTGAGTGTTTTTGCTTCAAAATTCTCTATTTTCCTTCATTCTTCTTAGTAGTCTTTCTTCTATATTTCTTATAAAAGTAAAAAAAATAAATTTAAAAAATTCTACTCTGCATAGATTACTATTTTTTTTGCATGGCCTTAAAGGCCCCATTTCAAAAATGCGTCTGCTGTGGTAGTAAACTGCCCATGGCGGGCGGTCACTCACTTTGTCTTTTGTGCCTCAGAGAGGCACACATAGTGGAGACTTGCCACCACTGCCAGTCCTTCTCCAAGCAGACAAGAAGACACAGGTCCAACCGGCTCAAAGTAGAGCTGTGGAAACAGACCCTTCAAAAGGTGGACAGCCCAACCCCCATCATGGAAAAAAATACAGGATCTGCCACTATCACGATGGCGTCTTTACAGGCTTTGACATCGACTGAGCCTTCGACGTCGATCGCTAGATCGGACCCTCCTACTATAGGCCGCTCCCTTGCCATCTTGACCGCTAAGAAAATTACCAAAAAAAGCTAAGAAGGCGAAATCACCCCCCGACTTGCATTCCAAAAAGAAGAAAAAGAGACGTGAAACAATGCAGGCTCCGCTGGCAGTGCTGCCCCTGACCACCATAACGGAGGTGGGGGATGGTGGTCGTCTCGACATCATGGCTGTAGGCTTGTCCTGTTGAGATGCGAGAGAAGGTTGTGGATGTACAGGTTGAGTTGACATCGGTAGCAAAACAGGGCGTAAAGGGAGGCATGCAGTTCATGTTGAGGTAGTGGTCGGATATAGTGTAGTCTATCTCTAGCTCGACAGCTATCCTTCTCCCTTCCCATGGTGTAGTCAGGATTATAATCTCATAGTGACGTCTGATAAAACCATTTGGAATATCGGTCCCAATCGCGTCTAGGTGATCTGGATCAGTCCCGATAACTTTGGCGAAATCGAGAACTGCATTGCTCGTAATACAGTATAGCTTGATATTGAAGGGTTTTTTTTTCCCTCTTGGTGCCTGCATTGACATCAGTACGGTCACAAAGGAACTGAGGGGAACGCGGGAACAAGCTGAAGCATGCACACTAGGTGATGGGGGAGGGTTCCTGCCAAAAATAACAATACTCAGCTAGATAATATTCCCTGAACGAGGCTCCGTGCAGGCGCAGAGCCCATATGTGTGACTGCACTGATGACCACTCGAAGAACCACAGTTACAGGTAAGGAACCTGTTCTTCCATCTCACCAAAGAAGTTTTGGGACAATAGTACCCTTGGTGACTCCTTAATCCTATGAAATCAGCACTCATAAAAGCATGATTGAGATTGTTGGTGCACACTTAGGAATTCGAACTAAAACTGCTGGATAACAAAAGGGCCTCCTCTTAACTTGAATTTTCATGCAAACATTTTAATTTCTATTCTTCTAATTCCAGTTCCAGTCCCAAAGAATATATATATATATATATATATATATATATATATATATATATTCATTCATTCTAATTCCAGTTCCACATGTATTAGATTTTTAGGAAATCTAGAAATGTAAAGGGTACAATACAGGATTTGGCAAGTCAGATTTTTGCCTTTAATCTCCTCCTTTAGTGTGTCCAATAATAGTGTGACATTTCCATATCAGCTATAACAGGAGCAGAACTGCTGGGGGGGTAGATTTTCTCCCATCAGGCCCCCCATAGGCCAGATGATGTTGGGGGCATGGCCCTATCCCTTGACATAACAATAAGGGACATAGCCCTCACCCCCTGACATCATCCCCCCTTTTTCTCTCTCCGTGCAGGAGCTATACTAGAGTGACCAGATTTGAAAGAGGGCAGGGCACCTGCAGCTTTAACTGTTGTGATGAAGAGGGAATTTCACCAGGTTCCCCATATATACAAATGACACCTGCAGAAATTCCCTTTTCAATACAACTGCTAAAGATACAGGAGCCGGGTCCTCCTTTTCGTAAGGTCACCCTACCTTAGTTCCAGTGCAGTCTACATACACCCTCTTTGCCTCTCTCATGTCATAGCCTGACTGTGATCATGAAGAAAGTTGTTCTGCCTCTGAGCTGTAGATCAGCTCAATGGCAGATCAAGCTCTGGCTGTTCTTTGCACTTGCAGTTGCATCTCACAAACATGGAATTTGGCTTGACACTCCAGATCCTCAAGATTCAAAATGGCTGGGAGAAGCAGAATACACAATGGCAAATAACACCAGTTGGCTTTATTTCCATAATGGAATGTCAGTATTAGTTTTCTAGTCTTTTGGGGTGCAAAACTGAGCCTTAAAATGTGTCAGTGGAGCCCAGTGAGATCTTAGAAACCAGAAGGGCATTGGGCAAGATTTTGCAGCATGGGGGTATTTCCAGGGCAGAATCAGCATGGCTACATTGCTCTGCACCTCTGCTTTTCCATTTCCCTGCGGCTGGCAGAAGCAGATACGTTTTATTTCCATAAGAGGGGAGGATCGTGTCGCAGAATTTGTGCGGAATGTGTCTCCTTCAAGCATTTGCACATAGAATCATAGAACAGCAGAACCGGAAGGGGCCTACAAGGCCATCGAGTCCAACCCCCTGCTCAGTGCTGAGCCGTGCCAAAGGCCATAAGAAGCAAATGATGGTGGGGGAGCTGCCCTCCCTCTCCCCCTCCCCAGAGAACAGAAGAGGTGACTGATAGGATGCTGCTCTTTCTCTCCCTGCCTTTCAGTGGATTCTCAAGATAGCTTGCTGGAGATCACCTACCGCTCCGGAGCCCTGCCCGTTCTGTGTGACCCCACCACTCCGATGCCTGAGGACAGCCACCTGCTCCAGCTCAGCCACAGCTTCTCCAATGTCGCCAGCTCTCTGGGCAGCCCCTTAGGTAGGAGTGACTGCTTGGCGAAGCTGGAATGCTTCCGCTTCCTTCCCAGCACAGCTCCTCCCTTGGGCAGCTTGGAGCTCATCAAGTTCCGTGAGTCTGGGATCGCCTCCGAGTACGAGTCCACCACAGACGAGAGCGAGGAGTGGGACCCATGGGCCCAGGAGGAACCGCTTCGCCTGATCCATGTCCTGAACAAGCAGGGGCTGGGAGATAGCCTGGGTGAAGAGGTTGCCATATGAAAGGAAGCCAAGATGTCTTAGGTCTGTGGCAAACAGGGCAGAGAGCACCCGGGGTTTGGGTTTCCTTGCAGATAGGCCCGAACAAGCCTGTTTTCTAAGTCTGAGAGCAGGCTCCTCACTGGAGAAGGAGAGCATCCTCTTGGGAAACAAAGTTTCAGTGACAGGTGGCAATTCCCCAGGCTGGTGTACGAAGTTGACAGTTGGGAGTTGGAGTCCTGTTTCCTAGGAATTCCACAAAAGTGTGCAATTTTGGCATCCTCAGAATCTCAACTTGCTTGCTTGCTTTTAGAAAAAGCAAGTTTTGAGCCCTTAAGGCTGATGAAACTATTGTCTTGAAAGTGTGTGGCCAGAGCCTGATCTCAAAAGCCAGCAGTGAGAGTTAGCAGAGGTGCCAGTGACCAGGAGGGGGAAGGGGGGCTTCAGTGCCCTCCATTGCTCGTTGCCCCTCCCTATAACTACTGGAAACAGAATAAATTAGGCAGAACTTGAAAGTGAATGCATGTTAGCCTAATTTGCATTACGAGAATTCAGAGGTTATTTTGTTTAGAAAGTGTTTGACTTTGGCACAGAATTGTATTGCGTGTGTTGTGGCGTGAGTTTAGAGTTGAGTATACACAGCCCTGCTCTTAGCCAAACCTTGCTGCCTTCCCTGTTTAGCCTCCAGACAGGAGCTGTAGCCTTACGGTCGTGTGAGCTGTTCAGCTGGAAACTGCGTTGTCTGTGGAGAAATAGTTTAACATGGGTTGGAACTGTGGGCCTGGTCGTTTGAATTCGTGTAATGCCCATCCCCATTCCTGAAGAGTAACCCTAGTATTTCATCATGACACCTTGGAGCAACCTTCCCCAATGGCCATGCTGACTGGGGATGATGGAATAGTAGTCTAACACATCTGGAGGACGTCAGGTTGAAAAAGGCTGCCTTAGAGACTGGCATGTGTTTTCAGGGTTCACCCATGACATAGGCCCGGCTTCTCCCTCATCTCATCTCACACATTTGCAGATTGGGTGTTAAAGATGTAACAGGGCTTTTAGTAGGAGAGTTTTTCTCTCTGACAACTCGGTGCTGAGTTGAGTATGACTCCACTCATACGCTTGTGTTCCTCACATGTCTCTTGCAGCAACGTGGAGTCATGCCAAAGGGACGCTGCCTCCGTGCCACAGTAGCTGTCCATGGAGGGGGCCTTTGTGTCTGAAGCAGGCTGTTGCCTCCAAACACTCAGGCCAGAGTGCATTGGGCTCCAGGGTGCCACCCTTGCAGTGCAGCTTCTGCATTGGTCTTCGCGATCTCCTAGAACAGTTAGTGCTCCAGAACCTTAAGCAGCCATTTTCTCTTGGAAGCAAAATAGTTCATCTGCTCCATTGCTGTGTCTGAGCACCACCGGGGCCTGGCATACACTGAACTTGTTTTGATCCTACTTCTATCAGTTCCCTCCACCACATGTGATGTTTGTTTCTGTTTCTGGAAAAGTCTTACTGAAATGATTTATTTATTATTTATTTTATTACATTTATATACCGCCCCATTCTGTAAACCGCTCCTTGGGCAGTTTACGGAACGATTCATCTCCCTTCCTGGCATCGCTGCCCAGCCTACAGCAGTCCTGTAGTCTGTAACACCTTGTCTTAAACATTTTATTCAGCATGCTAAAATAAAACATTCCATAATCCTTTTTTTCTTCATTTTTTTCAATTTTCCCAAAAAAAGGCTACAGGGGAAAAACGTTTTCCCCCTGAATTTTTCCAGTTTTTTTTTCAGGCCTTCACATCTCTAGTCTTGAAACAAACATTACAAGCTCACCTGGATTTGACCTCTGAGATGTGCTCAGGTAATCTTTGGAACCACCAATAGTTTAAAACTGTTCCTGGCTGCATATTCTCCTCACTCCTTTGGAGAAATATAAAATGTTCCCAAGTATTTTCTCCCCAACTTTTCCTTCAACATTTTTTTAACGCTCTATCTGAATTTTATCTTGAATTATTGTGAAACTTTGCCATCATTTCAGTCATGGAGGAGTGAATGAAGGCTTCCAATCTTCCGGCTTGGGGGGAAATTAGCCAATAATGGAAGATCTACAGTTAACATTTGCCAGGGCTTGCAAGCACTAGCTATGGGAAGTGGCGCAAGGTGCACCTGCAGTGGTGAGCATGGAAAGCTACATGCAGCTTCGTAGGGAGGGAGGTTGCCTTTCATGTTCAAAGCTGAGCTGCTATGCAGTGCTTTCTCATTACGCTCATGAAGCTCTCATTAAGATTTATTTGTGTGAGTTTTTGTGCAATTACATGACTGAAAAGCTCTTAAAGATGTTTGCAGAAGGACAGCAATTTTCACACCATATCCAGATGGTTCTAAAATGTTGTCTGTGTTTCTAGTGTTCCATGAGCAGCATTGGTTACTGTGGATATCAAAGGAGGGCTTTGAGAAACAGGGACTGCTTTTTAAGCAGGTCTACTTGAGGGACAGCGTGACTGGTAGCATGGAGGCTCTGAGGGCAGGCGTAAGAAGCCATATGTTGCTCTGTAGGACATTCTCCTGCCCACTTGAGGGGCAGGGGACTGGCTGAGGAAGAAGTGGCATTTTGTGTCTGTGAGGCCCAGTTCTTCACCCACACCTTCCATCCCCAAGCCCAGTTCAGACATAATCCAGTCTGGGTTATTATCTCAGGAACGGGCTCTTTGCCCCCCCCCCCAGCTTTCCTTCCTGCCCACTCCTTTGTGGAGTCAACAAATCTGTCTTAGGTTTATAATTCACAGTTTCCTGTGGTGCTAAACTTTTTCTTGGTTTCATATCTTGAGCCCTTAAAACACAGTTTCCTGGTTTGAACATCACAGGAAACCAATTCAAAAAAACATGTTTTGCTGAAGCTTCGCAGGAGACAGGATGAGGGAAGAGAAGGAGCAAAGAGTGGACATGCAGGCCCACAGCTCATTTCTGGGATTAGGGACTATAACAGCAAGCCCATTGTTTGCTCATCAGCCTAATCTACACCAGCCGTTTATTCCGGAATAGTACCAAGGTCGTCTCTACCGTGCCACATGACGTTCACCTTCTCCCGTGGTGATCTAGGGACGACAGCTGTTGCTGTTCGCTGCAAGCTCCCGGCTCGGTGAACAGCCAACCCCTTGTGAGGGGCGTGTCCAGCGGTTTTGGACGTATATGGCTGCCATTTTTGGCACAGATTTTGATTGGCTGTCAGCTTGTGTTGGCACCGACCATGTGTATTTTTTTTTTAACACAACCATATTGATGTGCAGGAGTGCATCTTTGACGCAGTACCTATCCCCCCCCCCCCCGCATTTCTGTGTATTTGCGCTGGTGTGCATCTCGGAGAAGTTATTTTTTTTAAAAAATCCGTGACCTGTACCCATCTGTCCAGTCCTGCCCACTTCTCCCGATACACCTTCGGAAGTGCCATCACAGGGTGCACGGCCTCCCGCAACTGCTCTCCTTTACTTCCTTCGTGTGTGCCCCGTGAGGGACGATCTCGGAAGCAGGAAACCTCACTATTATCCCTCCTCCATTGCAAAAGGGCAGTAGGTGTAGATTAGGCCATCAACTAGATTTTCAGGGATGCAACTCAGGGAGAAAGTGCCTTCTGAATGAACTGGGTGGAGAGCTTATTTCCCCACCCCCTTCTTTACACAGCTCATCTACTTAAGGGGTAGGAAGTGAGCAGCAGAGCCACTTCTGTGTTTTGACAGCAGTGACCAAGGTAATGTGAGAGGTGATAACTACTGCTCCCAATAAGTGCTGGGTGTCCCTCACATCATGCCCATCTCAGGGCCTTGCTAAGGACAAAAGTGAGGCAGGGAAGATGTGATGAGATGCGATGAGCTGGAATACGTGAAGTTAATGTTTGGAGACAGAAAGAGAATGTGTAGCCTGACTGTGTGAGAAAGCACATATTAGTGGCTATAGGGAAAGGGCAGCCCCCAGCAAGATGTGGACTGCAAGTGGTAGCAGCCAAAGCAGAGATGCCAGCAAGCCCAGCAGTAGTCTTGGCAGGTGCCCCAGACAAGAATGTATAATGCAAAAAGGAAACCACCTATTCAGCTCAGCAATGTCCATTTTAGCAGGTTATGGGGTATTGTGTAGGGGTAGCCCCAGCCCCATTCACCTGTTTGTTTTAAGACTTAGTCCCAGGGAAGTGTCTTCTCTCAGATGGGCTGCCTGGGGCTCCTGGCTTTCTTTTCTTTTACAACATAGGTGGTTCCTTCATCAAGCATTTTGGGATTTCTCCATCTTTTTGTTCTTTCCTTTACTAGAGCAGTGGTTGTTATGGAATTATTTTCTATGTAAGTGCACTTAATTCCTGGGCAGTGGTGTTAGCTTCTTGGCTTTTGCTAAATAAATCTTCCTTATTTCTAAAGCTAAATTGTTGTTTCTGCTTTCTTTGCTTCCTTTGTTTTCTCTGTCTCTTCCCAAACTTGCCTCTTTTACTTTCCGTGAGCTGGAGCATGAAAAGAGATGGCTGATTTGTTCAAGGGTCCTGACCAGCAGCAGTGCAGGAACCTTCAGTATCGAAAGGTGGCTGGAAAAGAGGAAAGGCCACATGGGAACTGATGGATAATGGGGCCAAGTCTGAGGAATTTGTGCACACCCAAAGACTGAAATACCAGCTCCGTTTCCCCACAAGAACACAGCATGCGAAAACCAGATGTGCCAAGCAGGCACTTGACTATTGATGGTGGAGACCAGACCCTATGGGCTAGAATTGTCCCCATCCCCTTTAGGCTGGAAAGCTCTCTTGTGGCGCCTCAGCCATCCAGATCCACTGACACTCTAATTCACAGGCAACGTACAAGTTAACTCTTCATTATTCAGTCAACTGTCCAGAGAAGTCTCGCTCAAGGCATGTGCTAGTTTGAATGGTCTATAAGATCATGCATTACCTTTTCTGGGCTGTCAGCAAAAGGCCAACAATATCTTCACTAAATCTGGGCTGGGAGTTGTCCTGTGCAGAAGTGTGCTGCTGCTTCATTCCCCTTTTCTCAACAAAAAACACATTCACTTCTATGTTGGTACTCTCATAGGTGGGGATAAATATTATGGGTTTTACAACCTTATTAGTTATTGCACAGACTGGGCTTCTGGCAAATAACCTTTTGTATTAAGTTTCTGTTTGTTTGGGCCCATACAGAAACTAGCAGAGTATTACAGCGGTTTTCAGCCAAGTCAGCAAAGACATGAATTAAGACAGAGATTTGTATTGGTTAAAACAAACCTTTCTCTTTCGTGGTCTCTGTGAATCACACACATATGGGCTCTGCGCCTGCGCTGAGCCAACCGTCGGAACTTCTAAAGCTGAGAACGTTAATTTTGGCGGGAACCCCTCCCCCACCACCGAGTGCGCATGCACCGCGGGTTCCCGCCTACCTCCTCAGTTTCTTTTCTACCGCCTTGCTGGCAACACGCTCAGGACTTCGCTCCTATACTTACCTATTCAACCTCTTCGAGAACGTTTTTTTATTGTACTCTTCTTCTATTCTTCTATTCTTCTTTCTTCAACTTGCTCCCATTCCTTCGTTATATACTCTTCTCTTCCTTCGACATCTACCTTTACTCTCTAGTAGCGCATGGCACTTAGAGCTCCATTCAGGAAGTGCGTAAAGTGCCACAGCAAACGTCCACCGGCAGACGGTCATTCCCTCTGCCTTCTATGCCTAGGAGAGGCGCACGTAGTTGATTCCTGCGCCCACTGCATGAGTTTCTCCAAACAAACTCGAAAAAATCGTTCCGACCGCCTAAAGGCCGTCCTTTGGAAGAACGCACTACTCGCAGTCGACCAACCGAGAACTATGTCGACAGAACGCCCAGCGGGTACACCCTCACGAGGGCTAGAGGCGCCTGCCCCTCTTTCAACGGGCACAGAAAAACTGCCCAAGAAGAAAAAGACCAAACATCAATCCCTCAACGAACCGAGGGCAAAGAAGAGGAAGGCAGATACTTCCAAGCAGGAGGGGGAAAAGGCGAAAAAATCGGGGGTCGCTCTTACATCCCCAGCGCCTTTCACCTCGCCGCCACGCCCACGCCTATCCCCGTCGACATCGATACGCTCGATGTCGAGGGTCGACCATGGAGAAACACAGACTATTCGGGAAGGCAGCGTCTCTCAATCACAGAGAGAACCTATGCCGACCTATAGCCACCACTCATCGAGGCGGGAGGATCAGCCTCATACATCGAGAGGAAGCCGGCACAACACCGCATCACTCTCGGAGGGCGAGATTCAACTCATCCCCACCGGGCCCAATTATTGTTATTGATTTGCCACAGCAGCTATCTCCCAGACAACGGGCCTATGACTCTAACCTATCCATAGCATCTAATACACCTCAACATAGTGCTTATGATTCTGGGAACAGATCCCCTTTAAGAGACAGAAGTTGGATGCGACCCTCGGACATCCCATCGAACCAACAAGCCTTTCGAGACTCAGACCATGATCTTTATGAATCCAGAGCAGCCCGATCGGGCTCCTCCACTCCACACCGACACGCCACGGACACCACCTCGAGACCACGGGACCAACCACCACCGGTCCCACATCGGGGCATTTCCCTCACAGCCAAACCAACGGCCATAGCATCAGTGGCACCATCTTTCGATGACCGTCCACTCCCTCCACCATCACCACGGCACACAAACGACAATCAATCGGATTCAGGTTCGGACGATGATTACCTTTCCGATGCCACATCGATGTCGTCACCACGGCCATCGATCCCGTCTCCTGTCGAGGCTGTCGAAAAGCCAGAAGGCTCTTCTCCATCGCAGGACACCTTCCACTTCAACGACCAAATTTTAAGGATGGCTCAATCCTTGGGCATCCAGACCCATCAACCTGTAGAAAGAATTGAAGATCCAGTTTTTGACGCCATCTACACCGAAGCAGCAGCGCCGGTATCTATTCCCTTTCTACCGACACTACTACAAACGGCCAAACTCTCATGGAAATCTCCAGCTACCATGGCCCCCACATCAAGAAAATTAGAATCTCTTTATCGAGTACAAGACAAGGATGTCGGTTTCCTTTTTACACGTCCTAAACCCAACTCCATTATTGTAGAGTCGTCACAGGGAAAGTCACAGAGGGCCCATGCTTCCCCTTCAGATAAAGAAGGAAGACGTCTCGACTTAATGGGTAGAAGGATTTACTCTTCAGTGGCATTGGGCTTCAAGGTGGCCAACTACCAGGCTACCATGGCCCGTTATCAACTCTTCCTTTGGGAGAAGATTGCCTCCCTATGCGACTACCTCCCGGAAGAAAAGAGAGAGCTCGCTCACGTTTTCCAGGACGAGGCTACTCGCTTAGCAAAACTACAAATAAATACCACCAGGCACCAGGTTGACTGCAACGCAAAATCTATGGTCGCAGTGATCGCCTTACGCCGACACGCATGGTTATGGTCTGCTTCAATAACCCCTGAGGCTAGGTCTCGTATCGAAGACCTACCATTTGACGGAGAAGGGTATTTAATGCTAACACCGACGAGACAATGGACTCGATACAAAAAGCCAGACAAACTGCGAAGAAAATGGGCATGACACAGTACCAACCCCAAACTTTTAGAACAAGATACTGGAACAAACCTTTTCCACAAAATAAACAATACTCTGACCGATTCCAACGCACAACCCAACAACATCGCCAAAGGAAACAGCAGTACCCTCGTTTCAAGCAATCTCGCGGGAAACCAGACGCTGCCTCAAAGCGGAGGCTTTGACTCGGGATATCCTTCCGCCCTAACCAGCTCCTCATACGACTTCAACCACCGACTTCGACCTTTTGCCACCGAATGGGAAAACATAACATCAGATGCCTGGGTCCTCAAGAACATCCAGGAAGGATACAAAATAGAATTCGAAACACTTCCCCCTTTCGGTACCATAAGAACTACCAGACCATCTCAACCCCTTGCGAAGGAAATTACTACCCTCCTGAAAAAGGGTGCAATTACAAAAGTCTATCCAGACGTAAGAAACAGCTTCCTCTCAAGGTATTTCACGGTACCAAAGGCAGACGGAGGTCTTCGCCCCATTCTAGATTTGAGAAACCTCAACCGCTCCATAAAAATCAGGAAATTCCGTATGACCACTCTTCCCACGATCCTTCCTCTCCTACAACGCCACATGTGGTTTGCATCAATAGACCTCAAGGATGCATACTTCCATATAGCGATCCATCCAACACATCGGCGCTTCCTAAGATTCCTAGTAGGAACCCAGATGTACCAATTTCAAGTTCTCCCTTTCGGATTGGCAACGGCTCCGAGAGTCTTCACAAAATGTGTCGCCGTCGTCTGCGCTTCCCTCAGAAAGAAGGGCATAGAGATCTACCCGTACTTAGACGACTGGTTAATAATGGCTCATACACGCCCTGCACTTCAAACAGCGCTAAGAGAGGTAATTCAAACGGTGACAACCCTCGGACTTTACATCAACCTCGAAAAGTCAAAACTCAACCCAACTCAAAATATACAATTCATCGGAGCAGTCATCGATTCCAAGATGGCCAAAGCCTATCTACCCATCGACAGGACAAACAAAATAATAGCCCTAGCACATCGTCTATCCAAACCCTCCCCGACAACGGCCTTCCACATCCAGCGCCTCCTGGGACATATGGCCGCAATGGTATCGGTGGTGCGATGGGCAAGGTTGCATATGAGAACCCTTCAACACTGGTTCATCAAGTCTTTCCCAAACATCATGGACGCCAGGAATCTCCATGTCACCATTCCGCCAAAAATCAGAACGTCCCTCTCATGGTGGAAAAACAAGGACAGTCTCACCCAAGGAATGCCCTTTGCACAGACCCTACCGACATACACGCTGACAACCGATGCGTCGACACTCGGTTGGGGTGCGCACTGTGCACATCTACAGACACAAGGGAAGTGGACCCTAGCAGAGCACAAGATGCATATAAACCTACTAGAAATGATTGCAGTCCAAAAAGCCCTCCTCACCTTTCAGGACCTTCTCACAGGTCACCACATACAGCTTCTTACTGACAACATGTCAGTCCTGTGGCATCTGAACAAGGAAGGCGGAACACATTCCTCATCCCTAATTCGAAAGACAATACAAATTCTCAACTGGTGCATCCTACGAAAAATCTTGATAACAGCGATACATATACCAGGACAAGACAATATTCTAGCCGACACACTAAGCAGACAGATAACAACATCCCATGAATGGGAAATGGACCATTCCACCTTAATTCAACTTTTTCGTCGATGGGGACAACCAGAGATAGACTTATTCGCTACTCAACACAACACAGTCCTAGAGACCTATTGCTCCAGAGGAGGCATAGGAAAAAACTCAAAAGGAGACGCATTCCAAATCAAATGGAACAAGATCCCCTTCTATGCGTTTCCCCCAATTCCATTGATAACCCGCACTCTACACAAGATAATAACAGACAAAGCCAAGGGAATACTGATCACACCATGGTGGCCCAGACAAGCCTGGTTTGCCCCCCTCCTCAACTTATCGAACAACCGGTTCCTCCACCTACCGACATCAATGCCACTTCTGACTCGTCATTAAGGAAGAACTCGGCACCCAGACCTCCAGTCCCTGAGACTGACAGCATGGAATATCCAATGAGAAACCAACAGCTGCCACACGAGGTTAGATCAATCCTAGAAGCAGCTAGAAAACCATCTACCTGAAAGGCCTATACAGCCAAATGGAACAGCTTCCTCCGTTTCGCTATCGAAAACCATATCGACCCACATCATGGCTCTATCCATGGAATACTCACCTTCTTAAATATGCTATTCCGAAAAGGCCTACGATTGACATTGCTGAAGGTCTACCTAGCCGCAATTTCTGCCAACTGATCTACAGTCGACGGATACTCTGTCTTCTCACACCCATTGGTACGACAGTTCCTCAGAGGAGTTAACAACCTAGTCCCACCACTAAAAGACTTCACCCCGCAGTGGAGCCTTTCAGTAGTCCTAAAAGCTCTTCTGGACGCTCCTTTTGAACCATTAGCGACAGTAGATATAAGACTGCTTACTTTAAAAGTAGCCTTCTTAATCGCAATCACTACTGCACGAAGGGCCAGTGAGCTTACAGCTCTCCGCATAGATCCACCTTTTCTCATATTTCACAACGACAAAGTAGTGCTCCAGACAGACCCAACGTTTCGTCCCAAAATAATCTCTGATTTTCACATTAACCAAGAGATAATTTTACCAACTTTTTTTCCATCTCCTTCTTCACCGTTAGAAAGGACATGAGCACTAGCTTTCTATAAAGAAAGAACGGCTTCATACCGAAAAACTAAACAGCTTTTCGTTTGCTACGGCGGTCCTAAAAAAGGACTACCCGTATCCACTCAAAGATTCGCCTCCTGGATCGTATAAACTATAAAACTGGCGTACAAATCCCAACACCTCCAGCTCTCACAGCCAGTGAGGGCCCACTCTATGAGGGGAACGTCGACATCGACAGCCTTTATGAGGGGAGTCTCTATTCCAGAGATCTGCAGGGCAGTGACGTGGTTGAAGCCAGCCACGTTCGTCACACACTACAGATTGGATACCAGATCCAGAAGTGACGCTAACTTCGGCAGAGCTGTACTATCCGCGATCCTTCAATGACTACAGCCAGCACCAACCCACCTCCGGTAAGTCAGCTTGCTAATCTCCCATATGTGTTTGATGCACAGAGACCACGAAAGAGAAAGACAGGTTGCTTACCTGTAACCGTAGTTCTGAGTGGTCATCTGTGCATTCACACAACCCCCCCCCCCCACCATCCCCTCTTCGGTGTCGACTGCTTTGGCATCGATAGAGATACTATCTCCTAGTATCTGGGACCAGCAAGTCGGTCTCGGAAACTGAGGAGGTAGGCGGGAACCCGCGGTGCATGCGCACTCGGTGGTGGGGGAGGGGTTCCCGCCAAAATTAACGTTCTCAGCTTTAGAAGTTCCGATGGTTGGCTCAGCGCAGGCGCAGAGCCCATATGTGTGTGAATGCACAGATGACCACTCAGAGAACTACGGTTACAGGTAAGCAAACTGTCTTTTTACTGGCATATAAAAATATAATTTAGTTATGGCAAAACAGATAATACTTACAAACGTTCAGTCAATATAGCTTTACATCAATTCAGTTATGTATCATGCACATGAAAATACATTTCCTTTTATAGACTACCTGTACAATGATGCAACTCCTTGCAACCCTTAATTGAAGACAATCAGTTAACCAATTATTCAATTATGATACTCAATGTCCAGGTGTAGAGTTGACCTTTAAGTTTTCTGCTGAGTCTTCTGTTCCTCCAGATCTTCAGCAATTAACAAATCAATGGAAAAACATAACCAGGATCCGTTCCAGGATCCAACACCCCTTCTTATGTTTACACATTGATTAAACAACACATTGTACAGTTATTTACATTTTTCCTCCCTGAAACCTAATGTTTCACAAACTTCCCTGTGTTTGGTGGGACCTAGTGGTTTTGTGAACATGTCTGCAAGGTTTTCTTTAGACTCACAATAAACTAGTTTCAAACTTCCACTTGCTATGTGTTCCTTCACGTTTTGATACTTTATTGCTATATGTTTGGACTTAGATTTAAACATCTCTGTGTTGGCCAAACCTATGCATGATTGTGAATCACAGTAAACAGTTACTGGCTTCTCCACCGAGACCTTAAAGTCTTTTATTAATTGAATTAGCCAAGTAACTTCTCCACACAATTCAGATAGAGCACCATACTCAGCCTCGCAGGATGATATTGAGACAAACACTTGCTTCCTGGACTTCCAGCATATTGGTGCCTTTCCAAATGTCAATACATATCCAGACGTGGATTTGCGGTCCTCGACACAGCCACCCCAGTCTGAATCCACATAGCATAACAGCTCCTTATCTGCATCGGCAGATAACTTCAAGCTATGATTTAAGGTCTCTTTCAAGTACCTTAAAATCCTTTTCACTGCTTGCCAAGCAGGCACAGTTGGATTAGCAACAAACCTGCTTAAAATGTTGACAGAAGCAGACAAATCTGGCCTTGACCAGTTCACTAAATACATTAACATTCCCACCACTGAATGGATCACTAAAGTCCTCTCCTTGTAAATTCTTTAGGGCATCCAATTCCATGGGGCTTTTTGCTGGTTTGCATTCAGACATTCCACACCGTTCCAGCAGACTCAGAATTTTTTTCTTTTGACTTAGCAAAAAACTTCCATCTCCTGCCCTGTTGATTTCTACTCCTAAATAATTCTTTACAACACCTAAGGATTTTAAATTGTACCTGGTACTCAGTTGCTCAGCTACTTTGTTGATTTCAGCGTCACTAGAACAAGATATTATTAAATCATCCACATAAATCAAAATAGCCTTGTAGGCTTTACCTTTTCCCTTTGTATAAAGACAAGGGTCAGCTAGGCTCCTTACAAATCCCATTTCACTCACCAGAGTATTGTTTAGTAAAGAATTCCAACACCTAGCACTCTGCTTTAACCCATAAATCGCCTTCTTTAGAAACCACACAGTGCTGTCATCTGTTTCTAAACCTTCAGGCTTCCTTAAATATATTTTCTCAACAATTGGCGCGTTGAGATAAGCGGTCTGAAAATCGTATTGCCTCACTTTAAGGTTTTCTTTGGCTGCAATAGTCAAAAACAAACGCAAAGTCTCTGATTTTGCTGTTGGAGCGAAAGTTTGGTCATAGTCGACCTCCTTAACCTGGTTGAACCCTCGGGCGACCAGTTGAGCCTTGAACCTTTGCTCCCCCGTCTCTAACTGCTTTCGTTTAAACACCCATCTGCAAGTTAGAGATTTTTGCCCTGCTGGCAAACTCGTCTCCTCAAACACTCCGTTTTCTTTGAGACTGTCTAGCTCCCTCTGCATGGCACGTTCCCACTGTTGCCTCTCTAAAGAATTCAATTTCTTCACCTCTGAGTAGGAATTAGGCTCATAATTTACATAGCAGGCTTCAAAGCCGTACCTTTTAGGTGGTATGCCTTTATTTACTCTTTGACTGTGTCTAGGAGCTTCTTCCTGCTTTTCCTGCTCTGCTAACTCTTGAGCCTCTATACTCGGACTGGTTACTAGTAACTCAGGCTCTCGCCTGCTATCTAGTTCCACCAGGACTTCCGGGTTGTCATGCACCTCTCTCCAATTTTGCTCACTAAACTTAGCTGATCTGGAGACCACTATCCTACCCCCTTCGCACAGGAACCGCCAGTTGTTGCATTCATAACCTACGAAGCGTAACCTGATCCCATTTGAAGAAAATTGCCGTCTCTGTGAGAGTGGAACATTTACAATTGCAAAACTCCCCCAAGTTCTTAAGTGCTTGAGGTTTGGCTTTTTGCTGTAAAGTAAAGAGAAAGGAATGTTATTAATGGTTTTAGACCAAGTCCTGTTGCAAAGGTAACTAGCTGCCACAAACGCTTCTCCCCACAGCTGTGGCTCTGCCTTTGCGTCTTTCATCAGGCATTCCAACTTCTCTTTCAACACGCCGATGCACCTCTCTATATTGCCATTTTGGTGCAGGGTCCTCGGATTACAGAATTTATGATTTATGCCAGTCTTTTTACAAAACTGCTTGAAGTCCAACGATTGGAATTCACCTCCACGATCCGTCAACAGCTCCTGGACCTGCTTCTGGAGTTTTCTCTCTATAAATTTAACCCATCCTTTCAACCTGCTTAAACATTCAGATTTGTGCTTTAACAAATATACCCATGAGAAACGGGTCTTATCATCTAAGATGACTAAAGCATATCTGGCTTTTCCATAGCTCTCTGGAAACGGGCCAGTCAAATCCATATGAATCAGTCCCAGAACATGTTGACTCCGCCAGTCTCTGACACGTGGAATATTCTTCACCTTGGACTTAGCAACTTTGCATATCTTACAATCTAGGTATTTCTTGCACCCCTGAACTTTTACACCCTCTGAAAAACTCAGAGTTTTGTTCAGAACCTTAAAACTTGAATGTCCAAGTCTCCTATGTAAAACATGGATGCAATTGTCATGGTTAGGGACATTTTCATAAGTTTCCATACAACCTGCTTGCACCTCTGAAATTTCTTCCTCATTAGGATTGTCATCTATGAAATACAATCCATTTTCCAGCCTTGCCGTTCCTCTTAGGAGTCCATGCTTACGAATAAAGCATTTGTCTTTTTCAAAAGACACACAGAAATCCTTTTCTGTTACACTGGACACTCCTAGAAGGGAATAATTTAAACTGGGAACAAACAATGCATTCTCAAAGCACTCTTTCAAAAAAGGTAAGCTGCACGTTCCTTCGCCAGATACTTGGATCTTCTTGCCATCAGCCAGCGTTATAGATTTTTCCGAAGAGTCCCTGAAGTCCCGGAAGAACTCAGGTCTATTCGAAATTATCGTAGAACACGCAGAGTCTATGAGCCACCGGAAGCTCTTTCCTTCCGCTTGCTTGCAGAGCTGACTCCTCACTTCTGCCGTGACTAGCTGCACTGATTTATTCTTCCCTCGGGGTTTTTCTTCTTTGTTGGGCTCTGATTGTAATTTGACTCTACAATCCTTTTGAATATGCCCCAACTTTTGGCACCTGAAGCACCATAGAAGCTTTTTAGGTTTGGGCTTTCTCGAAGTTGAAAATGCTGACTCATCTTCCTCCTTCTTCACCAAAGCCTTAACCCCTTCATACCCAGACCATTTTGAAAATGCGTCTGGTTTGTCGCCTGAACTGCTTTGGGCTGACTTTCTTAAAGTCCTCTTTTGACATTCTTCTATCAATCTGCCAGATATTGTATTTAATGTCATGTCCTGGATCCGCAATGCTTCTAACGTTGTCACCAGCACGTCCCAAGACGGTGGTAAGCTGGACAAAACCACGTACACTTTCATTTCGTCAGTTAAGGGTAAGCCTGCTGCACTTAGACTTTCAAAGCAGTCTCTTAATTTCTGCAAATGGGCTTTTATATCTTCTCCCTCTTTCATAAGCGTACGGTAGAGCTTTCTGGTTAAGCTTATTCTAGCTCCTGCGGTCTCTCTGACATATACAGCTCTGAGTTTAGTCCAGATAACGTCAACAGTGTCTTCTCTGCTTATATAAGACAGCTGATCGTTCCTCATAGACAAAACAATGTGAGCTTTTGCCCTCTCAGCACGACGTTCCCATTCACATAAACCTGCTGCATTCAAATCTTCTGCTGGGGCATCTATTACAACTTCCCACAGACCAAGATTTCTTAGGCTCATTTCTATTTTAAATGACCATGACATATAATTTTCGTCTGTAAGTAATTCAATAGGGACAGTGTTCCCAACGTTTAATGCCATACTTTCAATTTAGTAGGTTGTTTCTGGTTTACAACCCCTTCAGTGGTTTAATTTCTCTTAGGGCCTGACCAGCTATCCAGATTCAGATTCCTCAGTGCCCTCTTAAATTCAAAACCACTCTTGCCAGTTCTTTCCGTGTGATTTTCAGATGCCTGCTATACGAAATAGCTTCTTGGCTGTCTGTTCCAACGACTTTCAACAAAGACGCTCAGGAATTTAATCAACCACGGCTTAATTCTTCAGTCCTACTGCACTTGCTGAGAAAAACTCTTGCGTTATGGCTCAGTTATGGGGAGCTGGGCCCATAACCTATTGAGTTATGGGTTTTACAACCTTATTAGTTATTGCACAGACTGGGCTTCTGGCAAATAACCTTTTGTATTAAGTTTCTGTTTGTTAGGGCCCATACAGAAACTAGCAGAGTATTACAGCGGTTTTCAGCCAAGTCAGCAAAGACATGAATTAAGACAGAGATTTGTATTGGTTAAAACAAACCTTTTTACTGGCATATAAGAATATAATTTAGTTATGGCAAAACAGATAATACTTACAAACGTTCAGTCAATACAGCTTCACATCAGTTCAGTTATGTATCATGCACATGAAAATACATTTCCTTTTATAGACTACCTGTACAATGATGCAACTCCTTGCAACCTTTAATTGAAGACAATCAGTTAACCAATTATTCAATTATGATACTCAATGTCCAGGTGCAGAGTTGACCTTTAAGTTTTCTGCTGAGTCTTCTGTTCCTCCAGATCTTCAGCAATTAACAAATCAATGGAAAAACATAACCAGGATCCGTTCCAGGATCCAACAAAATATGTCCCTGCGAGAAAGTGACTCCAAGAGGACTAACAGGGCAGTGTGGAGTAGATATGCAGCCAGTATAATGTGAAATAATTGTATGGTGAAATGCAGCACCAAAGTCACATTTTTACAAAAGCTGTTGATAAATTCCATCATTAGAGTCCATTTGACTTTCTGCAATAGGAAGTGCCTACATCCAAGTTCTTCATGGTGGTTGGATGCTGGGGGAGGCGGGATAGTTGTTGTTGGCACTCTTGGAGTTGCCATGAGGGATGGAGCTCCTCTCAGTGATACAGAATCATAGAATAGCAGAGTTGGAAGGGGCCTACAAGGCCATCGAGTCCAACCCCCTGCTCAATGCAGGAATCCACCCTAAAGCATCCCTGACAGATGGTTGTCCAGCTGCCTCTTGAATGCCTCTAGTGTGGGAGAGCCCACAACCTCCCTAGGTAGCTGATTCCACCGTCACACTGCTCTAACAGTCAGGAAGTTTTTCCTGATGTCCAGCCGGAATCTGGCTTCCTTTAACTTGAGCCCGTTATTCCGTGTCCTGCACTCTGGGAGGATCGAGAAGAGATCCTGGCCCTCCTCTGTGTGACAACCTTTTAAGTATTTGAAGAGTGCTATCATGTCTCCCCTCAATCTTCTCTTCTCCAGGCTAAACATGCCCAGTTGTTTCAGTCTCTCTTCATAGGGCTTTGTTTCTAGACCTCTGATCATCCTGGTTGCCCTCTTCTGAACACGCTCCAGCTTGTCTGCGTCCTTCTTGAATTGTGGAGCCCAGAACTGGACGCAATACTCTAGATGAGGCCTAACCAGGGCCTCATCTAGAGTATATTCAAAAAGAAAGGGAAACATCTGGAGAGAAAATAACGGGAATAAAATGTGCCCTTAAATGAAGATATGAGAACATAAGAGCACTTTTGGTCCACACCATCCTATTGCCAGCAGTAATCAGGCAGATGCTTCTGTGAAGCCCACAACTGAACAGGAATATGGCCGTCCTCCATCAGTGCTTGTAATCCCAACCACTGGTATTCAGAGGAATACTGCTTGTGACCCCAGAATATCCCTATTTATTTATTATTGCATTTATATCCTGCCTTTTTTCCTCCAAGGAACCCAAAGCAGCGTACATCGTCCTCCTCCTCCTCTCCATTTTATCTCCACAACAACAACCCTGTGAGGTAGGCTGGGCTGAGAGTCTGTGACTGGCCCAAAGTCACCCAGTGGGTTTCCATGGCCGAGCAGGGACTAGAACCCGGATCTCCCAACTCCCAGTCCAACACTTTAGCCACTACACTGGCTCTTCTTTTTATATATATATATATATATATATATATATATATATATATATATTTTAAACAGCACCAACACAGACATCACATATTATATACAAAGGTATACATGAAACAACTACAATTACAATAAAAAACATTTAAGGGTTTTTTCTTCATGCCAAAAATGGCCACTAATTTCTTAATTACCATTTATATGTCAGTCAAATTCAGTTCTTTCTTATGATTTATCTGAGTCTCATACATTGGATTCACAGAGTTGTACTTCATTTCTCTCTAATTCCTCCTCCTTTCCTCTCTTTCCCCATCTTAATACTAAAATCCACAAATACATCATTTTTCTCTATCTCTTTCAGATATTCTATCAAAGGTTTCCATTCCAGCATAAACATAGCTGTTGACCTTTCTCTCATTATCACTGTAAGTTTTGCCATCTTTGCAAGTTCCAACATTTTCAACATCCATTCGTCCATTGTTGGCATTGTTTCATTCTTCCAGTTCTGTGCGTATAGCAATCTTGCTGCCGTCATATACAAAAATAAAGTTCCCCCCTTCTCTTTTATTTGTTTGTCCATTAGTCCAAGTAAGAAAGCTTCCGGTTTCATTTCTATGTTTGTCTTTAATATTTTTTTAATTAAGGGATGTGTTTGAGTTCAAAATGTCCTGGCTTTTTTTACAAGTCCACCAAAGATGATAAAAAGTTCCTTCTTCTTTTTTACATTTCCAACAATCTCTCGAGGCACCTTTAAACATTTTAGCTAATTTTACAGGTGACATATACCATCTATACATCATCTTATAGAAATTCTCTTTAAGTTTTGCACATAATGTAAATTTTAAACCCTTTTCCCACATACTTTCCCATTCTTCCTTTAAGATGTTATGTCCAAAATTTTGTGCCCATTTTATCATACAATCTTTTACTTGTTCATCTTCCGCCTCATATCTTAACAATTTATACATCTTTGCAATAACATGTTCATCATTTGTACATAATAATATTTCAAATTCTGATTTTGTTTGTTCAAATCCATAATTTTTCTTATTTATTTTGAACCTTGCGATAATTTGTGCGTAAGAAAACCATTGACATGTATAACCTTCTTTCAACAATTCTTCCCTTGTTTTTAACTTATATTCACCTTGCGACAATTCTAATACATCATTATTTGTCAACCATTTGTGCATACTTGTAAACTCCCTTCTATGAAAAGCCTCTTGCACTGATACCCATAGCGGTGTTTTCTGGCAAAACCTTAATTTGTAATTATTCCAAATCCATGTTATTAAGATAGCACGTCTTACATAGTGATTATTAAATTCCACATTAACCTTTGCTTTATCATACCACAGGTAACCATGCCAACCAAATCTCAATTCATGTCCTTCAAGTTCCAACAGACTTCTGTTTTTTAATGTCACCCACTCTTTCATCCACAACAAACAGCAGGTAGAGAAATACACTTTGAGGTCTGGCAACCCCAGTCCTCCTCTTTCTTTTGCATCCTGCAATATTTTAATTTTAACTCTTGTTTTTGCTTGCCAAATAAATTCAGTTATCTCTCTCTGCCACTGCTTAAATGGTAAGTCCGATATTACAATAGATATAGTTTGAAACAAAAATAACATTCTTGGCAGTACATTCATTTTGATTGTTGCAATTCTCCCCACTTTTCCCGTCGCTCCAAATCCCTTTTAATCTCATTCCACACCTTAACATAATTATTTTGAAATAACATACAAATCATATTTGTTAATACAGTCTCCAAATATTTTACCTTCTTTTCAATTTGGAAACCTGACTTTCTATCAACTTTACTTGTTCTTGAGAATTCATGTTCTTTGTTAACATCCTTGTTTTTTGTTTATTAACTTTAAAACCTGCTACTGCCCCAAATTCTTTCAATTTACTCATCCGAGTTTCAATGCCCTTTAAAGGATCCTCCAAAGTAAACACCAAATCATCTGCAAAGGCCCTCAGTTTATATATCTCCTTTTTAAACTTTATTCCTCCGATTCGTTCTTCTTGACTTATATCTCGATTCAGCAGCTCCAATGCTTTTTTTTAAAATTATTTTTAAAGCAACATCAACAAAAACAACAAATAAAAATCACTTGATACATAAACATAAAATTGCCTTAATATAGAATATTCAAATTTAACCTATTAAACACATTTGTACTAAACATAACAGTGCTCCCCCCACCTCGGGATCTCATTCCTGTTTCCAAAAACTCATAGTTTCATCTGTTGGTGGTTTCCCACTTCCTTTAGAGAACACAAACTCTAGGAACTTTTTCCATATACCCTCAAAATCATTCGTTTTTACTATACCTCTTTTCATTTTAATATTACATGTCAATTTATCATTCATAGCAATGTCCCACACTTCTTTATACCATTCTTCAATACAATAGTCTCTTAGAATCTTCCAGTTCCTGGCTACAATCAGCCTCGCAGCCATCAGCAGGTTCGTTATCAGTTCTTTCGTTTCTTTATTACATTTAAGTTCTTCTTGCAGTGAGAGTAATGCAATCCTTGGTGTAACCTCTACTTTAAATCCCACAATCTGCTCAATCTCAAAGAACACCATCTTCCACAACTTTTGCACATGTTTACAATCCCACCACATATGTAAATATGTTCCTTTTTCACCACAACCCCTCCAACAATCTGCTGAAAGCTGATTATTAATCTTATTTAATCTAACCGGAGTTAAATACCACCTCCGTACAAGTTTATAGTAATTCTCCTTTATTCTTACTGACATATTTCTCAACACTCTCTGTCTCCATAGTCCTTCCCATCTCTGCTGTCCTATTTGTATCTTCAAATCGGTCTCCCAAACCACTTTCCCGACACTATCCAACACTCCTTTCTCAACTAATATATTATATAGTTGACTCATTAACCCTTTTGTCCCTATATTTTGTCCCTTATCAATTTCTTTTTTTCCAATTAATTCCTCAAATTTCGTCCTCTCTCCACACTCTCCATTTTCTCTTACCCAATTTTTAGTCCATTGTTCCAATTGCCCATAGTTTAACCACGTTAATTTCAAATCTTTTAAAACTTCTTCCAACCTCTCTCTTGTATTCATCCCCCTTAACCATTCTCTTAGTTTCAATTTGTTTTTTTCTTTTAAAACTTTGCTTAATCTATTCTTGAAGTTTTCAGGAAATTTCTTTAGCATTATCACGGGTGTTAAGGAGGAATTACTTGAAAGCAGTTCCTTTTTATATTTATTCCAAAGTTCCCAATGGAACTTCAAAAAGTGATTATCTAAATCATTAAGCCATTTACCCTTCCCTTTCTCCTTAAAAAATACATTCTGCAATTTTAACTCAATATTACCTAATGTATTTTCCTCCATCCATTCTAAGTCCCCTATCCCTACAATTGCTTCAACAATATGTCTTAACCTGTTTGCTATATAATAGTACTCAAGGTTTGGGAGACCCAGTCCACCCTTCTTTTGGCTTAAATACCATTTACTTTTATTGATCCTTGATTTCTTCTCAGCATTACAGTAGTTATTTATAAGATTCTGCCAACTTTTTAACTCTAAATCTGAAATTCTTATTGGTAACATCCTAAAGAAAAAATTGATCCTAGGTAAAATTTTCATCTTTATTAAAGCTATTCTTCCAAACCAAGAAAGATTCAATTTCTTATACTTCTTTAACTTTTCTACTATCTCTTTTTTCAATCCACTTAAATTCACACTTTCTAAATCTTCTAAATTTTTAGTGATCTTAATACCCAAATATTTAATTCTTTCTTTACTTTTCAAAACTGAAGCCTTCCCTTCCCAATCTTTTTCTTCCTTTTTGGTATAATTAAATAACATCAATTCCGATTTTGCCCAATTTATTCTTAACCCCGTAACTTCTTCAAATTCTTTCAACTGCTGTTTAATTCTTTCCATTGTACCTATAGGATCCCTAATAGTCATCAATGTATCATCTGCAAACATATTCAACTTTATTTTATTACTACTACCTATCCCCTCTCTCTCCCCATCTTCTCTTATTGCGTTTGCCAACAATTCCATCACCAATACAAAAAGGACTGGCGAGAGTGGGCATCCTTGTCTCGTCCCTCTGGCTAGTCGTACCTTATCCGTTATTCTGTCGTTTACTACCACTACAGCTGTGTTTTTAGAATATAACTGCTCTATTATTGCTCTAAATTTAATACCAAATCCCATTTTATTTAAAACCAACTTTAAAGTTTGCCAACTCACACAATCAAAAGCCTTAAAAATATCTAACGCTAAAATACCCGCCTTATTCTTTGACTTTTTTATCCCCTGTATTACATTCAGAACTCTACCTATTAATGTGTGCATCTGTCTACCTGCTATGAAACCACATTGGTCTTCCCCTACATAATTAGCTATAAATTTATTTAACCTTTTAGCCAAAATAGTTGAAATTTTTTTAGCATCTTGATTTATTAACGAAATTGGTCTATATGAATCAGGGGGAGTCAAGTCCTTATCCGGTTTCGGAATTAAAATTATTATGGAATGCTCCCATGACTCTGGAATCTTCTCCCCTTCCATTATTGCATTATATAATTTCAACAACTTTTGCACCATTAATGTTTTAAATTTTTTTATAAAACTCTGGTCCTAGACCATCTACCCCCGGTGATTTCCCTGCTTTAAGCTGGTCTATGACCTCCTCTATTTCACTTTGCAGTATATTATTGTCCATTATTTCTTTATGCTCTTTTTTTAATCCTTTCTTCAAAAGTTTACCCACATACTCTTCCATCCTCTTCGTTTGGGTATCTCTTTCCTTATATAAATCTTCAAAAAATTCCTGAAATTTTTTTATTTTATCCTTCATCATGTGACAATAATTGCCCTGCTTATTTTTTACTGACCCTATCCCATTTTTAGCCTTTTCCTTTTGTGTGAGCTTGGCAAGCAACTTCGAGTTCCTGTTACTATTTTGAAAGTATTCCCTTTTCATATAAATTAAATTCCTCTGAACCTCTTCTAAATTAATATTTTCTAATTCCCTTTTTTTGCCTGTAATTCTATTAATTTATATTTATTCTTAGTTTGCCAATATTCTTTTTCCAAATTTATTATCTCTTTCTCTAAAGTAACCTGCCTTGCCTCCTGTTGTCTTTTTAGATTACACGTTTCCCTAATACAATTCCCCCTAAACACAGCCTTCATGGTATCCCAGACCACTGCAGTTCTTGTTCCCCCCTTTTCGTTTATTTCCCAAGTTTCTGATAATTCCTTCTGCATTTTCTCAATTACTTTATCGTACTTAAATATCTTAGTATTCAATCTCCACCTTAATGCTTCTTTGTAATCCTTACTAACTGCAAACTCTAAACTTACCAATGCATGATCCGTTACCTTGATTACCCCTAGTTCCATTCTACATGTCTTAGTTACAAAATCTCTAGATACAAAAATATGATCAATCCTAGAATATGTATGATGGACTGGAGAATAAAACGTAAATCCTGGGTCTGTCCCTCTAAGAACTCTCCACCAGTCAACAAAATCCTTTTCTTTAATTAATTTATTTAAAATAGTGATGTTGTTTCTCTTTTCTACCTCAGAGGGATTTGACCTATCTACTCTATTGTCCATAACCATATTAAAATCTCCAGCCAAAATGACATACCCCTCCTTGAATTCTTCTATCTCTCTTAATACCTCTTCATAAAATTCTTTTTGTTTATTATTTGGTGCATACATATTGATCAAAGTATACGTTTTCCCTTCCATTTGACCCTTAATCATGAGATATCTCCCATTCTCATCTTTTTTAATATTCTCCAACATAAACCCACTTCTTTTTGAAATCAAAATGGCCACTCCATTTTTTTTTTACGTCCCCAATGACACTTCATAATAAACAGGCCATCTCAAGCGAATAGCATTGGTTTTTTCATTAGGTTGATGCGTTTCTTGCAGAAAGATTATATCAGAACCATCCCTATTTAACAATTGCTCAATCCTTCTCCTTTTCACGACTGCCCCCAGACCTTTAACATTGAGCGTTGAGATTCTTATCTTCTTATCCATATCCAGTTTCTTGATCTTCTTTTCGATCCCATACGCGTTGAAAACCTAACTTACATACATAACAATACAATAACCCACACATACCCTTCCCTCCCACCCCACTTCCCCTTTCCCTCCCAAATCTTTTCCCCCCATTATATCCCCGGGAGTCTAACACTCCGGCCATTAATTTAACCCTGGGGGGGGAAGGCAGCCAGGAACCCAGAGCCAGCAGGATCTAATATGATTATGCTTCTTATCATCATTATATTATCCACTTTACACCACTCCCCCTGCTGCACCTCTTTCTTCTTCATCATCACTCTTTGCGTCACCACCGGCTTCTCCTTGTGGACCCAAACCTAAGCTCTCAAGAAGCTCCATGCCTTGCTGAAAGGAAAAAACCTTATGATTTTCCTCCTTATATGAGAAATGCAGAAAAATCGGATATCCCCAAGCATAGGGGATTTTCCTCTTCTTCAATTCCCCCGTTATAGACTTGACACTGCGTCTCCATTCCAAAGTTTGTTGGCACAGATCATTAAAGACCTGCACTGTTGCTCCTTGGAACTTCAGCTCTCCCAATGCTCTTAACTCCCTCATCAGTTGTTCTTTCTTGTAATAGCTTGAAAATTTCACCAAAACATCTCTGGGAGTTGAGCCACTTCTGAAGCCACCAACCCTGTGAACGTGCTCCACATCTTCTTCACTTAGTTGCAGGGTTGGGACTAGTTCTTTGAACCAGCTTAGGATGTCCTTCCCGAGGTCCTCGCCTTTCTTTTCCCCCATATTACGAACGAGCAGATTTGCTCTTCTCGAATTGTCCTCCAAGGAGATCAGCCTCTTATCATGATCATTAAATTTCACCTCTTGCTGATTCTGGGTCTTTTTAATTTCTTTAACTTGATTTTTCATCTGGTCCACCTCTGTCTTCAAAAAGCCTAATTGCTTGTCTCTTATAGCCATTTCTGCAGACAAATCATCCACCCTTTTATTAGTTTTGCCAACTTCCGTTTCAATTTTCATAAATATCTCATCTTTAAGTCCCTTTAACAGAGCTGAGATTTGTTCCATCATCACTTCCTGCCCTGCTGGCTCTGAGCCAACTTTGGCAGCCATCTTAAGCTCTTTTGTTACTTTTGTGGATTCTTCTTGTTTGTCTTTTTGATTGTCCTCTTCTTCTGGCTCTAATTCAGCTACTCTTTGTAATCTCTTGATCGTGTTGTTTGAAGCATGCGAGACCCACTTCGGTTTCACCGAAGGCTGCTTCTTGGGTGGCATATAGTCCCGCAAATACGGCTGGTGTTAGTTAGTTTCGCTTTTGACTCAGACAGTCAGCGAGCTCAGAGGGGTTTATTGCCGTGTTTAACAATATTTACTGCTAAGAAGGGGTGGCTATCAATCAGTCTCTCCCGACGCTGGCTTCTACCATTAAAATTCCCTTTGAGATAAGCACTCCGTCTGGGAGATTTCTTATGAAACCACTCTTTGAAGTTCTTAGAGGAACTTTCCTCCACTTGCCCCCCTTACTTTGCCTCTGAATACTCGTTCGTTACACAGCAAAATGCTTTATTCTTTAAATCCCCTTCTGCAGCTCAAAGCTTCCTACACATTATTCACCGTTCTTCACCATTTCCAGCCCAGATAGTTTAGATGATAAGATTTTTTTAAACCTACCGACCGGCAGGAACGATTCTCCTACTGCTCCATTGGCACGTTGGCTCTGCCCCCCCAGCAGCTCCAATGCTAAAATAAATAATAGCGGTGACAATGGGCACCCCTGTCTTGTTCCTCTGTATTTCACAAGATTTAGACACATCTCCATTTATAATTATTTGCACTTTTTGAGAGGTATAGATTGATTTCACCCATTTTATAATTTTTTCTCCAAAGTCCAATTCTTCTAAAGTTCTAAATAACAAGTTCCAGTTAAGATTATTGAATGCTTTCTCTGCATCTAAGAAGATCAAAGCCGCTTTCCCCCCCCCCGGATGTTTTTCAAAATACTCCACCACATTTAAAATTGTTCTTACATTGTCTTTCATCTGCCTTTTGGGTAGAAATCCACTTTGATCCTCATGTATAAATTCTTGTTACACTTTCTTAAGCCGTAAATAATTTATAATCAATTTAATTTCGTTTCCGTATCTTGAATTGTCAACATTGATAATTGTTGTTGAAGCAGTTTTATTTGTCGTATAATACTTGCTTTTCCAGGCGTTTTCTTTCAAGCTTCTTTTTTCTTAATCTCACTCAAGATGTTTTGTGTTTCCTCTTCTCTTTTCCTCTTCAATCATTTGTTTTGTTGAAGAAAATATCCTCTGATATCAGCCTTGCTTGCATCTCAAACCATTCACAGGTTGGTTCCCTTATTCAAATTCCGTTCAAAATATTCTTTCAATTTTTTTCCCCATTTTCCACTATCGTTTTATCTTGCAGTAAAGTCTCATTTAATCTCCATCTGAATGTATTGCCTCTTTTCCTATATAACCGCAATATAGGATTATGATCTGAAAATGATTTTGGCAGAATTTCTATTTTACTGACTTCTGTAAGTAATTATTTAGTTGTCAAAATCATGTCTATTCTTGAAAAGGATTTATGCCTTTCTGAAAAAATAGGTATACTCATTTGAGCTACCATTTCTGTTTCTCCATACATCCACTAACCCCAAATTGTCCATCAGATCAAAAAAACTTTGGGGTAGTTTGCCTTGATGACTTTTAATCTTTTTATCAGATGTCCTGTCTAGATGTGATGAAATCACTCCATTCCAATCTCCCATCAAACACCAATTTTCATATGATAAGTCAGGTTGGGCAGGAGTTTCTCATAAAATTCCGCTTTATGATCGTTGGGAACATAAACCCACAACAATGTTGACATGCCATTTAAGGTAACTTTTACTGCCACAAATCATCCTTGTTCGTCTGTCAATACTAATTCAGGACTTAAGTATGATTTGATATATATTTTTCTTTTTCCCACTTGCTGAAATAAATTCTTCACCTAATTTTTTATTAATTATCTGTTTGATGTCTTTTTGTTGTCTAAGCAAATAATATCTTGCTTTAAATTTTTTAAGTAATGAAATATTTTCTTCCTTTTTTGAGGAGCATTCGCGCCATTAATATTCCACGTCAAGAACTTGTAATCTATCATCATAATTATTTCCAGCAGTAAGGGAGGCGTTCCCCCCAACACAATACTTTTCTTATTATGTCCAGCAGGTGTCTCTAAGGAGCCGTTAGTCAACCGGCCATTGACTTTTTACTGGTCTCCATGGTGATGTCTTCACTCCACTGCTCTGTAATCTCTAAAATGCATTTTTCAAATTCCTGCGGTCGGGTATATTCACAGCCAAGTATGAAGAGAAAAAGGCAGAAAGAGGTTTTGCAAAACATACACAGCAACAATGTAATATATCTTCTGCGACCACAATGCTAACTGTCCCTATTAAAAACTTTTGTCTGAGAGAAATACTTTGTAACAGTTTATTTTATTTTATTTCTTCTCTGTAATCCCCTTCTAGTTTCTCTTTGCAAGTTTATTATAGTTTCAAACTCTCCAGTTATCTTTAAAGCCAATCACATTTGTGGCCGGAAGAGAGCCAAAAAGATAGAAAGAAAACTATAGTTCAAACCTAATTAGAAGTAAGAATTGTCAGCTTCTGCTGTGTCATAGGGCTCCAAAACTTCTCTCGGGACAATGTAAACGCCATTAAATCTCACCCCTCTTGCAGCATCCACTGGCATCTGACAGCTGGAACTACGTGAGATGAGGTTCTGATTCCTTTTTGGCATTCCCTTCACTATCTCCCCTTGTAATCTGGGGAGATTTCCAGCCAGAGTTATCTCATGGTGGTTTTAGAACCTGTTTCGTTAACTCCATGTTCAGACCTAACATGGAGAGCTCAGAGCAACATCTTCTCAGGGGGGCAGAGTCCACACTGTCTCTTCTTGAAGATATCATAGCTAAGGCCTGGCCTCCCTAAATTTGTCTAATCCCCTTTTAAAGCCCATCTAATTCAATGAACATCACCACATCTTGTGGCATTAAATTCCATACATTAATTGTGTGGGGGTGTTTTTTTGTCCTGAATCTCCCACCATTCAGCTTCATAATATGAGGGATAAAAACCCTCTCTCTATTCGCTCTGCCCACATTATGTATAATTTTATAAACTTCTATCACCTCATATTCTTAAAAATACTAAATACCTCCAAACCCTTCACCCTTCCTTTATAGAGAAGATGCTCCCAATCTCCTGATAGTTTTAGTTGTCCTTTTCTACACCTTCTCCACTACAACGATGTCCTTTTCCAATGGGACAACCAGAACTTTACATAGTATTCCAGATATGGCTGAAGTATTCATTTAAATAAAGGCATTGTTACACTGGCAGTTTTATTTTCAATCACTTTCCTAATAATCCCTAATATAGAATATACTTTTTCCTTTTTTAAATCACTACAGCACACTGAGACAACACTATCATCAAGCCGTCCCCCATGACTCTCACCTATTTAGACCTCATCAGTGCATGCTTGATAGGGTTTATTTATTTTTGGCAACAACGGTACTCTTGTTTGCCATTTTGTTGTCAATCTGCAATATCTGGAGTAGTCTTTTTAGAGCTCCTCATAATCTGTTTGGATTTTCACCATCTTGAATAATTTAGTGCCCTCTTCCTACTTCGCCATCCTGCTGCTCACCCTATTCCAAATCATTCATGGATATGTTAAATAGCTTTATTCCCCACACAGATCTTTTGGGAACTCAATGTTTATCTTTCTCCATTGTGAAAACGATTCCTATCCTTTGTATCTTATTCTTTAACCAATTCATGACTGGTAAAAGGTTAACTGTTCATCACATGAAGAATAGGCCCCTCCTTGATAGGGGATTGTGACCGTCTTCCTCTCTGCAGCATTCTGCTAACAAGAGACCAACTTTTCCATGGCAGCAGAAGAGCTGTTGGGATGGGAGTGGAACCTGTCTTGGAAGGACTCATTTATACACCTTTCTGCATTTCTCACTTTCTCTGGGTCAGCTTTCTTCAAGGAAACAAACTTGCTTCCAGAGATGCAGGAACTCATTACACCAATCGCACACCCATGACTTCCATCCACCCACCTGGCAAGCAGTCATACATGTAGCAGTAGCAGTCAATGCAAAAGACTGAATATCACCACATCTCTGTTGTCTTTTTACCTCATTGTTTAAGGGCTTGGTGGTTGGTTGGTTTTAATCAGAAGTTTTAGAAGTTTTAATTTGAGCTTTCTTTAGAGGGGAAATATTCACTATCCTGGTTTCTTCACGCTTTTGCTAAACTTGCCCAAGTACTTAACTTGGCTGCTTTCTGTTTTCCTCAGTGGTCTGTCATTAGGGCTGTAATCCTTCCTTTCTGGGGCTCCCCTGTGGCCTCCAAAGACAAGCTAAATCAAAAGGGGCTGCACCGTGAATATGCAGCAATGGGAGGAATCCAATCCATCGCATTTGAGACTCCCTAGAGAAGATCTTTTAACTGCAAAGAAACCCAAGCAATGACTCTTCTTCAGGGGACTGTCATTTAGGGTGCAAGACCTATAATTCCCAGCATGTGCTAGGGAATGCTGAGAGTTGTGGACTTATTTCTGTCTAAACAGGCATAAGATTGCACCCTTAGAGTCATTTTGTTGTTTGTTAAGGACACAATTCTCTGCAATTTACCCTCTTCCATGTCTGCTAGTCCTGTATATTTATGTTGCCACCCTTCATGGTTTGATGTCATTTAGGGGTAAATTTGGCTTGTTCCTTACCCTCCAAATCACTATGAATTTACCACCACATCACTGGGTGGGGCTCCATCCCTTCCCGACACTTCAAGGGAGCTGATGAGTCAGATGCAGCAGAAAGAGGTCCTTCATTAGCTCTCTTCAGGCATTTCCCTCACATGTTGGATCAGCACATGAAGGGGATCACATCAACTAGCCCCTTCCCCAATATCAGATGTGCTGAGTAATCCCCCTGGCAACGATGCAGGCAACATGAACTTCTGCAGGAAGGGGGCCATTGTGTGTATAGCTGTGCATGTGAAGGCTCCCATGCCACCTGAAACAAGATCATGTGAAAATTGCCTTCACATGCACAACCATACACATGAAACCCCACTCCCTGCAGACATTAATGCTGCACCTGTGGATTCCAGGGGGAAAACTACTCGTTGTGTGTGACATTGGGCGGGGCTAGCTGGCTCGGACCTGCTTCCACACCCACTTCAAATGCATTGGTTAAGGGAAAGATCTGAAGAGGGCTCTTCTTCACTAGGTTTCCCAGCCCTGCCAGCACTGAAGGGGCGAGAAGGTGAGGAACACCATGTTACTGAGGAGGGAGAGGTATTTGTAAGGGCCAGGGGCCTAAGATCTCTTCTGAATGCAGGCTTGTCACTTTATTCGGTGTATAGAGACCTGGTACGGGGCTGCCTGTTGAGAGGAGCTGCCTGTTGAGAGGAGCTGCTTAGGCTGCCTGTTGAGAGGAGCACTGGTTACATAGCACCATGGAATACAGGAACTGATCATTGCTTGGCCAGAGCTTGGGAGCCGAATACGCCTCTGCTCATCAGACCTCTTCATGCATAAGAAAGCAGGGCTGGACGTCGTTGTTTGGCTTTTGATGCTACCTAGTTTCTAAAGAATCACTTGCCGGCTGTAAGTCCAATTTTGTGGTTGAAAGACATGAAATTTCCCTTGCAGCTTACTGGGAAAATTGTATATAAACGAAAATCACCCTCTTAAAAGAAATCTGCTTATCGTAATCAGTGAGCTGCAGTGAGGTTCCACTTGTCAAAGCACATTTGTAGCCATTATAGTAACCACTAAAAAGTTTAGCATACAAAATGTTAAAGGGTTAGAAACGAGGGAGAAAGCAGAAAGGTCACATTCATTGATTTTCAACTCCGGTACTTTCAGTATCCCTGGCCGGATCTACACTAGTCTTATAACGTTGCTAGTGTCCCTTTCTAACGTGGTTCTCTGTATCGGTTCTCTGTAGCTGCAATGTTACTGCACGGCACATTGTTAAATCCTTTCGTTGCTGGGTTTGCTCCGCCCACTGCCTGCCTCATTCCTAGCCAGCAGGGCAGGGCAAGTCATAGGCACACACAAACTCCCTCCCTCCCAAAACATCTTAACACAAGTCCCAGGGAATTGCCTGAATGCACAGGAGCCAGCCACTTTGCTAAGCTGGGTCGGGTCAGGGTTGGGATGGGAGACCGAACTGAAAAGTTTTAGCAGCAGCCGCATTTAAGCCCTGCTGGTTATGAGTTTTGGACTTTGGACCTTGTTAATTTTCCTGCAGGGAGCTACAGCTCCTTTGCAAAGAGGGGGGAAATGTTTTTTAAAAAATCATAAAAAATCAACCGATGACCCAATTTGATTCAAATTTTAAGTCAGGATGCATGGGAGTACTTCACAATAAAAGCAGATTCTAAGGTGGAAAACTTCTGAGTCCTTTGTATACAATTGTCAGTGATTGCACAGTATAAGGCTGGTGTGATTTATCTGCTGTAGCAGATAAGATACAGGGCAATAGTCATAAGCACACACAAACTCCCTCCCTCCCAAAACATCTTAACACAAGTCCCAGGGAATTGCCTGAATGCATAGGAGCCAGCCACTTTGCTGAAGCTAAGCTGGGTCGGGTCGGGTCTGGTCAGGGTTGGGATGGGAGACCAAATTGAAAAGTTTTAGCAGCAGCCGCATTTAAACCCCGCTGGTCATGAGTTTTGGACTTTGGACCCTTGTTAATTTTCCTGCAGGGAGCTACAGCTCCTTTGCAAAGAGGGGGGAAATGTTTTTTTAAAAAAATCATAAAAAATCAACCGATGACCCAATTTGATTCAAATTTTAAGGCAGGATGCATGGGAGTACTTCACAATAAAAGCAGATTCTAAGGTGGAAAACTTCTGAGTCCTTTGCATACAATTGTCAGTGATTGCACAGTATAAGGCTGGTGCGATTTATCTGCTGTAGCAGATAAGATAGCAAACGGGGCGAAGGAAGGAGAACAGGAAGTGGGCGGAGCAAACTCAGCAGCTCTGGGTTGCGAGAGGAGAATTACCGGTATAAGGAGGCACATGAATCTGCAGCCACGCTGGAACTAAGAAACAGAACCTGTAAGTACGACTCATTTACAACGTGGGAGACCCAGGGTCACGTGACACTATGCGTCACAGTAACCCATTCAAAGCGTTAGAATAACACCAGTGTAGATTCCCACCCTATATAGTTTTTCAGTGATTGCCTGGCATCCCGTGTATTTTCATACAAACATTTCAGAATAGGAAAATTGTAAAACAAGTGCTACATTTGTGCCATCTTCAGTTTGCTACCAGAGAGTAGCATAAAATTATGAAAAATAAGTTAATTGCATGTAATTAAATAAGCAAATTAGCCAGAGCTGTGTAAGAGGCCATTTAGGCTATCAGGTCCAACTCCCTGCTAAGTGCAGGAATCCAGTTTAAAGCATCCCTGACAGATGGCTGACTAGTCTCTGCTTGAATATCTACAATGACAGAGAACCCACCACCACCCTAGGCAGTTGGTTTGGTTCCATTGTCTGACTGCTCTGACCATTAGAAAGTTATTCCTGATGAAATTTGCCTTTGTGTAACTTAAGCCCGTTATTTTGTGTCCTACAGTCTTGGATAATGGAGAACAGATCTCTTCTGGGTGTCAACCCTTTAGCTACTGGAAAAGTGCTAACATATCCCTCCTCAGTCTTCTCAAGGGTAAACATACCCAGTTCCTTCAATCTTTCCTCGTAGGACTTAGGTTCTAGTCCCCTGACAACCTTTGTTGCCCTTCTCTGAAACCATTTAATTTATCTGAATTCTTCTCAAGTGTGGTGTCCAGAACTGAAGACGGTATTAGAGGTGAGCACAGAGTAGAGTGGAATTATTACTTCCCATGATTTAGAAATAATGGGTAGTAGGAGCCATGCTTGCTCATCCAGCCCTGCTGGGCCCCAGTCTAGTGCACCCAGCGCCTCACCAGCCCATATCCACATGTGGTCCTGACAGCACTTCTGGGGGTGAGCCCCCATGTGAGTGAAAACGCCCATTTCTTCCCGAAAGCAACATTTTCACTCACGTGGGCCCTTGGCCTCCAGAACTACTATATCGTGGCTGTGCACACTGGATACTACTATGTACTTTAATGTGGATTCCTGCATTGAGCAGGGGGTTGGACTTGATGGTCTTATAGGCCCCTTCCAATTCTACTATTCTATGATTCTATTGATGCAACCTAAACTTGCATTTGCCTTTTATGTCGCCACATCACATTGCTGATTCATATTCAGCTTGTAATCAACTGCAACCCCAAGATATTTTTCCATAATAATAATAATAATAATAATAATAATAATAATAATAATAATAATAATAATACTTTTTTTTTTACCCGCCTCTCCATTTGGATCGAGGCAGGGAACAACAATAAGTATAAATACATAAAATTGATTAAAAACATAGTACACATTATTAAAACACCCTAAAATTCCACTGGGTAGGCCTGCCGGAAGAGATCAGTCTTAATAGCTTTCTTAAATGCTGATAGACTGTTAAGTTGATGAGTCTCCTCCAGCAGGCCATTCCACAGTCTGGGAGCAGCAGAAGAGAAGGTCCTCTGGGTAATACTTGTCAGACGAACTTTGACTGACTGAAGTAGATTCTTCCCAGGGGACCTGAGTGTGCGGGGCGGGTTGTACTACTACTACCAAGCCAGGAATCTCCCATCTTATACCTCTGTATTTGATTTTTTTTTCTCCTAAATGAAGAGCTTAGATTTCATTCTATTATTTTCTGCCAAGTTTTCTAACCTATCAAGATAATTTTGAATTTTGTTTCTGTCTTCTAAGGCAGCTTCCTCAACCTGTGGCCGTCCAGAATTGTTGGACTACAACTCCCAGAAGCTGGCCGGGAAATTCTTGGGGTTGTTGTCCAACACATCTGGAGGGCTGTTCTGAGGTATTAGCTATCCCACCCTATTTTGGGATATGTGTTCCCCACCACCACCTCTGCTTCCAAGTCATAACACACACACACACACACACACACACACACACATGCTTCTAATTTAATTTTACTTTTACCAAATGCTTAACAGCTCTTTGGAAACTCTTGCAGCCAGAGATGAATGCACTGTCCATATTGGCAGAATGGTGGCAGGACAGTAGCCCCACCCCCTTTGCAGCTGGCAAGGGATTTCAGCTGGCAAGGAATCAGGCATATCATCTCCCAACTCTCCCTAATAGGATCAACTGCCAGCTAACAGCCAAGTCAGTTAGAACCCTCGGGGATTGCCTATACCCTCTTGAAGCCCTGAGGTGTCTCTGCAGTGGTGCTGTGTCAATTATACGATGCAGTGGCCACCTTGAAGTCATTGTGAAGCTTTCCAGAGAAACCCTGCATTTTAAAATCGGGGACCTACCCCAACTTTTCAGGATAGAGCGAGGAAAACAGGGCTGTCTAACCTCTCGCTCCATCCTAAATAAGGAGGCACGGCCAAGCACATGGCGACCCGATTGGCGACCCAAATAGCCCCAGAACACCCATACACTGTCTTTGGCGTGGGGAGAAGACTCTCCAGACAATCACAAATGGAAGAAAACCGAAGGTGTATTTATTTATCCCAGTATTCATAGCCTTGAAACAAGAGTGCAAAGCAGCTCCAGCTCTATGACAACAGACACTCTCTTTAAGCCAGGGAAGGACAGGGGAGGGGGTGCTGTAAACCCCATGCTTGCTCCTTGGTGTGGGGATTACCTGGCTCAATCCCACAGGAGCAGAACCGCAAGGTTTTTCGTGCCCGTGGTAACAATGTGGCACTGTCAGGACAGTCCCTGGGGCTGCTCCACACTTTTCTCAGCAAGCATTAGTGTTTCCACAGCAAACATGTAAAGTGTGTGCATCATACACCTGTCTTTAAACATCTGTGCACCAGAAACTTGATTGGCCAGGATCCCTAGCCATGTGTACAGCATGTTTAAAAATACCTGTACACACATATGTTCTCCACATTTATTTATTTTATGTATTTATTGCATTTTTATACTGCTCAATAGCCGAAGCTCCTTCATAGAGCTTCCATTCTCCTGCAGGAACAACCAACATACAATCAGCAAACATGTTTGCCACATAAAGTGGGGCTGTCCTTAGTACAACAATGTTTGAACTACTGCAAAAATCTGAGAAGCTTTGAAAGCAGCAAAGTGTGTCTGAATAATATGTTTAACTTAAAACTGTCATTCTTGTTACCAATATATAGTTAAGCAGGAGGGGGGTGCGCTCCGCACCAAAAATCCAGGGGTCCCATGAACCTCCAAAATCATGGTGCGGTTAGGGGGCAGTTTTAAAACTGTCAGAAACCCACAGTGCAATTAGAAGATCATTCAGAGCCCCAAATGGATCCATAGGTATCCAAAGGTTTTTTAGGTGATGTGAAGGCTCATTTCATGTTGATGGACAACTAACTGAACGCTTCCATATTAGGAAGACGCTGTCACCGAGGAGTGAGGGAGGGGTAGTTTTGAGACTGACATCTGTGGCTAACCAATAGCCACAGTCTCCTCCCTGTCCCCCCTCCAATCACAGCGCTTAGGGGGAGGGATTGCAAATGATATAACCCATTTTCCCCACCCTGGAACTCATTCGTCTGCTAGCTCGTGGAGCGAGAAAGAGTCCAAGTTCCACTCCCCATATGCTCTTCACCTCTCAAGAGAGCTTGCAGAACTTTCAGAAACTAACCTCCTGCAAAAATCGAAGTCCCCCATGTCTGTCGACTTTGTACCAAATGTTTAAATTATGGGAGCTGTGTCTGAACTAGAATGAAACTACAACCAATTTTCTTCACTTCTTGAAAAATTGATGTTGGCTGAAAGGAAGGATTTAGGGGGAAATGGCTCAGCTTATGAAAATAATGAAAACCATTCCATGTAAATGAGTTGTCCCAGGAGGTGATAGTGACTGGCAGGCAGTGTAGACCCATGCAGTCTCACAAGCCAATATTAGGATATGGAAAAGAACCTTGTGCCAAAGGCCGATCTCTGTACTGCAAGTATGGACGCAACTCAGCTGGGTGTAAAGGGCTCCACCACACCAACGATTTAGTGCATTCTCACCATGCCTGGTGTGTGGATTTGCAGCATGGTACTCACATGATGCCATGCCTGTCCTACTGACACCCTGCCTCTTCCCCAGCCTTTTCTGTCTTTTCCTAGAATGCCTAAAGTCTGGATTATTTTCCCTAAGCATGTTTAATGTGCCCTTAAGCTAGGGTGACCATATGAAAAGGAGGACAGGGCTCCTGTATCTTTAACAGTAATGTAGAAAAAGGAATTTCAGCAGGTGTCAATTAAAGAAGGTGAAATTCCCTCTTCATCACAACAGTTAAAGCTATACTAGCTATAGTAGAGTGGCCAGATACAAAAGAGGGCAGGGCTTCTGCAGCTTTAACTGTTGTGATGAAGAGTGAATTTTACTCTCTTCAATTGACACCTGCTGAAATTCCCTTTTCTACATTACTGTTAAAGATACAGGAGCCCTGTCCTCCTTTTCATAGGGTCACCCTACTTAAGCCTCTGTGTAGTGCTGTACTCCCACTTATTCCTTTCGTGGGGTCATGTGCTGTGACAGGAGCCTTACTTTTGGCTTGAATGGATTGCATCAGGTCCTGGCAGGGAAAAGCGATCTCTCGCAGCAGCCAGCTCCAAGCCTCAATATAAAATCCAAACCTGGCATCTCAGGCTCGAAAGCATTTTTTTAAATCGTACAATGCCCAAATCTTTGCAGAGACAGGATTGTACTCCCTCAATGCCCCCCAAAAGCTAGACTAAAGGGTTGTTCCATTTTTGCCGGGCAGGAAGGCGATCTGATTAAAGTACTCATCTGACAGGACCTGTCTTGTATATGTCCTGTTAAAGGGGGGGAGGAGCAACCAATGGAGGGAGAAAGAGAAGGGGCGGAGTGGAGTGGGAGAGCAAACAAGCGAAAAAGCAGCATATTCAGGTGAAAAGGCCCATAAGCTTAACACGCTTATGCATCGGAGGTAAGAAAGCGGTGGGAAAGCAGGAAAAAAATGATGTGATAGAGCTCAAACTCAAGAGAAGAAGGGGCAGGGAGAGAAAAGTCGGCTATTACTACTACTAGTATCTCTTGTTTTGAAGATAGGACTCAAGTTTATATGCTGTGAATAATATATATATAATAAAGGTATTATTTTTATGTTTGTTCTTGCCTGACCTCTTATAGGGAGAGCACACCCCCCCCATTTCACCCCATTAGAGCAAATGATGAGGGAACACAGCAGATCTCAGTTTTAATAAACTGAAGATGCACAACTGTGCATCAGCAAAATAAAGGAGAAAAGGTCCTGCACAATTTCAGATGTGGGGTGGGGGTTAGGGGATTTTTTTAATAAAAAGAATAATCCTAATAAAAACCAAGGGTTGAAGGGATCTGCTTTCAAGTTGGCATGGCTAAATCCTACTTAAGAGCTACCAGAGTGCCAAGTTTTGTCTCTTTATCTTTAAAAGTGACCAGTTTTTTAAAAATATTTTAAAACCTCAAACTTTAAAAAAATACTTCCTTAAAAATAAGGGATGAAGGGATCAGCTTCCAACTTAGCATGGCTAAATCCCTACTTAAGAGCTCTCACAGAGCCTAGTTTCATCTCTTTACTAGGGGTGTGCACGGACCCCCCGCTCCGCTTCTCTTCCAGATCTGCGATTTGCTGATTGGGCTGCTCCGCTCCACCCCCACTCCGCCCATGTCCGCTCCAATCCACTGCGGAGCTCCGGATCCGGATCCGTTTCCCCCCCCCCCCATAGGCTTGCATTAAGCTAAAAAAGTATACAACTTTTTTTCTGTTAAAGTTAGAAACCTCAAGATTGGCACCATGACACCTCATGGAGGTAATTTATGAAAATCGGGCACCCCCTTTCGATAGCTCTGTCAATGTGCATGTTAAAAACCTCAAACTCGCCACCATGATAGCTTATCCAGGGATACACACACACGTTGAGACTCAAGGCAGTCCCATCATCCCCTGATTTTTGGGGAATTTATGAAAATTGGGCAACCCATTTGCAGACGTGGACTGTTCTGTGACTTTTGGACAGATAAAAAAAAGGGAAGTGAGCACACTCACAGATGCCATCTAGACCCACAATCATGCCAAGGTACAAGGCAATCCCATCATCCCCTGTTTTTTGGCGGGGCTTAAACCTGCAAATCTCAATGGGGCCATTTCAAAGGAAATCCCAACATGCCATGAATTGGGGAGTAGAGATAAACCTATGAATCTTCTTCCACACTTGAAAAATGGATTTGGAACTTCCAAAACTCTAATTGAGCACAGGAAGGACTTCTCCCCTGAGTCAAAGCCAGACACACACAACATCCCTGCGAGGCGGGCAGGGGAGGAGGGAGGGAAGGCAGGCAGGCAGCAGACATTTCTGGGGGCATAAGGAAGTGAGCCAAGGACAAGCCAGTAATGCATATAAAATGGAATAAATAAATAAATAAACAAAGGAGGGATGGAATTAAAAGCAGCAGTGTTGCTGAATAAACAACAAGAACTTTTTTAAAAAGGCTATATCTGTCTTTTACCAGTAATAGGGGGACGTGCCCAGGGGAGGGGGAAGCAGCTGCCAATTTGACTGGTCCTAGTGACCAGTCTTTTAAGAAGCAACACTCTCACTTCAACTCATGAAAGCCATTGCTCCACCACGAGAGCTCTACTAAGAAGTAAAGCTCTCACTTCAACTCATGATAGGCATTGCTCCACCGGGTTACTCTCTTTGGAGGGCTCTGATAGCCCTCCAAGTACAGGAGAGAGTGGGGGCACGTCCACATGGCATGCCCTAGGGGAGCTCATCCCCTTGCACCACATCTTTTCAGTTGTTCCCCAAAGTTAGGGTGGGTAGCAGTGCTCTCTTATTATTGGCTTAGTATACGATTTCAGGTTGTGTTTGTGCATTTGGTGGGGCTACTGTTTTAAAAAACACTGGGAAAAGTCCGTTCAGACTAAGAAAGAGAAGTTCCCAGAATCCCAAGTTACCCGTTTTGCCTATCCCCTCCTCCAACTTTGGGATCATGTGATCATGACCGGTAGTTGACTCTGCCCCTCAGCAATTGAAACAGGTAACCTTCTTCTTCGTGGTCTCTGTGCATCACACTATGGGCTCTGCGCTTGCGCCGAGCCTGTGCCTCGGAAAGGTTTGTAGCTGAGAAAAAGCGTTATTTAGGCGGGAACCCCTCCCCCACCATCCACTGCGCATGCGTAGCGTGTTCCCGCCTTACCCTCAGTTCCTTTGCGACCGCCTTACCTAGCGCCTCGTCGAAAGGTTTCCTCCTCGATTTTTTGCAGTAGCTGAGTTTTTTCCTTCCAATCTTACTCCTTTTTTCCTACTCCAATCTTCTTCTATATTCTCACGCCTTTTTTCTCCTAAAAAAAAAAAAAAGTTAGCTATTCATTCTCTCTCTATCCCTCTACTAAATCCTACTTTGTATGGCCCTTAAGGCCCCTTTTCGTAAATGCGTCCGCTGTAGCAGTAAGCTACCTGCAGCAGACGGACATTCTCTTTGTCTCCTTTGTCTCGGAGAGACACACATTGTAGAAACCTGCCATCATTGTCAGGCTTTCTCCAAACAAACCAGACGCCATCGCTCAGACCGCTTAAAAGCGCAACTTTGGAAGCAAACCCTCCAACCCGTAAAAATGGCGTCCCCTACAACTTCGATACCTAAAGCTTCGACATCGACCACCACGTCGATACCGACAACAATTCCACCGTCAGCATAGACCTCGCGATCTCTTACTGTATCTACAGCAAAGAAGATTTCCAAAAAGGCGAAGAAAGCCAAATCTCCTCCAGAACCTCGTACGAAGAAACAAAAGAAAGCATCGCCAGCAGTAACAGAGAGTTCAAACCTGGCTAAACGCCCGACCATTGAACTTCTCTCTTCCACGTCCGACGGCGAGATGAGGGAACCTCTGTCTACAGCAGAACCCCTCCCGCCATCTCCCGCCTCTCAACACGATAAGCAAGGCGAGGCAATACCTCCCTCCTTTACGTCTGCACATCGTGGACACCAACGCTCTCCAACTCGACAACTATCGAACAGAGAAGCACCACATTCAGACAATCTCGTACCCATACAACGAGAGCACGACTTATACTATCGTGATCGATACTCTCCTAGATCGACATCACGCCAACGCTCCCCACCTCACTATAGGGAGCATTACAGCCGGTACTACCATGTACCACATCGCAGTCGGTCTAGATCCCCTCATGATTGGGATAGATATTCTGACTACTATTATGCACACAAAGACTACTCTCCCCACTATAGGAGAGAAAGATACCATGATCCATATCCGGATACACATCACCGGCAACATTACGTTCATGAGGTTGAACAAGATACACAGCTACCTCCAGTTCCACCACGCTCAACTTCGCTCCTGGTTTCCTCCCAACGGCTTCCTCAGCTTCCGGCGGCTACGGTACCAAGACCTATACTTCAACCTTCCATTGAAGATTATGACTCTGACGCATCTTCCGCACCCACTTCTCCCCCGTCGATGCCGTCCCCAGACGACGCAGTCGGAACTAAAGACCACCCATCTCCATCGGAGGAAATGGGGTCTTTTGCGGAACAAATTCTCCACATGGCTACAGCATTGGGAGCCGATGCTCAACAGCAACAGGAACAGATCCAGGACCCCTTTTTCGATGCGATATACCCGGAATCAGCAACTCCAGTGGAGATTCCTTTTTCACCCATCTTACTTCAAACAATAAAACAAACCTGGACTTCACCCTCAACGATGGCACCGACTTCACGTAAGTTAGAATCTATGTACAAAGTTCAAACTAAAGATGTAGAATTCTTATTCTCACATCCAAAACCAAACTCAATTATCGTGGAATCCTCCCACTCTAAGTCCCAGAAGACACATACTGCCCCAATAGATAAAGAGGGGAGACGCTTAGACTTTATGGGACGCCGCGCCTACTCAGCCGCAGCTCTTGGTCTCAGAGTTACCAATTATCAAGCATTAATGTCCCGTTACCAACTGTTTCTGTGGGATAAAATCGGGTCGCTTTGCGACTATCTACCCGAGGACCAGCGAGAACTTGCCCGCGCGTTCCAGGCTCAAGCCTCCCGACTGTCTAAACTCCAGACTAATTCTACCCGCCACCAAGCAGACTGCTATTCTAAACTGATGACTGGATCAATAGCTTTGCGCCGCCATGCCTGGCTTCGCTCAGCTACCCTTACTCCAGAGACTCGCTCTCGCATCGAGGACCTTCCGTTCGATGCCGAGGGACTCTTCAATTCTAAAACGGATGAACAACTCGGCCTTTGCTAGACAAGGGGTTAGCCCGGTGCAAGGCCCGGGCTCATCCCTGTGCGTCCAGATGACGCACAGGGGATCCCAGGCTCAGGCAGGGGTCAAACCTCCCTGGCCCCAGGGTAACCGGCACCGCTTGTGGCCCGATATTTCCTACGGTCTCAGGCTGAGCCCAAGACCGTGGGTGTGTAGACTGGTCCGCCGCTTTTTCCGGCTACCGCAATTACTCGCAAGTAGCTGGGAAAAGCGGCAGACCGCGCACAGCGCTCCACAGGAGTGCTACGGCCATCAGGGCAGGGGGGGGGAGATCAGGGGGGATCGGAGCCATGGGGGATGGGAATCAGAGATTGCGGGGGAGGGGGAACCGGAGATCGCTGGGGGGAATTGTGGCCAGGGTGGAGAAATTGGGGGCAGGGAGGCGGGGAACTTTGTTTTTAATAAAAACAACCCTACCTTTGCTGCTGGTGCACTCCTGCGCACCCGGCCCTTTAAGGCTCGGACAAAATGGAGGACACAACGGGGCTTTCCTTTACCCCGTCGTGTCTGACGTGTGGAAAGGAGTGACAGCCCACGCTACTTCTAGCACAGGCTGGCCCCTCCTCACCGCTGGATTTTAAGGTAGGTCTAGCAAAGCCCTATGTTTAAGAGCCATGTTTGTTTATTTTAATCTCAGGTCTATGTTCTTCTGCTGTGGGGCAGTCTGTGCGTCTATCTCCCTTCAGCTCACACTGTCAGTCTGCTGCTTTCAGTGCACCTTCACCAGCAGGGCCTTCCTTGCTGTTCCCCTTTAAACAACAACAACTGGCACAAAGCAGCCTTCCCCAATCTGATGCCCTCCAGATGTTTGGGGCTGTAACTCCCAGCATTACTGACCATTGGCCAAAACATTTGGAGGGCACTACGTTGGGGGAAGCTGGCAGAGATGCTGAACTGAAAATGTTGTACAAGGCACATTCATATCCACTCAGGCCAAATTTGTTTCCCAAAATTAAGATGGACTATTTGCTGCCCTGCTCTGCTGCCCTCTGTAATTTGTGATGGATAAATAAGAAAAACTTGTCACAGCATATCAAGATCGCTAAATGCACAGAACCAAAGGATGACAGGCTAATCTTGCTTCCATCCTTCCTCACCTGAGAGGAAGGGACTGAGCTGACCACATGTGTTTGCGGGGGCTTCCCTAGAGCCACCTTGGTCCTAAAGAAGGAAGTGCCTGGCTATGGACCAGATAGTACCTTGCCTTGGAAGGAGGCACATACTGGGGCACATGTGGAAATGTTGGGGCTGTGATTGTCATCCACAGAAAATAGACATCTCACCAGTTGTTGCCATACCAAACAAGCTCAGCCTACATTGGTTCAAGGCCAAATGGGGCACCTCAGGTACAATTGATATCTTTGAAATGCCTGTGTTTCAAGCACAAGGAAAGCCATTGATGCACCAGCAGTGGTATTGGACAACATACAATCTGAGAACATTCCTTTTGGGAACTTTTAGAAATCTACTTTGGGAGTTTAGGAGTCAAAGAACTAAAGCACCACTAGCAGCTCCATAAACCTGTACCTGAATACCAGTTTTTCCAGTCACCTGGTCCCTACTGCCTTTTGATTGGACACATACCAGTCAGCTTCTTAAGGCTGCTGGGGCTAGACACGATGGTTGGAAGGTCTCCTCACTCCCCTTTCTGGCTTTGACTTTGTCCTCCATGAAAGGGTGTGGGTTTTTGCCAGTCTCAAGACAGTAGAGCAGGAAAGCAGAAGGGCATTTCACTTCTCTTTTGCTAATTTGTGAGAAAACAGACCCACAGAGAAGCAGAAAGGAACCCACCTATCTCAAGATCTAGCATGGGCTCCCTAGTTCTCTCAGTTTGACCACATCCCCATGTCAGCCTTTCTATGTCAACCTCATGCTATGTAGGAAAGGTCAGTTTGAGGCCCTTCCAGCCTAACTATGACCCTGACAATAGAGCTTACAGAGCAGGAAGTGAGCTCCCGCATCAGAGCCTTCATCTCCTCTCTTGGCCTGTGGCCACAGCCTTCTTGCCAATGACCAGGTGCTTCCCAGAAGAGCAAAGTACTTCCAGAAGGATGCTACCATGGTACAAAATGATAAAATTAATCGCTTCAACAGCTCCAAGGTAGCAACAAGCTTTTCCCAGATTACTCCTGCTATTACTTCACATTTCATTCAGACAGCATTTCTCCTGTTCAAGGTTTACTGGGTACCCCTTCTCTCCCCATCCCCAGCTCACCTGGCAAGCTGGTTGTGTGTAAAGAGCGTGTTAAATCAGGTACACCCTTCAGGGCAAAGCTGGAGAGACGTGACCCAGAGATTGTCAGCAGGGGAAATTGTTCCATTTTCTCTCAGATACTGCTCAACTAAACGGGCTCCTTCGTTGTGCAAAAATATTTCAGTATAAATTACTACCCAGATAGCTGGCATTGTGATATCATTTGCTGACATCACACACCATTTTAGTGTGGTGGCAAGTTCAAAAGGCATTTCTGAATGGATCTGATGCTGAAACCTTCCTGAAGTGCGACGTGTAGGAAGGCTGCAGTTTCACAGTGCATATGCTAATTAAGATGGTTTGGTGGAGTTCGTGATGCACCGTAGCTTCATCTATCTAATTTATCATCTGTAACAAGATAGGAAGCAATCAAGGTCAAATGCTCACAAAAAGACAGGAAACAAAAGGAAAGGAGGGTAAGGGGGTGGGTGATGGAAGAGGGTTTTTCAGGGAAAGCCTAGATGTTTTGCAATAAATGCATAAATGAAATGACTGGGGAGGTTTAGGGGATGAAACTCATCCACCTCTCAGTAATACGGAGCAACCAAGATGAAAAGGATGAAGGCAAGCAGTGGCTGAAATCTTAAACTTGACAAGGAGATTTGAGCCCGAATAATCTAGGAGTAACGAAAGATAAAGTGCATAGTGGATCTTTAATGAACAAGGAAGTCAATGGAAAAAAGGGAGACATGACCACATTGACATGCATTGTAAATGGTTGACAAAGTTATGAACAGAAGTAAGAAGAAGAGAGAACAGAGTCAGGATGAGATATAAGAATAATAGACAGGAAGGCACCAAAAAGTCAGGAAGAGAAAAGAATTAAGAAACCTGGGTAAAAGAGAAATGCAGCGATCAGAGGAGGGGAAAAGCAACATTCATATGGCCGGCAGACTGAGCAGAAAAAGCAAGACAAACCAAGCAGAGAAAATGCTGAGTAGAAGGGAAATCCAGGGGGGCAATAGATTATAGAAACTTGAAATGGAGTAAATTATATCAAATAATTAATGTAGAAAATAAAATATAATTTCAAAACGACAAAGAGAAAGGGAATAGAATAGTAGGTAGCAGCAGCAAGGTGAGTGATTAACCCAATACCACCTTCACAGTTGTTGGGAAATGAGGAAGCGGGGGAGGGGGAAGGGAGCCAGAACAGCAACGCCAGAAGATCAAATCTGGGTTAAGAGTGAAAAAAGGGAAATGTATTGGGAAGAAACTGTATTATATTTTACCAGTATCTGCCTTTCAGAGGAAAAGTACTCCTAAGGAGGCTCACACACAAAATTAACACCTGATAAAATTAAAAATCAAGTAATCTAATATTACAAAATTAAAATTGGTCCCTCACAATTTTTTTCTATGTCTTGCAGAAGTGCCTAAGAGTGCAAGAGCACTTGTCCACTGCTCAGCCAAGCACATCAATATCCCCCTCTTGTCAGTGTCCTTGTGACAAGGACATCCTCTACTCAATTTCATCCTCTACTCAAATGCTCCCCTTGCTAGCGGGGTGGGAGTGGGGGAGTCTATTGAAGTAATCGCTCCCACCCCTAAAGCTCCTTCTCTCCTCCAGCCAGCTGCCATTTTGGCTTCCCCTATCCAGCTTTTCATTCCCCCCACCCCGGGCATCACTGTGCAATATTGCCACCCCCTGGAGCCATTTCAGCTTTCATGTCTGACCTTGATTTCATTCCCTCCACCTCCACCAAGCGTCATTCACAATCTCACTGATAGAGCCACCGCCTCCCTCCTCCTGCTCCTCCAGCCTGTGCCTTTGACCTTATACCTCACTTCTTGCCATGGCCACTCTCTTGGTCTTGTGTTCCCTAAAATACACTTGGTGCCTGACTATCTCCGTTTCAGCACCTCGTCACCTTTTTCCTGTTCTGCCCCTTGTTCTTACTATGACCATTGATGCAGCGGCTTTCTTAGAAGCCTGGCTCTCTTAGCTTCTATGTCACTTGTTCTCACTCCATAAACTCTGCAGTCTACAGCTTCATTTTCTCATTGTCCTAAACTCCTGACTCTCTTGCCTCACTATCCCATCAAAGTGTTGATCCCATTAACTCTCATCCCTAGCTTGCTCCCTTCAGTTGTTATCTCCATTCGTGCTACTGGGTTGCCAAATGCCTCTATAGGAAACCCAAGTCAATGGCTGACTTTATTTTAAATTAGGTCTCCTTCTCTTCCATCTGCCTTGCCAGATTACACTACCCTGATCTACGCTCACTCTCACCATCTTTTGTGCCTCTTTTCTACCTTTGATGCACACCTAAGGCCTGACCCTCGGCTTCCTTCCCACTTTCCATCTTGCCCCTTTCTTCAGCACTAAAAGCAACGTTCTCCAGTGCAATATCTCCACCTCCCTCCACACCCTGTCGTTCCACTCCTCACCTCTATTCCTTCCACTTCAACCCTATCTCACCCCTCAACATGTCTCCTTGACCCCATTTTCTCCAAACTCCTGGTTGCCGTCTCCCCAACTATAATCTCCTTCTCTACCAATGTATCCCTCTGCTTTGGCTCTTTTCCTGCTGCGTTCAAACATACCACTGTCTCGTGCATTCTTCCAAAACAACAGCAACAGCCATCACTCTTCTGGACTGATTCTCGCCCTCAAGCCAATCTCATAGAATCATAGAATAGCAGAGTTGCAAGGGCCCCTTCTTCCCTTTGCCTCAAGATGTCTAGAATGTGCTCCACTTCCACTGTAAATGCCAAAAAGCAATCTTTATGAGATTGTACAAGTGACTGTATCAAAATGCACCAATTCATATATGTGTGAATTTATACAGCATGCTAGCAAAAGCAACTTGATATGATTGTATGTATGATTGCATCACATTTCTTTTTGTGTATATGGTTCTACTGCAACCTTCTCAACTCTGATCACATGTCAGTCCTCTTACCCCCACCAAAACTTTGCTGTCAAAATTATTTCTTTCTTCTGTTGTTTGGACCATTTCACATGCCACATCTCTAATCTTGCACTGCCTCAAATCTCTCCTTGAACATGTTCATAGAGCCACCTCTGTCCTTTCCTCCAAATCCCTCCTTAAAACGTACTTTTCACAAGGCCTTTTGCTTAACCCCTCAACCCTAAATCACAAATATAATCAAGGTTTAATCACACATATTTACGTTTGCTCACATGTATCCCTTTGCCATCCTTGTCTCCCCATTTTCCTGTTGTCCTCAAGGGTTGGCACTTGTCTATGTATTGTATATGAAACCATGTGCTTTACAATTACCTCTACTACTATTAGTTAGTTTATTTAGTGTCCTTTACACTTAGCAGAACGTTGCTGATAGAAGAGGAGACATTGACAAGGCATACGAGAGATCTGACCTGTAGCAGAAGGGCAGAGCTATGAAGCACAAGGCCTTTTTTTTTTTGCCTTCAGCCAGGGTAATGTCCTTCTCAGGCAGAAGAAGAGGGTTTTCCTAACTATTTTAGGATGTGTTGCTCAGAAAACCAAGTTCAAGGTTTTGTATTTGCAAGCAGCAGTGAGAAGTGTTCTCCAGTGATGGAGAAATCAGAAAAAAGTTAGCAGAGAACATGCAGGAGGAGGAACAGAGAGCCACAAAACACACTGGACACCAGAGCTAGTTATAGACACTTGTACATTTTAAAAAATATCATTGTAAAGCAGTGTGGTGTAGTGGTTAGAGTGTTGACTGGGACTTGGGAGAGTTGGGTTCTAGTCATGCCATGATCGATCATGAAGCTCACTGGATGACCTTCGCCATCATTGACTCTCAGCCTAACCTACCTCACAGGTTGTTGTGAGGATCAAGTGGAAAGGAGGACCGCCATGTGAGCTACCTTGGGTTCCTTGCAAGAAGGGAAAAGTCAGGATATCAATGTAAATTAAAAACAAACAAACAAAAGGGCTAAAAATGTTTCTTTAAAAAGGTGGGGAGGGGAACCTGAGATTCTCAGAATTCCATGCCAGATTTCTCTGGCTGACACTTGCCCTACTCATATAGGTGTTGTTTGCTTTCTTTTATAGTTGACCAAAGCATGTTTGAGAATTCAAACACTACTTCTGCACCAAAGCTGCCAGTTGCCAAATCTGCCTCGCTGCACACCCGATCATCCCCAGGCGTGAATCTGAGAGGCCCGCCAGATTGGGGAGGTGGCAGCCACCACCTCAAGAACCTCAGCAAGACTGTTGGTGCAAAAGTCAACGATTTCCTGCGCAGGAAAGAGCCCACCAGCCACAGCAGCTTTGGAGCAACAGAAGTCAATGAGAGCGCAGGGGCAGCACTGCCATGCGGACAAGGCGCACTGCTGGGAGTCCAGGGCCGGGCACAGGGGTAAGTGGCTCCAGGGGCCTTATTGGCCACCATTCTTTGCAGCTTTCCCAGGTCAGGGGTACAGAAATGGGGCTGCAGCAGGAAAAGCAGTGGCCTCTTCCTGTTCCCTTGTCCCCTCTAAAACCAAGCACAGCTATAAACATGCCATGGGCAGTTATGTGGCAGGTGCAACCAATTAGAGGTTCAGGGCATGCCAAAACTGGAATTATGGCTTTCTCCACTCTGCCAGTGAAAAGAAAGGGTTGTTGTGGAACTAAGCAGTTCGATCTATCACTGCCTTTGAATTACTTTTGTACCAGAAAGTAGCACACTACGTTTAGGTGAAGATGGAGAGATACTCCATGGGGGGCAAAGAAGTTTTTGGCACTCTTTGAGGGCTGTTCTCAGGAGAGCTGAGAGAGGGGCTGTGGCAGTTTTCAAGCTGTGCTATGCTGACAGGAGAAATGGTGACTGTTGATTTCTGAAGGCTTCATGTTCTTGCCTTGTTGAAAGCAGCAACCATTTCTTCACTGCCAGGGACAGCTTTTAGACTGACCATATTATTGTTTGGGAAGAAGCTGCAAATTAGGGATTGGTTCCAAGTCACACTTTTTGAAAGATTTGATCATTCACCATTCTGGCACTGTCCTTCCTGTAAACACGTTTTCTTGTGCTTGTAGGCAGCCACCAACTGATGCCATTCCCCGGCTCAACCCACCTCCACTGATTACCAAAAAGCGCACCCCAAGAGCTCTGAAGACCACTCAAGATATGCTGATTGCTTCCCAACCATTGGTGGGCAGCTTAGAAGCCTCCTTTCCAGGGGAAAGCCAGGAACATGCATGCCAACCCACCAGGACAGAGGTGGCATGGCAAGAGACTGGTTCATTGGCACAGGAGGAGGTTGGAAGCAGTCCCAGCAGGGCCTTTGGTGTACCTGACCTCATTCATGAGGAGAACCTAGAGCCCAAGCTGAGCATTGCTTACAGAATATCCTCTCCACCTTACCCAGAGAATTTGGCTCTACAACTCAACTCAAGTGCTGGCAAGAGCCTTCCTGAACACCAGTTCCAAAGCAGCACGGATCCCTCCAAGGCAAAGACATCCACTCTAGAAAGGGAAGGGCACAGCCCAGACTTGCTGTCCTTCGAGTAGAATTGTCTCCTTTCACCAGTAGCCATGCTTCAGTTGCAGAGTCAGGAGGTCACTGTAACTGTTCCCTTGTAAGATGTTCTGAGGCAGATGCTGGGACAAACCGCATCCGCATATCCTCTGGATATGTTATGGCAAGAAGTATCCTGAGAAAAAGCAGCTACCTTTTCCATCAGCATACTTGAACTTACTATGCAATAGCCAACCATTGGGAATGCACAAGTTGGGCTGGCCCTGCACCAGTCCCTCTATGTAGACTGACTGGAAACCAAGATGGGCAAAGATAATCTGCACAACTTGAATGTGGGGAATGTGGGGATTAGTGAGGCTGAAATTGCACAGCTAATTAAACCCCTCTAGGTGTTCTCTCAGGATCCATTCCTGGGATGGAATTCCAGAAAGAATTCTCCCTGGATCTGCTCCATGAGCAGAGCAGAATAATGCTCTTCCTTTGCTGGAATACAGCAGTGCTTCAAGCCAGTCCTTCCTTCCTTCCTTGATTCTGATCACTACAGGTGCCTTCACCTGTAGTAAAGCTGTTGGAGACCCAAAGTGCAATTCAAAATCCAAGCACCAGGAGACAGGTATCACTGCTCCAAGAGCAGAGCTCCCTTTCCTTCCATTGCTAGCCTTGCTCTGCACACATGGGGGTATTGCATCCCTCCTAGTCAGTGGTGCCGATTGTCATGGGCTGAGGGGCTTTTATCCTCAACTTTTGTCCCTTCTGTTGAAGTTCTACACAAGGAAGCACTTTAAATCAGGTTCATGAACAAATCCCTCAATGTCTTAACTTGAGAAGCAAGAGCATATTTTGTTGAAAGCCACCCTTTCAACAGAAAAGGTGTTTCACCCTTTCAGAGAAGAGACCAATTTTGGCCTTTTCTCCACCTGGGCCAAAACCTGCCTTCTGTACCTGAGTTGCACCTGACCTCCACAGTCCTCCAGATAACAACCATCTAGAGCTTCTGGTGCAGTTCTCTTCATCCAAAAGTCCAGGGACCTTAGTTTTTTGTGTGTTTTTTTGCCAACTTGATGTTCTTAGTAAGCAGAACAAGAAACCTAGGCCTTGATTACCAGTCCAGTCCATCCCATAATCTGGCCATCCAGACTCGAAAGTGGGCATTTTGAAGCCAAAGACGGCTGAGCAGGTTGTACTGAAACTAACGTGTTCTCTGTAATCACTTTACTTAGATCAGACTTACCCAACCTGGTGCCCTCCAGATGTTTTGGACCACAACTTCGAGCATTCCCGACCATTGGCCATACTGGCTGGGGCTGCTGGGAGTTGAAGTCCAAAACATCTGGAGGGTATCTAGTTGGAAAAGGCTGGAGTAGACACTTGCGGTGATGGCCTTTCCCCCCTCTCATTTCAACTAAATTACTTTGTGGAGTTGGGGACTGTGGGTGGGGGGAGATTGCAAAAGTGCCCCTTCCATCTGAGTTGCACTACAGATGCCTGGGCATGTTCATATTGCATGTAACATGCATGTGCATATTTTTGTGAACTGCCCAGAGAGCTTCGGCTATTGGGCGGTATAGAAATGAAATGAAATAAATAAATAAATATCCATTAATACCCTCTGGAAATGCCAGCATAATGGTGTCAACCTCATGCATATGAACATTCAATTTTTGATAAACTCCAGTCACTGCAGACACTCATACAATATCTAAATGGTGGCTTCAAATGGGAATCTGGCCACAAAATTTCCTTGTCAAGGAATTTCACCTCATTTGTGCCTTTGCACCTCCATAACTAGTCTCATCATTCCTGTGCTACATTTTTTCTGCAAGTGGTTCTCTACTAAAGCTGAAACAAATATGCGCAAATATTTAAAATTCATGGGATTTTATTTCCTCCCTTAGATGTTGAAAGTTTGAATGTTCTAGACTTCTTTGGCATTTCTTGAATTTAGTAGTCTTCAGGTGTGAAATGTCATAAGCTGTCAGCGATCAATTACTGCCAAGTACTAATTATGATTGCATGTTACCTGTTAAATGCTATATAATAGAAAAGGCATTAAAAGATCAAAAAGTTTTCCAACTGTCTTCCAGGTCACCCTTCTTTGGAAATGTCTCAACTGTTCCTCATTGGGGACAGATCCATAATGGAGACAAGCTTCCTGAAAGTCTGCTTGCTAACCACTGCCACTGGTCTTCTTCTGCATTGTGTAGGCACCACAGAATGTTTGAGAGCACATTCCCATTCCATGATGGGGATAGTGATTCTCACAAGTGTTCTCTTGTGAACTGACTGTGCATTCCTAGGACAAGCCCAAGATCCTCTGCAACTTGTAGGGCTCCATAGCAGTCAAGTTGATTTGGGAAGAAAGTTTGAAATCCACTCTGGAATCCCGTTGCATTTCAGCTCTTAATACTGTCAAATACTAAACAACACTGTAAGTTTACTATCAATATCAATCAAACTATTAGGAGAAGAAAATCACTGAATGTCAAATCTGGATGACAAATATTTATTCCCTAGCAAAATTTGTAAAGAATAACTATGACAATTTTTGGAAGCAAATGTATTTTAGCTCTTCTCTGAACTCCTAATAACTATATGACTGACAGAAATTCAGTAGGTAAAGCTTTCTCCATCACTGATGCTGCAGTACTGAGGAAACTGCACTTCCTGAACTGTTACTGTTTAGCTGTTAAAGGCACAGAGTTTCTTGTCAAGAAAACAATAAATAAAAGACAGTCCATTCCCATGCATTTATTCCACAAATAAATCCACTGAAATCAGTGAGCTCAAGCAAGCTAACTCCACATAAGACTGGACTGAGTCAGCCATCCAGACCTCCATTTGGAAGTTTGATTCTAAGTAAAATCTTCTACTCTGATCAAAGTGTACTTATAAGCTGCTGGACTATTTGGACATGAATGCTTTTAGAAACAGTTGACGGCAAGTGGTCAAATAGGGCATCATGCAGCATTGTCCTATGCGTATTTACTCAGAAAGCCATGGGGTTCAGTGGGGATTTTTCTCCCTCTCTTATAATACTAGAACCCAGGGCCATCCCATAAAGCTGATCACTGGGAGAATCAGGACAGACAAAAGAAAGTACTTCACATGGTGCATAGTCAAACTCTAAAATTTGCTATCACAAGACGTCACAATGGCCACCAATATGGATGGCTTTAAAAGGGGGTTAGACAAATTCCTGGAGAAGGCTACCAATGGCTACTAATCCTGATGCCTCTATGCTACCATCAGTAACCAGATGCATTAAGCTTATGTACACTAGTTGCTGGGGCACATGGGTGTGGGGGTGCTGTTGCATTCATGTCCTGCTTGAGCGTTTCCTGTTAATAACTGGTCGGCCACTGCATGAACAGAATTCTGGGCTGGATGGTTCTTCTTATGTTCTTATGTGAGGAAACAATCACCGACAGATTGGAATTCATTTCTGTTTAAATGTATCCATCCCTCAGATGTCTAATGCTGTCACCCATGTATCTATTTCAGATATATATGTAGCCCCATGCAGCCATTTGCCTGCACTTGTGTAGGCTGTGTATTCGGGATGTTGGTGTGCATGTAAGCCAGTGTCCCTGTGCTATTTCACTTACGTTTTGTGTGTGGGCTTCCCACAGGCATCTGGTTGGCCACTATGGAACAGAATGGTCTGACTGAGCATGGCGGTTCTTATGTTTTAACATGCTGGTTTTAGAAACTGAAGAAAAATTGAATGAAGGAGAATCTGCAATAGAACTAGCACCTGAAAATCATAGTTTTTTTCAAAGTATAAAGCAGATTTTATTTAGCTCTATATTCTAAATTTGTTAATAAATTTGTGCAGTTCTTAATTACTTATTCAGATTGCACAATTAAAGTTATTTCCATCTTGTGGATGTTGTTTTTGTTGTTGTTTTGACTAAACTTAAAACAGCCTGGAACCAGGATATCCAAAGGAGCTTCCTGTAAATTCTGTTTATTCCCTAAGATCTGCCAAGAACACTCCTCATATTGGGATGTCCAGACAGTAGGGGCAAGTCCTAGACTCTACGAAGGAAAGATTATCTGAACAAATTTTCTAGGTCTTTAAGAAGTCTGTAAAAACTTTACTAATTATATTTCTTTTTAAAAAGTTAAGAGTTATTATTTGTTGATATGTCACCCACTTTGCAAGTGAATTCATAAATAATTTTGTTTCTTATAAACAGGAGGCATTTACTGGCCCTGTTAAGACATAGCTTGGGGAAGGGTGGTTCGGCTAACCACAGTGCATGGTGGTCAGCAATAAGCACATGGAGCGCTCCCGCCTGACAACCATGGAGCCACACTCCACAGCGTGTTCACTGTGATGCCGCCCCTTTGGTCCTCCTTTATTTCTCTTCTTAAATCAAAGGATCCCAACTATGCTGCACCCTGACTCTGTGACTCACGGGCCCTTTTTTGGTGTCACAGCAGCCAGCCCAGCACTTTATATTTTCCCTATTCCTTCACTGCTACCACCATTGTTCACTGTACCCTACCTCAGGTATTCCAACAATCCACTCTAGTTTGTGAAATAGAAATAACTTTCATTAACAATGAGAAAGGTTATGCAGTTTCAAAGTTTATGGTTTCATCAGGTTCAAATGCTTGTTCGTTTCACTCAGTTTCAACTGCGATCCTGCCTGCGCCACCCCCTGTTCTTCACTCTCTCCTCCCAATCACTCTGTTCCCAAAATAATAAAAGTGGTTGTTCCTACACTCTTACTAGACCCTTCACAGACAAACCCCAAATCTTAACTCTCTTTAACAGACCCTAACCCTTGACTCCAAAAGAACTTAATTCCAGACTCTAACAGAACCCAACTCTGACTAACTCACACTCACATACAGTATCCTGCACGATGGTACGAGTGGCGCTGCTGCTTTTGGCCACTCTTGCTGCCGAGCTCTATGGCAGTGTGCTTGGTTAACAATAGGAGCCAGACAGAGGACTCACTAATCCATTATTAGGGCCACTAACCCTTTTGTAATGCATGGTTAGTGAGGATACTTAAACTGTAGTTATGTAGCCACCATAGAATCATAGAATAGTAGTGTTGAAAGGGGCCTATAAGGCCACTGAGTCCAACCCCCTGCTCAATGCAGGAATCCACCCTAAAGCATCCCTGACAGAAGGTTGTCCAGCTGCCTCTTGAATGCCTCTAGTGTGGGAGAGCCCACAACCTCCCTAGGTAACTGATTCCATTGTCGTACTGCCCTAACAGTCATGGTTAGAAAAACACTCTACACGTGGCAAGCTAAACCATCATGGTTAGCTCAAAATTCTTAACCATCATGGCTTAGTGTGATGCTTGAACAGGGCCACTATATTTGTGCATGTAATTAAAGAACACCTTGAAGCACCATTCAGGAGGGACCAGAGAGAAGTGGTAGAGGGCAAGAAGAAGCTCTGCCACAAGAAGAAGCCTTTGCATGAAGAAGGTCCAAAGTTCAATCCACAGCATTTCCAGAGGGCTAGGAAACCCTGCAGAGCCTCTGGCAGTCAGTGGAGACAACACTGAACTTGGTGCAGGACATTTTTAACACATAAAGGTACAGGGGATATCCCACACACACACACACAGCTCTCATGAATTTTCCCTCCCCAGTGAACTCAAAATGCCCCCCCCATGCCCTTTTAATTTTGCTTGTTCCTGGTTTATATTTGGGGAAAACAAAAAAGAAGATTTAGATGCTGTTCATGTTCTCCTATAGACTGAAGGTTGCCATGTGACAGAAGGGTTGCCAAAGCTCATAAAGCCCACTGACCCATACCCTTTTCTTCTCATCCACGTCGGTACAAATGATATTGCCAAGCTGAGCTACGAAGAAATCATGTCAAGATGGGGATACTTGGCTCAACAATACTACAAACGAGAAGGATCTTGGAATTGTTGTAGATCACAACCTGTATATGAGCCAACAGTGCGATATGGCTGTAAAAAAAGCAAATGCTACTTTGGGGCGCATTAATAGAAGTATAGTTTTCAAATCACATGAGGTACTGGTTCCCCTGTACTCGGTACTGGTTAGGCCTCATCCTGAGTATTGCATCCAGTTCTGGGCACCACACTTCAAGAAGGATGCAGATAAGCTGCAGCGTGTTGAGAGGAGAGCAAGGAGGTTGATCGGGGTCTGGAAACAAAGCCCTATGAGGAGAGTCTGAAAGGACTGGGCATGTTTAGCCTGGAGAAGAGAAGACTGATGGGAGAGATGACAGCACTCTCAAATACTTGAAAGTTGTCACACACAGTAGGCCCAGGATCTCTTCTTGAACATCACATAGTGCAAGACACGGACTAATGGGCTGAAGTTACAGGAAGCCAGATTCTGGCTGGACATCAGAAAAAACTTCCTGACTGTTAGAGCAGCCCATTATTCCATGTCCTGCACTCTGGGATAATCGAGAAGAGATCCTGGCCCTCCTCTGTGTGACAACCTTTTAAGTCTTTGAAGAGTGCTATCATGTCTCCCCTCAGTCTTCTCTTCTCCAGGCTAATCATGCCCAGTTCTTTCAGTCTCTCCTCATAGGGCTTTGTTTCCAGACTCCTGATCAACCTCCTTGCCCTCCTCTGAACACGCTCCAGCTTGTCTGCGTCCTTCTTGAATTATGGAGCCCAGAACTGGACGCAATACTGTAGGTGAGGCCTAACCAGGGCCGAATAGAGAGGAACCAGTATCTCACGCGATTTGGAAGCTATACTTCTATTAATATAGCCCAAAATAGCATTTGCCTTTCTTGCAGTCATATTGCACTGTTTGCTCATATTCATCTTGTGATCTACAACAATTCTAAGATCTTCCTCGTTTGTAGTATTGCTGAGCCAAGTATCCCCCATCTTGAAACTGTACATTTGGATTTCTATTTTCTAAATGTAGTACTTGGCATTTATCCCTATTAAATTTCGTTACACTGTTTTCAGCCCAGCACTCCAGCCTATCAAGATCACTTTGAAGTTTGTTTCTGTCTTCCAGGGTATTAGCTATCCCACCCAATTTTGTGTCATCTGCAAATTTGATAAGCGTTCCCTGTACCTCCTCATCCAAATCATTAATAAAAATGTTGAAGAGCACTGGGCCCAGGACTGAGCCCTGCGGTACCCCACTCCCCCAGTTTGAGAAGGTTCCATTGATAAGCACTCTTTGAGTCCGATTCTGTAGACAACTGTAAATCCACCCAATAGTTGTTCCATCTAGCCCACTTTTAGCTAGTTTGTTAATCAGAATATCATGGGGCACTTTGTCGAAAGGTTTGCTGAAGTCAAGATATATGACGTCCACAGCATTCCCACACTCCACAAGGGAGGTTACCCGATCAAAAAATGAGATCAGATTAGTCTGACAGGATTTGTTCTTGACAAATCCATGTTGGCTTCTAGTAATCACCGCATTGATTTCAAGGTGCTTACAGATTGACTTCTTTATAATCTGCTCCAGAATTTTCCCAGGGATGGATGTCAGACTGACTGGTCTGTAGTTCCCAGGTTCCTCCTTTTTGTCCTTTTTGAAGATAGGGAAAACGTTAACCCTCCTCTAGTCATCCAGCACCTCACCCATGTTCCATGATTTTGCAATGATAATAGACAAAGGTTCTGAGAGTTCTTTCGCTAGCTCCTTCATTACTCTAGGATGCAGTTCATCGGGCCCTGGAGATTTGAATTCATTCATGGAAATTAGGTGTTCTTTGACCATTTGTTTATCAATCTCAAACTGCAATCCTGCCCCCTCAACTTCTGCTTCACTTTTTCCAGGGGAGGCATAAGACCCACTTTGTCATCTGTTATCGATTTGCCATTCTCATTAAGCAGTTGAACCACAATTTCTTTCCTCTGTCTTTTACTACGCACGTATCTGAAGAAAGCCTTTTTATTTCTTTTAGCATCCCTTGCTAACCTCAGCTCATTCTCAGCTTTAGCCTTCCTGACGCCATTTCGGCACTTCTGTGCCACCTGTCTGTAGTCTTTTGTAGCCTGGCCTTCCTTCCACTTCCTATATGAATACTTTTTGTTTTCAGGTCATCTCTGAGCTTTTTGTGGAGCCACATTGGTTCTTCCTTTGTCTTCTATCTTTTCTCCTTGTTGCATGGTGCCTCTTGTTCACTGTTGCACGGTATCTCCTGTAATTCTTCCTCTGCAAACTGTCCTCCAGTCTCATCCTCCAGTAGCTGAAAGTGGTTGCTTAACTCTAATGGTTCCACCGGTGCAGAATGCCTTCTAGGTCTTCTGCTCCTAACTGTCACTTTTTTCCAGGGAGTTTCCTCTTCATTGGCTTTCCTCCCCTCAGCATACTCCACTTCTGCTTCAGCTGGCTGTTGCTCTTCAATCTCGTGTGCTTCTTGTTGCTGTTGCAGTTCCACCATTCGGTCTAAGAACTCCTATCTTCACTTATTCCTTGGAGGGTGGACACTTGCTGCTCAAGTCCTCTCACTTTTTCTTCCAAAAGTGCCACCAGCTTGCACTTGTTGCAGATATACGCCATGTCGAACTCAGGCAGGAACACAAACATTGCACACCCTTTGCAGGTCACCACCGCTAGGGACTCCTTTCCATCCATATTGTCTATTACTGTTTTGTTTTCCTTGCTGATTATAGTGGAATTGCCTGTGCTTTGTCCTGTCCTCTCTGAAGATGCACAATTAGCTTCGGCTATTGGGTGGTATAAAAATGTAATAAAATAAATAAATAAATAAATAATAAGAGTATGTCTTAAGAGAAGAAAAAGAATGTTTTTCTTTGTTTTTTGTTAGTGTTTTTGTTTTGTGTTTTTGGTTTATTTTTCCCCTTAGAGAAGTTAGGAAGCAGAATGAGGTCACTGGGTGGCAGACAACAATCAGCAATCAGGCCACTTCCCGTTCAGGCCCTGCAGCAACTCTCACCACACTCCCCTTCACTTCTTCACTCAGCACTCAGGAGCACATGGCAAGCACACGGCCTCTTTGAATTGGCAGCCTCCTGGATTTCCTTGAGGCCTCTCTTCTCCCCCTTGCCTTGGTCTCCTCTCCCTCTACACTCCCCCTGTCAAACTCCTGTTTGCTTGCTCTGATCGCTCTCTCTCTGGGAGCTGACTTCCTTTTCTAGCTTCTAGTTCAGCTGGGCCAGCTGCTCTTCTCTGCTTCTGCTCAGCTCCAAGTCAGGAAGCAGAATGAGGTCACTGGGAGGCCGACAACAATCAGCAATCAGGCCAAACATCCTCTCTGACCCACTTCTAACCGGGCACCCTGGTATATAGAAGATCTCAGGGTGTTGAAGTGGGAAGGACGACAACTAGAGTGCTGATGGCAGAAAACTTGACTCATATCCGACAAGACACGACATAGAGAACATCTTCGTTTCTATGGGGTGGTAATACATGCAGTGAAGAAAGCTTTCTTCTCTGCATGCATTGCGTCTCCTGGAGCCGCAGTCTGGCACATCGGCCAGGTGGGTGGGCGAGTGTGGTGGTGGGTGGCCCGGCCTGGTCCTGTAGCCTCCATTCGGCCTGGTCCTCATGGAGCCGTGGCTCAGCCTGGCACATCACCCGGGTGGGTGGGTGCGCAGAGTGTGGCCTGGCCTTGGAGCTGCAGTCCAGCCTTGGATGGCAACTAGCCCTGGAACCACAGCAGCAGCAGCAGCAGCAGCAACGGCTTAGCTACTTAGGGTAAGTCATCTTCTCATTTTTACATGGACTTTAACTTATTTAGGCTGTGATCTTAGACCCGGTTACCTGGAAGTAAACTCAATACTGTGAACTCAATTGAGCTTGCTTCTGAGTAGGATTATGCTACACACAATGAAATGTCACATATTTCATAGTGGGGTTGCAATCCTATACATAGTTACCTGGGAATAAGTCCTATTAAACACAGTGAGGCTTGCTTTTGATTAGACATGCAAGCCGTTTCACTTGATCAGGCTGCATTGGATAAGAAAAAAATGAATCTTGAGTGTTCAAAGTTGAAATGGTAAGCAAATTTCATTGATAATATTTAGACGTTTTCTCAGTCCTTGTGCTTAGGATTTGGGTAGAAATCAGTTTAGGGTCCAATCCTATGCATGCTGCCTGCAGAATGCTGGGAGCTGTAGGACTTTTTTCTGTCTGAACATACATAGGATTGCACCTTTTGCCTCCCTGTCTAATCTTTCTTTCCCACATATTTCCCATTTTCTGTTTAGTCTAGCATTGCTGTGCCCCCTCCTAACCACAGTGTTTCTTAGTTATTTATTTTTTTCTAATCCAGGACCTGTGTTTTTTGGGTTTTTTTTTTTTTAGAAAAATGGAAAATAATAGATTTTCCTTTTTTATTGATCTTTTATAAGGACAGCAAAAAGACCTACCTCAAAGAAATCAGTACGGCAACTAAAAACACATGTTAATTTCAGGTACATTTAATGTCCCACTTGTTCTTTATTTCAGTGATTTTAACATTAAGATGTTATGTAGAAGAGGTTTGTCTTAATTGTGAGCTGTAGAATCATGTGACCAAGGCCTTGGGGATCAGTCATGTCAGGCTGGACCCACCTTAGGGGCTGGACATGTTGGGGTGGACACGCCTCCTTGAGGGCCGGCCATGATGTCCTATTTTTTGGTTTACAAAATATGGTCACCCTAAATGTGGGGCACCTAATTTTTGCCAATTCCAATTGTTGCATGTACTACGGGCAACCTGCCAAAAGCTACTTCTTAGATTAGAGGAGTCTCTGGAATAATATAGGATTTGTGTGGAGGACTGCAATAAGTAGGAGGGATAAGCTCAGATTGGATACCCCATGAAGAAGCACTTTCTGTTAATGCAAAGTCACGATTGGATACAGCAAAATAATGATAAATAACAACATATCAAAAATGCAAAATTTAATTGTTCTCTGTTTTTACATATGCATATAAATTTCCCATTTTTGCAAATCAGATACTTGTAATATGTTTGGTTTTGAATATATACATTTGCAAGTGTATAAAATTCATTAAATATCAGGATAGAAACAACTTAATCATACAACTAATTCAAATTATTTTGACCCACTTTTAATTTAGGAGCTCCATTTGTTGCATGTACTGAGAGATTAAAATTGTTTACAAATGAACACATTTAATCAAAAGTATAAAGTTTTGCTCCATAAGTAGCAGATTTCTACAACACACATTCTAATAAAAAATACAACACCATATGTATATTTCCTTGAGTTACTTGTGCCTACTTGCTCCATAGTGCAACAGTCTCTAGCTGGTGCTAGAAGATAGTATTTTTTATATATATATAATGCATTTTGACCCATAGTCCTTCCTCTAAAATTTGCTTTGATATAATTGGCATGACATATATTTTGTAACAATTGCTGATAATTGTTCATCCTTTTTGGAAAAAAAAATAAAATTAACAGGTTTGCTATTGTTGTTGCTGTTATCTCTTTTCTTATTCATGATGTTTTTTTTCTAGATAAACATGATGGGTTTTGCCAAGTCATGCTGTCTTTTACTTATTCAGAAATTTCCTGACTATTGACCATGTTTTAAATTTGGCTGCTTTCTGGATGTGTGGATGTATTTTGGTAGGCCTAATTTCTGAAGGTTTTCTGTAAAAAATAATAATTAAAAAATGATGTGATGCTGGTGACTGATGTTACTAATGGAATAATTGTAACTTTCCCCTGTTGCCATAGTTCTTTAACTTCCATAGCTAGTGGTGTATATTTCCCTCTCTTTTCCTCTTCCTTTTCTGCAACATTTTTGTCATTAGGTATTGCTATTTCAATGAGGTACATGTGGTTTTCTTTTTTTGTTTATGACTGTTATGTCTAGTTGGTTGCAAAGTATTGTGTTATCCCAGAATTGTTCTGTCCTAACATAGTGAAGCTTGGCTTGACTTGTTTGAGTATGTCTGGATCTCCTACTCTCTGAAAGCATCTTCTGGAGAGCGCCTGTTGGTTGCATGATCCATGAGGCCTGGTTCTGTGAGTGCATAGTTATCCTTGACAGGAGAGGCTTGCACTTGCTAGAGTCAGGTGAGCAGATGTGAAGAGGCTGCAGTCCTATATTCATTTATCTGGGAGTATTTATTGAAATCAATGGGGCTTGTTTCTGAACTTTGGGAAGTGGTTTGTTTATACTTGGGGTCAGTCAGTCAGTCAGTTTATTGTGTTACAAGCAGTTAGCCATTATACACAAGTTATAAAAGAGAACAGTTTACAATAAAAATAATTGAGCATCATAAAAGGGGTCACTACCCAAACCCTTCATGCATTGTGAAGAACGTATCTGCATAGACTTAGCTAAAAATTTCGACACTCTAAAAGAAACATTTTTTTTTGTGTATCTGATAACAAATGACAGACTTTAACATGTGAAGAGGAGCCCTTCAGCGATTTTAGCAAGGGAGAAATGTAAATATTTCTAAGATCGTTATACATAGGACATTCAAGCAAAACATGAATTAAGTCTTCGATAGAGACTGCATTACATCCACATACTCGATCTTTAATTGGTAATCTCTTATATCGTCCTAGCTGAACTGCTAAAGGGAGAACATTTAATCTTGCCTGTGTAAAGATTATCCTCAATTTAATGTTTGGTATATCCACCAGATAACTTGGTAGAGATAAATAAAATGGCATGAAAGAATTATAGAAAGGGTTAGTTTTACAGAACTTAAGCTCTTCTGACTGAGACTGCATCTCTATATCCTTTAACCTTTGCAATAGCAGGGTTTTAGCTTTATCATGGCCCTGGGATAAGAGAAAGGGTACTGAAAATCCCAGATTCATTACAATCCCGTGCATTCTGTGCATCCATGAGTCTGAGCCCTCCTCTGCCAATGTCATCAGAAGAATCTCTGACAATTGTTGGAAGATGGATTTTAACCAAAAGAGCAGGGCTAATCTAAGAGCTTCCGCTCTAATTGGCATAACTCCTGCTTCTGCATGCAGGAGTGCCAACTTTGTAGAGCTGGGCGCTGCCAAGAGTCTGCACAAAAATTTGTTTTGCGCTTTTTCAAGTTGATCTAAATTTGTAAGCGCCCACAAGGGGGCTCCATATAACAACATGGGCAAAACCCTAAGCTTATAAAGTTCCATTGTGGGCTGAATCAAATTTCCCCCTTTTGTCCGGTAAAATCTTAAAAGCCCGTTCAAAGTTATTTCCGCAAGCAACGTACTTGCTTGAACCTGAAAGGACCAGTTGCTCGTCCAATGAAACACCACACCAAGATATTTATAAGAGGAGACTTGCTCTAGTTTATTCCCATCAAGTTGCCAATTGCAGATATTTTTTTGATTTACCGAATATCATAGTTTTTGTCTTTCCATAATTGATGGAGAGAAGTTCGTTCTTGCAATAACTACTAAATTGATTCAGCAATCTGCAAAGGCCAATTTGGGTATAGGAGATCAACACAGCATCATCTGTGTATAGAAGAATAGAAAACTTCTGACTACCAATTTTAACTGGGAAATATTGATCGCCTCTTAAAATCTCAACGACATCATTTACATAGAGGTTAAAGAGGAGGGGTGCAAGCAAGCATCCCTGCCTCACACCTTTTGTGACTGGAATCGAGTCTGTTAGGTGTCCTCTATCTAATCTGATTTTCAAAGATGTATTAGAATAGAGAGCCTTTATACATATTAAAAGTTTCTGGTCAATACCCAGAGACTGTAGTTTGGTCCAGAGGCGTTCCCGTGGGATAGAGTCAAAGGCAGCTTTAAGATCAATGTACGCCACATAAACATACTTTACAATACCGGCCAAGTACTTATCCACAACATGCTTCAGCATAAAACAATTATCAAGGGTGGATCTGCCGGTGCGAAAGCCTGCCTGTTCTGGGGTCAACAAAGCATGTTCCTCAGCCCAATCCTCCAATTTATCAAGGAGAAATCGAGCATAAATCTTCCCTGGTACATCAAGAAGACTTATTGGCCTGTAATTGGATGGGTTGTTTCTCGAGCCTTTCTTATAGATCGGAACCACTATAGCAGACGACCAACTGGACGGTGTGATACCTGAATTATTAATTTGGGAAAAGAGCAACGTGAAAATCGGCGCCCACCAGTTGGGAAAGGTAGTGAAAACTCAGGTGGGAGTCCATCTCCACCTGGAGCTTTCCCATTTTTTAATGTTAAAATTAAAGATTTGGCTCTTTCGACTGAGATGTTACCCCAATCACATTCACAATTACAGTCCAAACAATCATCAGTAGGGAGTCCAGAGAAGACAATAATTAAATAGCCTCCTAAAGTGGTCTTCCCACTCAGATTTGGCAATGGAACCATCTATCACAGGTTGCGACCTTTTTTCTAACCTCGCAATTATATTCCAAAATTTAGATGTATCTTTTTGGAGAAGTGCTAGACCGAGTTCCCTCCACTGATCCCTATAATAGCTATTTTTTCTCTCTCTAATTAAATTTTTATATTTCCTACGTAAATTGTAAAATACCAAAGGTATTTTAAGGAGGTTTTTGGTACAATAGTCTTTAATAATACTCCCCATTTGCCTTTTTAGAGCCCTGCAATCCTTATCATACCATGAATTTCCCTTTTTAGTCTGATGGATTCTTGACTGAGGATGCTTTTTTACCTCAATAAAAAGACATCTAAGAAAATGTATTAATTTATCAAATAGTTGGTTCACTAGCTCAATAGAGGACGCTTGGAGGAGATCACTTCTTAGGGTCAGAAGTTCAGATGAATAAAGCCTCTTCTGAAGTTCTGCTTGTAATATAGGACTCCACTTAATCCTTTTATCTGGTGTCAATTTCACTTGATCAGAATCTAAATGATAACTGACTGAGGAAGAAACCTCATTTAGTCCCCGAAGAGAGAATCTAAGTGGTTGATGGTCACTGCCAGCTATGGAATCAACTAGGAAGAAGGAGCACAGTGACTGGAAGGCATAGGAGATCAGTACATAGTCAACTATACTCGCACCACCGTTGTTTATATAAGTAAATTCTCCATCTGACTGGTCCAGTTGTGAGCCATTGATTATCATTAAACTTAATTTAAGGACCAGAGCAAAGAGAACAAGGCCGGAATCATTAATCTTTTTGTCTTTGGACTTCCGATGTTCAGTAGCTTCACACAATTCAGTTGGAATGCCTGAAGCCCTAGCAATAGCTTGATTTGAGGAGCCTATGCGCGCATTGAAATCGCCAACAATTATGAGTGGGACCGTTGGAAATTCATGTTCTAGTTCACCTAGATAATGTTCAAGCTTGGACCAACAGTCTTCAACATAATAAGGCGAGCTCCTAGGGGGGGACATAGATGTTAACAAAAATGTAGGATTGTTGTGAATTTTTAACAAAGACGGCCATAGCAAATGGCGTCAGCCCTTTAAGATAGATAATAGAAACTGAAAGGGAGATAGATATCAATATAGCAAGCCCACCACTAGACCTACCCTTTGTTAGAGAAGGGGATGCAGAACTTGAGTATGACACATAACCTGGCAGCCAAATATCTTGATTTAACCAAGTTTCTTGGAACAATAAAATTTGAAATTGGTTAATATAGGATAGGAAATCAGCATCCTCTAGCTTATTTTTCCATCCTGCTATGTTCCAAGAAAGGCAAAGAAAATCTGTCTTAGGTTGAGTCAATAGTCAATTATAGTTTGGAACCTGTGTTTCAGTGACAGTTTCTTCCGCTGCTATTAATCGATTCTCTGTCAGAGAAGGGCTACCATTTAATTGATGTACATCAGCTGTAAAGGTGACTTGTTTCCCCATCTTGGGTTCTTCCATTTCATGTGGCTCTAGTTTCCTCATAGCTAGCCAATTTGCCATTGTTTGGCGTGCGTGGTCAGAGATAACATTCCTGATTTTAGAAGGAGTCACAAAGGATATTAAATCCTCCTGGGACATTGGTTCATGGTCTGGGTTCATCACCACACTACTTGATGCTGCTAACCTTGACCTTAATGTATCTAATCTATCGATTATGGCCTTTTTTTCATTCAGAGGAAGGCATTTGTAAGAACTAATTAACTGCTCTTCTTCTGGAATCCTAGAGGCATTAGATGAAGAAGCATGTAAAATAGCCTTTTCTGGTAGAGAAGATGGGCCAGGGAAGTCTCTTGAGGACTGGGGATTTTTTAGTCACAAAAGGGGTAGAAGAGGTAGCCTTACTGCATCTAAAAAAACTTGGGTAGAGATGACATCAAACCTAGCTAAAAGAGCCTTCTCCTTCATACTCATTACTGTTATTTTATCAGATCTAAACAGTAAAATACGTTTTTGCACTAGTGGAGGGGCATACAGCTTATCCATAGACACTAAATCAATTTCCTTCAGTGGTAGTTGTAATAGATAACTAAGATGTCTCTGTATAGAAGACAAGGTGTTCCATTGGATAATACGGTTTCTGTTAAGGTATACAGTTAAAGCTATCCTGTTAGGCTGCAGAAGAAGATTTGAAGCAAACTGAGAACTCACGACTGCAGATGACTGAGAAAAGTAATCAGGTACCATCTTATTAGGAGCCCTGGTATCATCTATCTTTTTAATAGGTGACTTAAATAAGGGAGCAGAATTTTGCCCCTTCATGACTGTTACAAGACTATCAACTCTATTTGAGATATCTCTAAGTTCCTTATATATTTTTTTAACCGTTAGGGCCACCAAGTTATAATGCTCTTCCAAAAGAAGCCTATCATTACAAAAGGAAGCAGACTTTCCCTTAGCTTCATCAGCATTATCGTTAACTACATCTATATTTTCTATTATACTATTCTGATTTATGACATTGTTTCCAGCACGTAAAGGTTGGGGCTCAAAACTCTCCACCTCCAACACACTAAATCTGTTAGAGGTGGGGATAGTAGGCTTGCAAGTATCTAATTTATAAAACTTATCAATTCTAAGCTGTTTAGTGGAGGGGGGACAAGGATAGTTCGAACTGGAGTTACTACGAGCACGCTTTCTCAGACCCATTGAAGTTAACGGTTCCTCGTCAATCAGACAATAATAAAATAAATAAGATTAAATTACTGAAATACACTGACTAATAGAACGAGCAACTTAATTACACCCACACCCCCAAATCTAGCAACATACAGACAGACAGACTCTAAAAATGAGAAAATTTAAAACAGTTACAAATTAACTCTGCTTATAGTCCCAGAGAGTTGAGATGTATGCTTTCTGAAAATAAATTCCAAAGATCAAAGCAGCTGTAATTCGTTAAAATTTCATTTTTGTTTTCTTTCCTTGAAGCTGAAAGATAAAATAAAAAATAAGAGTAATAGTCAAAATAGCTAAGACATTAAAAATATTAAAATATTGGCTAAGATATTAAAAATATTAAAATATTAAACTAGAGCAGCATAAAACATGAGCCGATTCCCTTCCCTCCAAGCAGGGACTTGTTAGTTTGTATATTATGGGTGTTCACTCCTCTCCTCCTCACAGCCAAGTTTGCTGATCGCAAAGCACACTCGTCTTTATTTGCGACGAGGCAGTTCCTCTTGCACGGCTTCTTGCCCACGGCAGAGAGCCTCAGGCCGAGAGCCCTTTGTCTCTCGTCGCAGGCTCGCGCCTCCAGCACCCTGGTCCCTTTAGTACCTGTAGGAGTGGGCGGGTCAAACAAACACTCTCAGGTTCTGCAGCAGCCCTCCAGCCCGGACTTGTTTCTGTCATTTCTTTGGGCAGTTTTCTTTGGGTCCCTGATTGGGATTTCTGTTCTCTGCACACTGAGGCAGTGTAAATTCAGGAGATATTTGGATAAAAAGAGGGAAAGTTCCTTGACTAGCATTGCGATAATAGGCATCTGTTCAGATACATTGAATGTCTCACTTGTTCTTTATTTCAGTAATTTTAACATTAAGATGTCATGTAGAACAGGTTTGTCTTAATTGTGTGCTGTGAAACCAGACATGTGACCAAGGCCATGTTTGGGTGGGCACGCTCCCTTGGGGGCTGGGCATGTTGGTGGGCACGCCCCTTGAGGCAGCCTTCTTGTCCTCCTTTTTGGTTTCCAAAATATGGTCACCCTAACACAGACGTAAAAGTGCCCAGCACTCGACTCGCTAAGGAAACGGAGGGGGGAAATGCAGATGAATACTGGATAAAAAAATAGGTGTGGTGGAGCCCTTAGAGAGGAGCCCAGCGGGATAATCTGCCTGTGCAGAGTGTCTGCAAGGTGGTTTGTAGGTGCTTGTATGGAGGCAGTAAGAGCACAGGCAGCTGCCTCGGACCAACCTGGACCACTTGTCCATTGAGCTGGGGCTCTTGAAAAGGAATATTCACCAAGGGGGAATGAACTCAAAACGGCCCTTTAAAATCATGTGAAAGGGCATTTTTAATCTTGATTTTAAGTAAACACATTTGTGTAAATAAAGAAATATCATGAAACATGTATTTGAATAGCCAGTGATTGCAATTTAAAGAATTTTGGCATTTAAAATTTAACTAAAATGTCCAGAATGCTCAAAGATATAGATAGATAGATAGATAGATAGATAGATAGCAAAATCCCGCTCAGTATAAATCTCTGGGACAAGCTGAATTGTCTCCTGTCTCTAGTTGAAAGAAAATGGAGAAGAGCAGGGTTCAGAATAGGCTGTACCAATCCCATTCAGAGCTCTGTTTAGCCATGCATTAACTGTCAGTATTGTCATATTCGTTATGCAGGGACACAATTCTTTCAGTTTGTATTGAGAGTGGCGAGAGAGGTGTGGTTGCTGCCATGCCAGAAGTCACAGGCAGCAGCTGTTGAAGACACGCAGACATTGAACATAAAACCCTGCCATACGCAAGATGCGGCACTTGAGAAATGACTAGCCACTGTGCACATACTTCATCTGCAAATACGCCATCTTTGCCTGGGAAGATTCTGGCACACAAAACAACCCTGTCTTCACAAATTGTGTGAGTGACTATGTTGATAGCAGCTATTTGATAGCAGACAGTATAGTGCCTTGCTCATTATGAAGGCATACGGCTAAATAATCTGCTGCTTGTGCACTTTCCACATAAACAGAACATGCATTTCATCTGTAGGTTGTAACAAACTTGTTAGCCACCCCAAGTTTGAATCAGATTGGCTCCCACACCGTACTCCTTTCTCAGACAAGTGTTCTGTTCCACAGCAAGGCAATGGTCCTCCAGCCAGAATTGCGCAATGCTTTTATCTGTACGCGGCCCTGAGATCTTATTGATATAGGGCGGGATATAAATGTTTTAAATGAATGAATGAATGACTATTCGGACAAGAGGGGAGGGCAGACTTTTAGTTGAGCGGCTTCCCCAATGCTTCCAGGATCCTCCCCCGACTGTCCCCACGGTTGCCAAGCCTTGGGTGCGCCTGCGCCTACCCGGCTTCCCTCGAGCAGGAGGCAGCTGAAGAGAGGCGTGGGCGCCGCCCCCTGCCCGGGTTCGCCAGGCGGGCGGGCAAGCGGGCTGCGGAGCTGCCGCCTGACGTGAACGCGCCCGGGCGCGGGGTGGGGGGGCGCAGGAGGATTCTCCCCACCTGCGCTTCGCCTGGCCTGCAAGGCGCAGACGGCAACGAACCAGGCGATGTGAGCGCAGCTCCGCCGTTCTCCTCAGGATGGCGGCGGGGCCGTCGGTGGTGGAGGCGCTGGGGCGGTTGTGGCAGGTGGAGGCCCTGCTGGGCAGCGGCTCGTCGGCCGCGGTCTTCCAAGCGCGCTGCCTCGGCGACCCCCGGGCTCCACCGGCCGCCGTCAAGGAGTTTCTGCTGCCGGGATCCAAGCTGCAGACTCCGGGTAGTCCCGGCGCAGGAGGCGGCGGCGATTACGGCTTCCGCAAGGAGCGCGCTGCGCTGGAGGAGCTGCGGGGCCACCGCAATATCGGTGAGGGAGAGGCAGAGCGAGCGAGCGAGCGAGGCCGCTGAGCCGGGCCAGGGTGTTTTTGGAGCGGGGAGGGGACGCGCTTGGACTTGTGCCCGTGCGCCCTGCTTGCTTGCTTGCTTGCTTGCTTGCCTGCCTGCCTGCCTGCAGTGGGTGGAAACGGAGGAGGGCTTCTGACCATGTGCAGAATGTTGTTTCGACCGATTCAGGCCCGCCCGGAACCGGTGGTGGAGCTCAGCTGTAGGCTGGCTGGTGTCAGTTCAGAAACTGCTTCTAAAATGCTAGCGCTGTCTGCAGATGGCAAAGAAGCAAGTGCTTCAACGCATACGTAGAGTAAGCATCCTCCTTTTCTCGTTATAGGGAAACCGCACTGTCATCACGCTTTTGAGACTATAGGGAGGAAACCTTAAAAACTCAAGAGAAAAAAAGTCTAATCTTCTTAATCCCCTGGAATCCTTAATTCCAGGATTAAAAGCAATTTGTCTTCCCACACTTGGGGCAATGGCTGTTTCCCATAGAATTGCACTGGTGGTCATAGAACTACTCATTGATTGTGTAACCCCTACACCGTTCTCTGCTGGTTGTGATTATTACTGGCATGGAGGATGGGGACTGCATGTTGCAAGCCTTGATGCCTGAGCTGGTGTCATCCACAGGCTCCTGCTGCAAACGAATTTGCAACATTAAGGGTAGCCTTTCCCTTAACCTTAACCACAACTTGGGTTTCCAACAGTTAGAATCTAGCCCCCCCCCCATCTTTTGGGTCACATCTGCATCACAAACAAAGTGATTATCAGCTCTGAGACCTGAAGCAAAGGCATCTATCATGAGTTGGGGGCCAATCCCAAGAGCTGCTGGGGATCCATACTGTTGACCAGGGACCAACAAAGCAGGACACAGTGCAACAGCAGCCTCCCACCCATGTCCCCCAGCAACTGGTGTGCGCAAGCTTACTGCCTTGGATACTGGCGGTACTTCTCAAAGTTTTAGTCAAAGATTAGTTTCAGATGCGTATTTACTATGCAGTGGCTGCTTGTTAATATTTAGTAAGAAGTGTTTTATATTTAATAAGAAGTGCCGAAATGGCGTCAGGAAGGCTAAAGCTGAGAATGAGCTGAGATTAGCGAGGGATGCTAAAAGCAATAAAAAGGCTTTCTTCAGATACGTAAGTAGTAAAAGACAGAGGAAAGAAATGGTGGTTCAACTGCTTAATGAGGATGGCAAATTGATAACAGATGACAAAGAAAATTCTGAAGTGCTCAATTCCTACTTTGGCTCAGTCTTCTCCCAAAAGCGGGTCTATGACCCCCCTGGAAAAAGTGAAGGGAACGCTTATCAGATTTGCAGATGACACAAAATTGGGTGGGATAGCTAATACCTTGGAAGACAGAAACAAACTTCAAAGTGATCTTGATAGGCTGGAGTGCTGGGCTGAAAACAACAGAATTAAATTTAATAGGGATAAATGCCAAGTTCTACATTTAGGAAATAGAAACCAAAGGCACAGTTACAAGATGGGGGATACTTGGCTCAGCAATACTACAAACGAGAAGGATCTTGGAATTGTTGTAGATCGCAAGCTGAATATGAGCCAACAGTGTGATCTGGCTGCAAGAAAGGCCAATGCTATTTTGGGCTGCATTAATAGAAGTATAGCTTCCAAACCACGTGAGGTACTGGTTCCTCTCTATTCAGCCCTGGTTAGGCCTCATCTGGGCTCCACAATTCAAAAAGGACGCAGACAAGCTGGAGAGTGTTCAGAGAAGGGCAACCATGATGATCAGGGGTCTGGAAACAAAGCCCTATGAAGAGAGACTGAAAGAACTGGGCATGTTTAGCCTGGAGAAGAGAAGATTGAGGGGAGACATGATAGCACTCTTCAAATACTTAAAAGGTTGTCACACAGAGGAGGGCCAGGATCTCTTCTCGATCCTCCCAGAGTGCAGGACACAGAATAACGGGCTCAAGTTAAAGGAAGCCAGATTCCAGCTGGACATCAGGAAAAACTTCCTGACTATTAGAGCAGTACGACAATGGAATCAGTTACCTAGGGAGGTTGTGGGCTCTCCCACACTAGAGGCCTTCAAGAGGCAGCTGGACAACCATCTGTCAGGGATGCTTTAAGGTGGATTCCTGCATTGAGCAGGGGGTTGGACTCGATGGCCTTGTAGGCCCCTTCCAACTCTGCTATTCTATGATTCTATGATTTTGTAAGTTGTATGCAACCACATCATTGTCTATCACTGTCTGGCCAATTAATGAAGTTAATTCTTAGTACCAGAGTCTTCACACACAGGCATCCCAACACAACCTAACTGAAAACCCATTGTAGTGGTTGAAGCTGTTGGAAACTTTTTTCATCCGTTTCTGGGAGGCAGTACTGAATAACAACGAAGACGTATTGTCTCAAATTCAAAAAGCAAGAAAAATCATAACTAGGCTATCCATGAATAGCTTTGGGTTTTTTGTTGCAAATGCTGCAGTTTCACCTCTGCTTCTCTGCAATATAGTTGCCAGCAAAGGCAATGAGAGAGCCAAGTTCTTCTTCGTGGTCTCTGTGCATCACACTTAATGGGGCTCTGCGCCTGCGCGGAGCCTCAGTCGGACTTCAATAGCTGAGAATTTTTGGGCGGGAACTCCTCCCCCACCATCGAGGTGTATATATATGGTGTTCCCGCCCACTCCCTCAGTTCCTCTTTGACCGCCGTCGCCTTCGCCTCGTCGGGACCAGAGTGTTCATACTCACCAGTGCTGAGATCCTGTTCTCCATTTTCGTCTTTTTTCTTCTTCCTTCTCCTTTTTTCTTCTCTTCTATCACCTAAAAAGAAGAAGACAACGGACAAATTAGAAAATTAACGTCGCCCACTGCGACCTTGGGTGCGTGGCCCCGAAGGCCCCGTTTACAAAGTGCAGCCAGTGTGGCAGTAAACTGCCACCCTCCGACGGACACACCCTTTGCCTTCTGTGCCTCGGAGAAACGCACATCGTCGAGTCCTGTAGACATTGTATGTCTTTTTCTAGACAAGCTAGAAAAAACAGGGCAGACAGACTAAAATCTCTTTTGTGGCAAAAAGTGCTACAAGCGGTGGACTCTGGCCTCCAACCCAATATGGCGTCCATCGACGAAAACGCCGCGTCCACCTCAAGGAACCCGCCCATGGGCCCCCTGAACTCTGGAGGTTCCATGGCGCAAACTGCGGCGAAAAAACTGGCGAAAAAGGCTAAAAGACCTAAACCACCAGCCGAAACACGACCTAAGAAAAGGAAGGACAAGACTAAAAATTCTAGTCCACCGAAAACGCTGCCGCCACCTCCACCTCTACTCAACTCGCCAATTCGAGTATTGATACGGTCTCCATTACTACCTCTGGTTATCGAACCTATTTCGACTGCATCGGAAGGGGAAATTGTGGAATTCCCTCCTCGTAACCGAACCCCCGTTTCAGCTACTCGAACCCAAGAGGTTTCGCCAGACCAACTGGTTCCACCAAATCAGGCAGCATACGCCACTTCCCCTCGGAGTTGACGCTCTCCTCAACAAACTCGCACCCGTGCAAGCCCACCGGTCCGGTCACCCTCACATTCCCATTCAAAGGATAGAGGAGGATACTCCTACCCACACCCGGATTGCGACCCGTACCGTACCCGCTCCAGGTCACCGCTTCGGGACTGGGACCGTTTTTATGAGCACTATCCCCCACCAAGTCATCATTTCTATGATTATTGGAGGGGATACCCACAGCGGCCAAGTCCTAAATACCAGGATAGATATTATGAACCTCCGCCCGGCTCACCGAGACCGAGGTGCCCTACACCTCCTCCACCGGTGCCACCGAGGAAAGCATCGCTTGTTGCCTCTCGGAGAGAGTTAAGATCCCCGTCACGGGACCGACCTCTACCACCTCCACCAGCCCACCAGCAGGCCCCATCTCGACCTGCTAGACAAATCTCCCCTCCATCGGAGGACGACTACCAGTCCGACTCTTCTTCGACTGCGTCACCTACCCCATCCGTACCGTCGCCAGCCGACACGATACCGACTAAGGGAAGAGTGTCCCCGTCTGAAGAGCTTGGTATCTTCTCAGACCAAGTGCTTCGTATGGCTCAGAGTCTGGGCATCGACGCCCAACAACAAGTTGAACAAGTCAAGGATCCTGTATATGACGTGATCTATACAGCCTCTGCAGTACCAGTTTCTGTTCTACTCCTACCTACTCTCCTCCAGACCATCCAACAAACATGGGACACTCTGTCAACTATCACGTCGGCATCGAGACGACTAGAATCCATGTATAGAGTACAGGAAAAAGATGCCTCTTTCCTTTTTTCACATCCTCGCCCTAATTCCATAATAGTGGAATCGGCACAAGGCAAGACTCACAGGCAACACAGCGCCCCAATTGACAAGGAGGGCCGTAAGCTCGATGCCCTCAGGAGGAAACTATACTCCACAGCAGCCCTGGGCCTCCGTGTCTCCAATTATGGAGCAATGATGTCGAGATATCAACTCTTCCTCTGGGACAAAATGGGATCCCTTTGCGATTACCTCCCAGAGGACCAAGGAGAGTTGGCAAGAGTGTTCCAATCAGAGGCAATGAAACTTTCCCGCCACCAGATAAATACAGCTCGGCATCAAACAGATTGCCACGCTAAGTCCATGGTCGGCTCTATAGCACTGCATCACCACGCATGGCTGCGTTCAGCAGGCCTCACCCCGGAAGCCAGAACCAGAATTGAGGAACTTCCCTTCAATGGGGAAGGCCTCTTTAACTCCAAAACAGATGACCAAATGGACTCCGTGCAAAAAGCCCGATCCACAACCAAAAAGATGGGAATTGGCCAACCATCAACACAAGGTGCTAACAGACCCCGCAGGTGGTTTAGACAGCAAAACCCATATTATAACAAACAATTTACAGACCGCACGCCACAGTACCAACCGCAACAACAACGGAAACAGTACCAACCACCGAAACCACGCCCAACTCGTGGCCGCACCGACCCACCCCAGAGACGTCATCTTTGACAACCATTCGGTTGCGCCCATAAAGTTTGGCAACAGGCTGGCCCTTTTCCATCATGCCTGGGCATCCATCACGACAGACGCATGGGTATTGGATATTATAACCAACGGTTACTGTCTAAAATTCGACAACCTCGGATTCGTAAAAATTACCCCTCCCACACAAGTCCTCAAATTGGAGACCTCCATCCTTCTCCAAAAGGGAGCAATAGAACAAGTCACTATCAATCCGTTCATAAACGTTTTTTTCTCCCGATATTTTACCGTCCCCAAAAGCAATGGAGGACTCCGCCCCATTTTGGACCTACGCCCCCTGAACAAATTCATCTTAACCAAAAAATTCAGGATGAATTCACTAGGTACAATCCTACCCCTTCTGCGTCAAGGAATATGGTTCGCATCCATCGACCTTCAGGACGCATACTTTCACATTCAGATACATCCAAACCACCAAAAATATCTCCGCTTTGCAATCGGCTCACAGGTCTTCCAATTCAAAGTCCTCCCATTCGGCCTTTCATCTGCTCCTAGGGTTTTTATGAAATGCATGGCACCCGTATGTGCATTTCTCAGAACCCAGGGTCTCGAAATTTACCCATATCTGGACGACTGGACGTCGCGACTGAGAAGCACAAGCTCCAATCCGATGTGAACTATACCCTTCGCCTTCTAGACACCCTCGGTCTTTGCGTCAACTACGAGAAGTCCAACCTCCAGCCTTGCCAAACTATACAATTCATCGGAGCGCAACTGAATTCTCAAAAAGGAAAAGCATATCTCCCCAGAGACAGAGCCACCAAGCTTCTCTCCCTGGCTACAACCATTTTCTACAAAAGGCGCACAACTGCACACACCATCCAGAGGCTTCTGGGCTATATGTCTGCGACCATAGCTGTAGTAGAATGGGCACGGCTCAAGATGAGACCCATACAACTGTGGCTAGCAACGGTCTTTGACTTCGCCTCCGACGGCTGTCGGATCCGCGTTTCTCTCCCAGACACCATAGCACAATCCTTACTTTGGTGGATGGATTTATCGAACCTGACTCGGGGCATCCCATTCCTAGTCCCCTCACACACAAGGACTATCACAACGGACGCATCCCTCACGGGCTGGGGAGCCCACTGCGGCACCCTGCAAGCTCAAGGCCAATGGTCCACATCAGAAACATGCTTCCTCATCAACAAGCTAGAACTCCTAGCTGTCTGGAAAGCCATGAGGGCGTTCGAATTGGACATTACGAACCGACATATACAAATCCTAATGGACAACACATCAGTCCTATGGCATCTGAACAAACAGGGGGGCACTCACTCGCCATCACTCGTCAACCTCACCATCAAGATCCTAACCTGGACAATGTCCAAAAATATTCGCCTCAATGCAGTGCATATCGCAGGCACCTCCAATATCTTGGCAGACTCCCTGAGCCGCTCACCCAAGACCTCCCACGAATGGGAATTAGCAGCCGACATCTGTCACTCCATATTCCTGAAATGGGGACAACCCACCATAGACCTATTTGCCTCCCCACAGAATGCTGCCTGCAACAACTTCTGCTCAAGGGTACGGCACCATGCATCACTAGGAGACGCATTCTCTCTCCATTGGTCAGGGACACTTTTTTATCTATTTCCCCCGTTCCCTCTCTTGACGAGGGGAATAGCAAAGATGGCCAAAGAAAACACGGATGCCATTGCCATTGCACCATGGTGGCCACGTCAAACTTGGTTCCACACACTCCTCCGCCTAGCGCAGGGACATTACGTCAACCTGCCGCTCCGACACAACCTCATATCCCACACCAACCACAGGGTTCATCACCCAGACCTCAAAACTCTGAAACTCATGGCATGGAGAGTACACCGACGACTTTGATACCTACCAAAGTCCAAAGAATACTTGACGCCTCTAAAAGACTTTCAACAAGACGCTCATATGGCTCCAAATGGAAAGCTTTTCAACAATTTGCATCCGACCACGCGCTTGATCCGCTCCATGGCCCGATAACAGATATACTCCAATTCCTAACAACTCTCTTCGACTCAGGACTCAAACCCTCATCAATTAGAGTATACTTGGCAGCCATATCAGACACTTGCCCCTCCGTGGATGGCTATACAATTTTTTGCCACCCTCTAGTAAGATCTTTTCTCAAAGGCTTAAACAACTTCGCACCCCCTCTCAGAGAGCGGGCGCCCTCGTGGGATTTACCACTGGTTCTAAAGATACTTACCGCTCACCCTTTCGAATCCATGGCATCCTGCACCCTCCAATACCTCTCTTGGAAGGTTGCATTCCTAGTCGCAATCACTTCGGCTAGACGAGTTAGTGAACTTTCAGCGTTAAGGATTGATCCTCCTTACCTGATATTCCATAAGGAATCCGTAGACTTGCGCCCAGACATTTCCTTCCTTCCTAAGGTCGCATCCAACTTCCATATCAACGAGACGATATGTCTCCCAACTTTTTTTCCTAATCCAGTTTCTGACCTAGAAAAACAATTACATTCATTAGATGTACACAGGGCTCTTGCATTCTATAAAGCTAGAACCCAAACCTTCAGATCCACACAGAGACTATTCATCTGTTATGGAGAACCTAAAAGGGGCACGTCAGTTTCAAAACAACGCGTCGCTGCTTGGATCCGACAGACAGTCCAACTAGCATACAAGATCGCACGAAGAGACCTTCCAACCGGGATTAAAGCCCACTCGACACGAGGGATAGCAACCTCTACTGCATTCGCTAGAGGAATTCCCCTCACCGATCTGTGCAGACCAGCTACTTGGTCTTCGCATTCCACATTCATCAAACATTACAAGATGGATGTCCAAGCAAGGTCCACTGCTCGCTTTGGCAAAGCTGTTCTCTCATCTATTCTGCAATAAAGACACCTACCCACCTCCGGTAAGTCAGCTTGCTAATCGCCCCATTAAGTGTGATGCACAGAGACCACGAAGAAGAAATGCAAGTTGCTTACCTGTAACTGTAGTTCTTCGAGTGGTCATCTGTGCATTCACACTACCCCCCCCCCCCCCGTCCCCACTTCGGTGTCAGTAACTCTGTCAATACCGATGATGGTTTCTCCCAAAACCCGGGATCGACTTCGGTCTCGAGGAACTGAGGGAGTGGGCAGGAACACCATATATATATACACCTCGACGGTGGGGGAGGAGTTCCCGCCCAAAAATTCTCAGCTATTGAAGTCCGACTGAGGCTCCGCACAGGCGCAGATCCCCATTAAGTGTGAATGCACAGATGACCACTCGAAGAACTACAGTTACAGGTAAGCAACTTGCATATTTGTATCTGTATTATAGGGGGAAATAGCCAAACCATGGCGAAGGGGGATTTCAACAGGAAAAGTTGAAATGAGACTCAAATGGTGAGTCTCCATGTTGCTGCAGACAGCTTGGTATCTGCACATAATATCCAATGACTCAGTTCACATGTTAATTGCCACACGATTTGCAGGGCCATGTCCTGCTGCCACTTTGAATTTGTAACCTCCAATCAGAGCTTATTTCATGATATGTGAACCCACAGAATCACAGAATCACAGAATAGCAGAGTTGGAAGGGGTCTACAAGGCCATCTAGTCCAACCCCCTGCTCAATGCAGGAATCCACCCTAAAGCATCCCTGACAGATGGTTGTCCAGCTGCCTCTTGAAGGCCTCTAGTGTGGGAGAGCCTACAACCTCCCTAGGTAACTATGATACTATGAGTTAACTGTGGGTTAACCAAGCCACAATTAAACTACTATTAGTTCTTAAGTTTAAGGGTAGGTTGTTTAACTCACAATTAACCCATAGTGTCCAGGTTTGCATGTCATGAAATAACGTCCAATCAGGCAGATAGGAGGTTGTATATTAAAAATGGTGGCAGCATGTACTGAGCACATGCCACAGCAAATGATGGGTTAACCCACAATTTGCCACCAATGTGTTTGTGGATTCTTAATTTACTTCTTTGCCAAGATTCATGCTGACATTGACCTTCTCTATAAAGTAGCCATGCACTAATCCAAAGTAGAGGGTTTTTTTGTTGCAACATAAAACCTGATCTGTTCATCTTATTTGCACTTAATAAATTTTACTTCGACAGTCAATGTGGGGGAGTTGTGGGGTGGAGTTCACTTCCTAGCTAGAAAGTTAGTCCCTACGAAGAAGCAGAGGGTAGGGCTTCTTGTGGGAATTGCTGCAGTGGTTAAATAGAGAAATGCTTCCAAGGAATGGTGGTTCTACATTGTATAACTCTTTCCAATATTTTTGGATATTTTCTATTTGCAGTAACGCTGTATGGTGTGTTCAACAATTGTTCTGCCAAAGGCCCATCATACTGCCTTTTATTAGAATTGCTGGATGTTAGTGTGTCAGAGCTGCTTGTGCATTCCAGTCAGCACGGCTGTTCCATGTGGAAAACCCAGCACTGTGCCCGGGACATCCTGGAAGCCCTGGCATTTCTCCACCACAAAGGTTATGTGCATGCAGACCTGAAACCGCGCAACATCCTGTGGAGTGCAGAAGAGGAATGCTTTAAACTTATTGACTTTGGACTCAGCTTCAAGGAAGGGCATCAGGTTGGTCACACTATCCTAAATCCTCTTCAGCATTATTTCAAGAGAGCTATCTGTGGAGGCAAGGAGCTCAACAGAGAGATAAGATGGATGCAGAAAATGAGGCTGTGTGTTTTCAGGTGGCCCCTGACATTTAAACTTAACTCTAGTTTCACACCCTTGCATTCCCCAGGATTTCCCTCCTGGAAACCCACATCCTCTGCAAGAGGAGACAGATGATATTTATTTATTTATCACATTTCTATACTGCCCAATAGCCGGAGCTATTATTCTTTTCAGGAAGAGGGATTGCTGCATGGGTGTGTATACTTCATCCCACTTTTGCCTCTGGTAAACAGTTTTGCAGGTGATTGTATTTTTAAAAAAACTGCTGGGTAAAAGAAATATGCATATACACTATGGGAAATCAAACGTCTCAAAAGATAATGATGTTCAACCTTGTAAAAAGCTTTGATCTATCTAAACATGAAACTGTTTACAAGTCCTTATCATAGAATCATAGAATAGCAGAGTTGGAAGGGGCCTACAAGGCCATCGAGTCCAATCAGCTAGAAACAGGATGTTGTGTGTGTGTACTGGGGGAACCAGATGGAAGAACTTAACAGAAGGCATGCTGCTCTGAAATGGGGCTAAGTTGCTTCCACAATGCATACATACATACATTCTTTTATTAAATGTATCCTGAATTCTTATGGAAAGAAAGAAACTGGTAACGGTGATGTTCATTTTGGGTCTTGTCTTAGATCACCTGGAGATCCATACTTGCAACCCCTTATTTATTTATTTATTTATTTATTTATTACATTTTTATATCGCCCAATAGCCGAAGCTCTCTGGGCGGTTCACAAAAATTAAAACCATAATAAAACAATCTCCTATCTACAATCTACAATCTGGCAGTAGATTAGGGGTAGTGATATATCTGTTGACTGAGAAAATGCTCTCCACACTCAGCTTAACTGCCCTATAATGTTTGAGTTTGAGAGTGTTAATCTCTGTTCCCGTTACAGAGATCTTGACACTTGGATTTCAGTCAATTATTATTATTATTATTATTATTATTTATTTATATAGCACCATCAATGTACATGGTGCTGTACAGAGTAAAACAGTAAATAGCAAGACTCTGCCGCATAGGCTTACAATCTAATAAAATCATAGTAAAACAATAAGGAGGGGAAGAGAATGCCAACAGGTACAGTCAATCATCTTTCAGTATGAAGTTCATTTGATTCCCATAAATTACCATTTAAATTTATGCTGCGGTAGTTCCCCATTGGCAAGAAGATACTCCTTTTGACTTCCTCTGGAAAAAATGTACACACAAACCACAGCACAGAATTTCTATGCAGCTGCTGTTTGGGAGAGTAGACTCCTAAAACAGTTTCTGACAAACTCTTGGGAGTAGCAGAAGGTAGACATGTATTGTTAACACCTTTTGCTTTGTGTGAAGCAAGCTAAATAGGCAGGATCTCTGGACTACTGTGAAACAAAAGGCTATACCAATGCTGCAAAACCAGCATGGTACATGGTTATAATTTTTTAGTTCTAAAGAAGCCCTTGATCTTCAACAGGATGTGAAATACATTCAAACTGACGGTTATCGGGCACCTGAGGCTGAGCTGCAGAATTACCTATCCAGGGCTGGAATACAAAGTGGAACTGAATGTACTTCTGCTGTAGATCTTTGGAGTCTTGGGATAGTATTACTGGAGATGTTCTCAGGAATGAAATTGAAACATATTGTCCAATCTCAGGAATGGAGGGTGAGTAACTGTACAAAGTAATCAGATAACATTTGAGGATTTAGTCCCCAGAAGATTTCTTTAACTTTGGCAGCAATTGCTCTTCAGGAACTTTAAAAAAATCCGTTTTAAGGAAGGCAGCACCTTATCTGGCTTGAATTTGCTTTGATGGGCAGATAGCCACCCTGATTGGAGCCAGTATTGTAACACTTTGTGAAATAAGCAACAGTTAGCTTGGGGGTAACAGCACAACTGTAATTTTAACATGGGGGCTGTCCTTATAGTGCTGAGTTGGCACTGCTCCATTGCCAAACCCTGCAGTATCTCTGCTGTGGGGTGGTGGCAGGTTATTTACTTGTTGCCACCCCACGGCAGTGCGAGCTTTCTGGCAGCCATTTGGCTCACTGGGCCCACCCCCTCCCATGGCTTCCAGCAACCAATGAGAGGTCACCTTCCACCTGGGAATGCCCCCTGGCACTGTGCCCGAGCGAGTACAGATGGAAAAGCGCTGCACCGACCTCACTTGTCCAGGAAAAGTCGGGGTAAGTCATCAACTTTTCCACTGCAGGTCTTTGGCTCTTTGTCCCAGGGTGGCTCTGAATTGCCAGCTGTGTCATATAACCAGCGCAGCACGGATTCGGAGCCACCCCAGGGCAAAGACAACATTAAGACAGCTTCATAGGAAGCTGCCTCATACAAAGCCAGGCCATTCTAGCTCAGTATTGTCCCACACTGGCTGGCAGCAGTGCTTCAGGATTTCAGACAGGAGTATTTCCCAGCCCTCCCTGGAGATGTCAAAATTGAACTTTGGATCTTTTGCATGCAGAACAGGTGCTCTACCAGGGAACTATAACCCTTCTCTGCAGTGTACGTACAGTGGCTTTGCTATAAAGTCATAGTTTAAATGTAGCCCTGGGCCGCTTTCATGAGTACCGTTTGAAGTCTGCCAACTTGGTGACAGAAGCTGCTCACTGCTTCCTCAGCTGAGAGGGTTATGCCTTCCTTCAATGCAGGGCAAGGGTACCCCTATACTAACAGTCGTAGGGTAGTATCAGAAGGTCATCAAATCTGCTCCCTTTCCTAAGGTAGAATCCTCCACCGACTAGACCCCAGGCCTCCATCCACACAACCATAGTTTTCCTCTGTGTGCCTTAGTGCTGCCTGAACTGGAAGATAACAGTACAGGTGGCTGTAGAGAACAGAGACTAAGCATCTATTATAAGGGCTAATTTTAGGAATGGAAAAATATACATAATGTGGGTAACATGTTTTACCCACAGAGATGGATAACATCTTTTAAGAGAGGTCTGAATTGTCTCCCAAAGAGGCTTTGTGGGCAGAGTGGGTCGGGTGACATAGAATCATAGAATGGCAGAGTTGGAAGGGGCCTACAAGGCCATTGAGTCCAACCCCCTGCTCAATGCAGGAATCCACCCTAAAACATCCCTGACAGATGGTTATCCAGCTGCCTCTTGAAGGCCTCTAGTGTGGGAGAGCCCACAACCTCACCAGGCAACTGATTCCATTGTCGTAATTGCTCTAACAGTCAGGAAGTTTTTCCTGATGTCCAGCTGGAATCTGGCTTCCTTTAATTTGTGCCTGTTATTCCATGTCCTGCACTCTGGGAGGATCGAGAAGAGATCCTGGCCCTCCTCTGTGCGACAACCTTTTAAGTATTTGAAGAGTGCTATCATGTCTCCCCTCAATCTTCTCTTCTCCAGGCTAAACATGCCCAGTTGTTTCAGTCTCTCTTCATAGGGCTTTGTTTCCAGACCCCTGATCATCCTGGTTGCCCTCCTCTGAACATGCTCCAGCTTGTCTGCATCCTTCTTGAATTGTGGAGCCCAGAACTGGACGCAATACTCTAGATGAGGCCTAACCAGGGCCGAATAGAGATCATATTTGCCCTGCCCATTTTGCCTTTTCCCATGCTGAGGGAGGCATAGAGAAAGGAACTTTCCCTGTTCCAGGAGGAGCAACAGGGATTTCCCTGTGCAGTGTTTTCCTGTGCAGCGTTTGCCCTGCCAATTGGAGATCTGAGATAAAAACAGGCCAAGCCCCATCCACTAGGGGAATCCAGGGAGGTTTCATGGGCCTGAGCTTCCCAGGCCCTGTGCTACAGTTTCATTTGCTTTAATAGAAGTTAATAGTATTGTTGAACAAAATTCCAATATTATCCTAATCTTGAGATCTTGGAGCAGTATCAAGCTCTGCTACGCTCTGATAGACCCCTGGTTTTTAAAGAGATTTTGTCTTACTTTCTTTTCTTTCCGTCTTTAGGTGAATAATTCTGCTATTATTGATCACATTTTTGCTAACAAAAGTGTGGTAAATTCTGCAATCCCAGCCTATCACCTCAGAGACCTCCTCAAAAGGTATGCTGCCCCTGTTACTTTGAAAAGAAAGTTGATTATGAATTTTCTTCTTCTTCTAAAGGATTACATCCTGCAGTAGTAGCCCAGCTCTGTAAATGAGGTTCAAGGTACTTGCTAAGGGTGTGGAATTGTCATTCTTGAAGGTTTTGAAGAAGAGGTTGGACAGCCACCTGACAAATATGGTTCAGGTTATGTTATAGTAGAAAGGTAGAGAGATGATCCTTACAGTCCCTGTGAGTCCCATGCTATGATTTCAGAGAAGTTAGTTGCACTATTTTTTTCTGACTGCTTCTCTCAACCTCATACTCTATGTTGGTTAAGCTATCACAAACCTAGTGAACTCACCATATGTAAGCTATCTAATCTAGGAATAGCACAGGCAGTCTTCACACTTCAAATAGCAACTCAGTTGTGCCTTTTGCTGCTGCTTCAATTTCCTAGCCAATGAAAGTTAATCAAGGCCAAACCTTCCCTAGTTGGCAACTAGTACTGGGGTTTGGTATGCTGATTTAGGGATGTAGGAAAATCAAATCTCACAAGATAAAATTTGGAAAGCTGGACTAGCAATTAGGGCTGTGCTCCGCTTCACTTAGGGTCGTAGAAGCGGCATCAGAGTGCCCTGATTCGCTTCCGTTAAAGGCAGAGGAGAAGCGAGTCGGGAGATTAGCAAAGCATAACGAAGCAGAGCACTCTGCTTGTAGCGGAGCGATCCACCTGCCATTTTGGAACTTTTTCCCCATAGGATTGCATGGTGCAAACTACATGCATATAACTTTTTTGTTTTTCAAGCTACATCCTTGAAACTTACTGTGCTTAGAGAGTGATCATTGGGGGTCATTTGTGCTAATTTTCAGAAGTTTTCATTGTGCGGTTTGCTTGCTGTTAATTTCTTTAGCGGGAGGGGGTAACATTTTTTTGAAGCGATGAGAGGCAGATTCAACTCCCAATCGTGATGAGAAGTGATCACCTGATGTGAAGCATCCTCCAATCCCAATGTTGGGGGGGGGGGACTAAGCCAGAGACACCAGACACTCTTTCCTTACTCTCTTTTTGTGGGGTTTGGAGTTCATAGAGAGTGGAGGGTTAGTGCTGTTAGCTGTGTTTGTTTGGAGGAGATAGAATTTAGCTTGGGCTGTGTGTGTTTTTTCTGACTTCTTGCTTAGCTTTCCTGTGCTCTGTTTTGCCTTAGTTTGATTTATATAAATTTATAATTGTTCATTTTTGGAGTGTTTGTTTGTTTGTTTCCCAACCCCCAACCCCTGTCTTTTTAAACCCTGTGTTCTGTGACTGTGTTTATTCATTTTCTTTATTTCTTCTATATGAAAAAATATTAAAAAAAAGAAAATTACAAAAAAATATCTATCCTCTATTTCTCTCTCTTACTCTGTGTGGGTGTGTTTGTTGGGACTATGTGTGATTGTGTGAGTGTGTTTGCTGTGCAATGCTTGTTAAGTGCAAAAAGCAAATAAAGTTTGACCATTCAAAGTTTGGACAAAGCATACACACTTGTCCCGTTTCCACAAATAATAAATACTTGCTCCCAGTGCTACAGGGGCATAGCCGCCTGCTGCCTCTCCTCCTCTGTGCCCGCCTCACAGGGCCGGTTTGTGCTTGTCTTGCTTTGACTCGGGATTAGTCCTTCCTGGTGATGAAAGGCAGCTGCGTTGCTGCTGTGCTCACCCTTGTTAATTTTTGAAGTGTTGAAGATTCTTATTTAGGTTTACCTTTAAATATTCACCCAAATTCAGGACATGTTCAGATTTCCTTTCAAATGGCCATGAATAGGGATCTATTTATTTAGAAGCCCATTTAGCTGTCTGCAGCTTACAAAATCCCTGAGATGGATGCATTTCTGAAAATGGTGTGGGGGAGTATTATTTTTAAATGTTCGCCAAAAATCAGGGGATGATCGGATTTCCTTCAAACCGGCCATGAATAATGATTTTGGTGGAAGCTCTCAGGGTGCCCACTTACAGGTCTGTATCTGGAAAAATCCCTGAGATATTTGTATTACTGTAAATGGGGTGGGGGAATATTTTTAAAAATTCCCCAAAAATCATCAGGGCATGCTTGGATTTGCTTCAAACTTGGCATGAATGTGGACCTAGGTGGAAGCTGGGATGGTGCCAATTTTCAAGTTTGTATCTTGAAAAATGACATAGATGTTTGCATTTCTGAAAATGGGGTGGGGGATTTTGACGTATTTGCCAAAAAACACTGGATGCTCAGATTTGCTTTAAACTGGCCATGAATGTGGATATGTGGATAAGCTCTCATGGTGATAATTTTGAGGTTTCTAACATTAAAAGTGCTGGAGATGTAGAAAGGTTTGTTAATTGGAGTTAGAGTTGAGGATTAAAAAGTTTTTAAAAATAACTAAAAATCAGGGCATGCTCGGATTTGCTTCAAACTTGGCATGAATGTGGATACATGGATAAGGTCTCATGGTGCCAATTTTGAGATTTCTAACGTTAAAAGTAAAAAAGTTATAGGTGTTTGATTTTCAATGCAAGTCTATGGGGGGGGGGGACATGGAGCTCTGATCCAGATCCCCGCCCTGGAGCAGACCATAGGCGGATCAGTGCGGGGCAGAGCAGACCTGATCCAGAAGTTGTGGATTGGGATCCCGAACAGATTGGGGTGTCCGTGCACAGCCCTACTAGCAATGTCAGTCAATTTAGCCATACATGTTTAAAATATTGGTACATGATTCTTTTAAAGCAGTGGTTCTCAACCTTTTTTGCTCCATTCCCCCCTTTCACCATTGTTCAGAATATAATTCCCCCCTTCCCAAGATAGTCTAACTCAAAAGGTGCATTCCAAATAATATGCATATAATATTGAAAATCTTTTATTTTTTTCTATATTAGTATATTTTTATACTAATATACTAATATAATTAGTATATTAGTATATAATATATAGTATATATTACTATATTTTTTCTATATTAGTTTGGATAATTTTTATAGTAGAGTTTTACAAATTTAATAGCAATAGAAAATGTTGATAGAATTTAATTTAAAACTTGAATAAAATTAGTTTTTTTTAATATTCAAAACTAATTACTTAACAGACTAAACTTTACTGAAGTTACTGAAGCATACTTCAATGAACGTTTTTAATAGCATGTGTAGGAAGACATAATCTACAGGACATCATACTTTGCTGAATAGTGGTCCCAATTCCCCCCCCCCAGAACCCTAAAATTCCCCCCGGGGGGAATTCCCCCCTTGTTGAGAACCCATGCTCTAAAGAAACTATCTTTGTTACTGTGTTTTTTAATCACTTCTAACAAGCAATGACAACATTTTTCTAGAAGCTAGTTATGAAATCTAATTCTACCTCAGATTCAGTGGGCTTTACTTTTAATTAAGGTTGCTTTGAATTATAGCTTTGAATTGTGGGTGGGCAACTTGTGGCCCTCCAATTGTTTTGGCCTACAACTCCCATCAACCGTAGCCAGCATAGCCAATGGTGAAGGATGATGGAAGTTATAAGCCAAAACATCTGGAGGGCTATGAGTTGTCAACCCTTGCTTTATATGGTTTGTAAGTAATATTAGAAACTTACTAAATAAATATTAACGCTTTTAAAAACCTAACAGCTGAATAGATGTATTCCATTTTCTTTTTTGTGCAGAATAAATCAAATTGTATTGTTCTTAATGTTTCCTTAAAGAATGATAAGTTTGATTTGCTTTGATTTATTTTTGTTCCATATAAAGTGTATGATTTCTTAGTTAATGCTCCCCCAGGCAAAACACCTGAGGTAGTATCCAAAGGGGCTTCCTGCATGTGGCCAGCCCCCTGCTGGTCCCCAAAACTAGCATAAATGCACTCGCCCCCAGAAGTGTTTGTGCCAGTGCTGGTGGGGGGACAGCCATGGGCGTGTCGGGACCGGTGGGGGTTGGCTGCATGCATTGGATACTAACCAAAGCTTTTAAGAGCTCATGTCTGTGAAGACTTTGCTCTAAAAAAGCTGTAGCCTCCAAAGTAGTAATGCATAATTTAATGCAGTTCCCACAAGATTGCACTTATTGACAGACAAGATATGACTCTGATTTGCGGAAACCAGATCAGGCTTTGCATGGATTGGAGCATCTTCCATCTATTTAAGGAACCTGGTTTTGACATGTAAGTGACTTAGATAGTTGAAGCTATCACGGCTCAGCACACATTCACTGTATCCTTTTGCAGTGGGAGCCATTAAACATTAAAATAGCAAAATGGCACTTAAATGAAAAAATGTTATAGCACTATACTCCTATGATACAATGTAGATATATAAAGAAATCCCCATTTAAGCAAGCTGAGTAATGCAAGAGGTGACTGGAAAGTATTTTTTAATGATTATATGTTAGCATTTTAGAAGTTTGGTGCTATAATACTTTTTATCTAAAGCAGTACTATAGGGGTATAAGCTCTATTAACATGTATAGTGTTATAATGCCATTTTTTAAAAAAAAAATTAAAAGACTTTTTTTTGTCACCACTATCAATCATTTTGCAAAAATGGCGGTAACTAGAAAAAGGTGTTTGTCATTTAAAAATATGTATATAGTGCATAATAGGGATATAGAGCTATAACACTTCCATTTAAGCAGTATTTCAATATTTTATTTTTACCAGTATATAGGAGGAGAAGCTGATTTAGTGAACTTAAAAGGTTGGTGGGTTTTTTTAAACAGATGATAAAAATGGCACCAACCACAAAAGGTGCACTGAATGTGTGCTGAGGTATAGTAGGTTCGCTTTCCCAATAGCTCACTGCCCACATCAAAATCACAGCTCTGAAAAAAAGGCGGAACAGTAAGCACTGAGGAAGTTGTATTGTTCTTACTGTCATGTTCATGCCTGTTCCCTCTGGCGTTCACGTGTGCTGGCACGAGACACTCACATCAGTGAGACTTCTTTTATCGAGGAAATCACATGGTAAGCAGTGTAATGGTGACATTGTCTCCAAAACACACTTGAAGCTGAACAATGGTTAGAAAGCTTTGGGCTCCTTTTCTGACATGATCCTTAAGGCAATCACTTGGGTGTGTCTGTTGTTTTTTAGGGTTAGCCACCATCTGATTTGAGCTTCTCCAGACACCGCATACGCCGGCACCTCAAGGGACACGGCCTTAGCCTAAAACAAAATCCCAGGGAGTGGTATGCTCTGAGCCACCAGAGCCGAGCAGAGAAGATAGGTCACACGCCAGTCAATCTCAGCCTGCCACAACTGAACTGACCCTGGTTACTATGACCACAGGGAAAGTAACTTTTGAGGCCTAGGAGCTCCCTGGCACATAACGTTAGCTCCAGGGAAGCTCTCTTGCCACCTGAGTCCACACACACACAATCCACAGCAAATGCAAGGCCAAGTCTATGAAAAGCCTCACAGTACTTTTCATGGCACAGTTCTTAGATATCCAAAGTCCAAATAGGAAATTGTCCATGTGCAGAGTGCTTTCAAAGTCCCAACTGGAGATGGAATCCCAAGCAGGAGGAAGGTCAGGCCTTGCGTCGAGAGATGAAACCTAGCAAAGCTTTTTCAGCTTTGCACCAGCATTTAAAGCCTATTCAAAGCCACTTGACAGACAGGTCCTCTGACCTGTAACCCATGGCCATGTGCCAACAGGGTGGAACTGCTCCACCCACTAAGGTGACGCTACAATCTGAGTCACAGCTTCTAAGAGTGGTCTCCTCCTTTCCAAACACTCTCAAGTTCCCAGAGAACCAGCAGCTTCAAGGCTGCAACAGGGAGTAAGCAAGCTAGATCCCATGGGAACTTCTTACAGAGATAAGCTTGCAGAGACATCTGACATTCTCAAACTATTTCCTAATAAATCTACCTACTAGGTACAAGGCTGGCATCCTTCTCATAAAGGTCAGACTAAGAAAAAAGACTGACGCTGCACTGGGAAAATATGGGAGGATTACAAATAGATGACAACATCATGTGGACCTCCTATATAAAATATGGGTGATTGATAGCAATTCTGCAATAAATGCTCATCTGGAAACAGCCCAGAAGTCAGAAATTGCATTCAAAGTGGCTCTTCCTCTACTTCGACAGATCTTGTGCTGTGCAGTTTTGTTTTGTTTTTGCCTTGGAAGGTAAAAGCTTCTTAAGAAAGGAGGTGGGAGAGAGAGAGAGGATATTCCGTAACTGTCTGTCTAATCACATATATTTATCTCATGTATATCCAGGATGGGGATAATAATAATTAATAATTAATAATTCCCCCCCCCTCCTCCTCCCTCCCAATCCCCTTTCCTTTTGTGTCATGTCTTTTAGATTGTAAGCCTGTGGGCAGGGACTGTCAAGAAATACTTTTGTAAGCCGCATGAGAGCCTTTTTTGGCTGAATGGCGGCATAAAAATCCTTAAATAAATAAATAAATAATAATATATGTGTGTGTGTGTATATATATATATATATATATATATGTGTGTGTGTGTGTGTGTGTGTGTGTGTGTGTGTGTGTTACCCGCCTCTCTCTCCGGATTGAGGCGACGTACAACACAAATTCAAACGCCATAAAATACATATAATTAAAACATTTAAAACTAATACATTATTAAAAGCAGCTCATTATTAAAAGGCATCTTAAAATTCAACTGGGTAGGCCTGCTGGAAGAGATCAGTCTTTATAGCTTTCTTAAAATCTGGAAGACTGTTAAGTTGACGAATCTCTCCCGGTAGATCATTTCATAATCTGGGAGCAGCAGAAGAAAAGGTCCTCTGGGTAATAGTTGTCAGCCTTGTTTTTGTTGACTGGAGTAAATTCTTCCCAGAGGACCTGAGTGTGCAGGGCGGATTGTATAGGAGAAGGCGATCCTGCAGGTAGCCTGGACTCAAACCATGTAGGGCTTTAAAGGTGATATTTATTTATTTATTTATTTATTTATTTCACCTATATACCGCTCCCATAGCCAGGGCTCTCTGGGCGGTTTACAGAACCCTAACCCTAACCAACCCTAACCCTAACCAACATTTTATACTTTGCCTGGAAACTAATTGGCAGCCAGTGAAGAGATTTTAAAACTGGTGTAATGTGGTCACCCCTAGGTGTACCGGTGAGCAGCCTTGCTGCCATATTTTGAACTAGTTGAAATTTCCGGACTAGGCACAAAAGTAGCCCTATGTAGAGCGTATTGCAGAAGTCGGGCCTTGAAGTTACCAGTGCGTGCACTACCGTCTTTAGGTCTTCTGACTCTAGGAAGGGGCGCAGCTGGCGTATCAGCTGAAGATGATAATAGGCACTCCTGGCCGTCGCATCTATCTGGCCTGTCATTTGGAGCAACGGATCCAGAAGCACCCCCAAGCAGAGAACGCAGTCTTTCAGAGGGAGTGTAGCCCCATCCAGAACTGGTTGACACACCTCCAAACCCAGGTTATGGCCTTTGACAGCAAGCACCTCCGTCTTGTCTGGATTCAGCTTGTTTGTTTTTCCTCATCCAGCCCATTACTGCCTCTAAGCATTCATTCAGAGGAGACACACTATCCTTAGCTGATGCTGTTGTCAAAGGCATAGAGGAATATATTTGGGTGTCATCAGCATACTGATAGTACCCCACCCAATGCCTCCGGATGATCTCTCCCAGCGGTTTCATGTAAATATGAATAGCATTGGGGAAAGGATGGCACCTTGTGGTACACCATACAACAGCTCCTTCTTTGAGGAGCAGCTATCCCCAAGCATCACAATCTGGAACCTGCCTGAGAGGTAGGACCGGAACCACCGGAGCACAGTGCCCCCGATTCCCAGTCCCCTCAGGTGATCCAGAAGAATACCATGGTAGATGGTATCGAAAGCTGCTGAGAGGTCCAAAAGTACCAGCAGGGACACACTCCCCCTGTCAATACTCAGGCATAGATCATCCGCTAAGGCGACCATAGTGATCTCAACTCCACATCCTGCTCTGAAGCCGGTTTGAAATGGGTCTAGAAAGTCTGTATCATCTAAGATTGCTTGGAGTTGGAAGGCAACTGCCCTCTCAATCACTTTGCCCAAAAATGGAAGATTTGATACTGGTCTGTTATTATTAAGGTCCAGGGGATCCAGGGAGGGCTTTTTTAAAAGTGGCTGTACTACCACCTCTTTTAGGCATGATGGCAAACAATTAAAACAAGTTAACATAATTAAACCTGCCCCCTTTCACTTCCTGCCTTAAACCTTGAATACTCAGATAAGAACTGGGAATTCTAATTTCTCTCCTGCCCAAATCACAGAAAAGAGTGCTTCCCAATGAGACTTTTATCCTGCAACACGGGATTTTAGTGGGGGTGGGGGGAATGGGGGTGTCCAAATCTTCCATTTGTAACCAGTTGTTTCCCATTGTGGCAGCTGTGGAAGAGGCAAGTTCTGGGCTAAAAATTATTAGGAAAGGGATTAAAAATTAAATTGGCAGTATCATACTCTTTTACGAATCTATGGTGAGTCTGCACTTGGAATGCTGCATACAGTTCTGGTGGCCATATCTCAAAAAAGATATTGTAGAACTGGGAAAGGTGCAGAAAGGTGTACCAAAATTATCAGTAGGTTCAGTATTGGTTTTAAATGTTTTAATTAGTTGTATGATGTTGCATTTGTGTTGTGCCCCACCTCGATCCAGAGGGAGAGGCGGGTAACAAATAATAATAATAATAACAACAACAACAACAACAACAATAACTTTCTCTCTGAGGAAAGGCTACAACATTTGTAGTTGGAACATCTGATGACTGGGGGGACTGTTGAAACATCTTTGCTTTTGCATCAGCATCTGTCTCTGTCATGAGTGTATATAAGTCTTGTGTAAAAGCGTGTCTTTACCTCTCCTGTGTGAATATGATGTCGTTGTGAGTATTCTGTATAATATTGTAAATATGATCTCTATATCTTTAACTCAGTAAAATATTGCTGAAGAAAATACTGTTGCTGTCGGTTATGTCTGTGGCTGTCTTTGCTTTCTCTGAGTCTGCCTGGAACGCTGTATACTTTGCTAATCTCTCCAACCGGAGGGGAATTTTATCCAGACGACCCCAACAGGGTTACGGGCCCAGGCAAGTGCTAGCCAGGCAAGTCTATCCAGCTGGTCTACCCAGAGAGTAAGCCCAGGAGTGCTCGGATTGTGGAGTGGAGAAATCTGTCCCCTGTGAGCAGAGAAACCTGAGGCTGTGGATGTCAGAGAGCGGATGCCCGGAAAGAGATTAAACAGCAGGAAAACAGTGAGTGTTTCTCAGCAGGAATCAGCTAGGATGTGCCGAGGAAGCCGACGTACTGTGGAGGCTGTTTGCCTTGTGAAGTTGGTACGGTGGTCTGAATGCTGACCGGTGAGGAAAAAGATGCTGACTCAAAAGCCGAGGTGTCTGGAGCACAGAGCCGGTCGGAAGAAGGAGAGTCAAGCGGAGAGGAGATCATAGAGATGGCTCAAAACGTGGGTACTAATGTTCCTATGGAGCTGTTAACAGACGTCAATTACTTAGCGTGGTCCTTTAAAATGGAAATGGCTTTGAAAAAGGACGGTTTATGGTTTGCAGTGGCTAATCCACGTCCGGGAGCGTTGGAGAGAGATAATCAAGCCGAATGGGACAGAATGTCAGAGCGTGCCAAAGCAATGATTGTTTTATGTTTACGTAATGACCAATTGTCTTACATAGATCGCTCTGATCCTCCCAATGTCATATGGACCAAATTAAGAGCAGTATACGTAAGGGAAACTGCTGGGAGTCGAATTACGCTGACCAGACAGATTTACCGTGCCAGGCTGGAAGAAGGCGGAAGCATGACTAAGCATTTACAATCGTTGAGAGAATGTTTTAACCAGCTAAGTGCCAGCGGAATGCGGTTGTCTGATGAAAACATGTGTTACATTATATTGTCAAGTTTGCGTAAGTCCTATGATGTATTAGTAACTACTCTTGAAAATGTTCCAGTCCAAAATTTGACATTGAATTATGTCTATGGAAGATTGATTGGCGAGGAGCAGAGGAGGCTCGAGAGGAGCACTGCTGATGTCCAGGATCGTAATTTGGCTGGAAAGGAGAGTGTTAATACATTGCCAAGAGGAGAGACGGCTGAGAATGTATCTGTCGGTGGCAAAAGGAGAGAGAAAAAGTTTAAGCCGAAGTGCTATCATTGCGAAAAGCTAGGGCATATGAAATATGAATGCCGTGTGAATCTGAAGCCTGAAACTTCTTGTGTGGAAACCAAGGAAGGGAAAGTTTGTTTTCTTTCAGGTGCAGAATCCAATAAGCGTGATGGAATCTGGTTAATAGATTCAGCGTGCAGCTGAACCATAAGCAACAGGAAAGTTTTATTTGACGATGTGGAAGGAATGTCTTTAAAAGAAGTCAGTTTGGTGGACGGGCGCGTTGCCAAGGTCGTTGGCAAAGGAGTCTGCGCTGTAAATTCTTTAAGGATGAAGTTGGAGGAAGTTCTTTTCATGCCGGAGTTGAAATATTGCCTACTCGGGGTGTCAACGCTAACGGAGCTCGGTTTTTCAGTGAAGTTTGAAGGAAACAGATGTTGCATGGAGAGAGATGGAGTGGTGCATGGAACGGCGATAAAGAAGAACGGTCTTTTCCACATGGAGCCAGGAGATGAAGGGGAAATGCTGTGCGTGGCACAGATGAATCGTGTGGCCGGCAACAAATCACCTCATGATAGCTGTGTCCATTTGATGCACAGGAGGATGGGACATATTGGTTTCAAAGCACTTAATAAAACTATTGAATGTGCTGGAGGACTTAAATTGAAGAATTGTGAAAATTACCTAGATTGTAAAGTATGCAAATTGGCTAAATCTAAGTTAGCTAATATTCCAAAGTCCAGGAATTGGAGAGCTAAAGAAAAATTAGATTTAGTACACATTGATTTGTGTGGACCTTTTCCTACCAGTCTTGGAGAGGCCAAATATGCATTTGTGCTTGTGGATGATTTTTCAAGGTATTCTTGGGTGTATTTTCTCAAGAAGAAAAGTGATTGTCTGAAAACTTTGAAATCTTGGGTGAGATATGTGGAAAGATTCTTTAAATCTCAAATATATGTCCTGCAAAGTGATCAAGGAGGGGAGTTTATGTCCAAAGGTTTTACAAAGTTTTGTGATAAGCTTGGAATTAAACATAAGCTTATTAATGTAAAAAATCCTTGGGAAAATGGCACAGTTGAAAGAAAAATTGGTTATTTAAAAAGCAAGAAAGATTGTCTGATGGAAGACAGTGGTGCACACAAAGGTTTGTGGGCAGAGGCTTTTAGAGCCGCAAATGTGTTGTGTAATTTATCATGGAGCAGCTCGATAAATAACATTCCCTATTGTCTTATGCATGGCAGAAAGCCAAGATTGGATCATCTTAGAGTTTGGGGAAGTTATGCTGCAGTAAATGTACCTTTAAATGAAAGGCACAAAAAAGGGGCCAATGCACTAAATCTCAGATTTGTTGGTTATCAGGGAACCAGTTGGAGGTTTTTGCAGAAAAATGGCAGAATCCTGATAACAAAGTCTGCAAAATTCTTTGAACAGGATTGGGGGAAAATCCATTCTAATCCTAGTGTGTTAATGGATTTAAAGAGCAGTGCAGAAGAGCCAGCAGCAAAAGAGTTAACTGAGTCTGCTAAGCCAGCAGGGTTGTCAGATAGCAAGCAGCAGGAAATTCCAGAACCCGAGGGGTTAACTAAGTCTGCGCGGGAAGGGCAACAAGAAACTCAGTCAGTTAGAAGGTCTAATCGTTCCACAAAAGGAATTGCTCCGGAACGTTTTTCAGATCAAATCTTTTTTACAGAAGTAAGCCCACAATGTTACAATGATGTTTTGTCTTTAGAAGCTAAAGAAAAACAGTGTTGGCTAGATGCTATGCAAGCTGAGCTTGATAGTTTCAAGCGCAACAATGTCTATGTAGAAACTCAGTTACCTGAGGGCAAGCGTGCAATGACTTGTAGATGGGTTTTCAAAAGAAAAAATCTAGAGTCTGGAGGTTTGAAATATAAAGCACGTTTGGTTGCCAGAGGATTTAACCATGTAAAGGGAGAAAGCTATGACGAAGTATTCTCTCCTACCTGCAAGGCAGAATCTTTGCGTATGTTATTAACAGTGGCTGCAAAGAAAAATTTAAAACTGTCTCAGTTTGATTTTGAAACTGCCTATTTAAATAGTGATCTGCCAGAAGAAATCTACATGAGGCATCCTGATGGATTCAGTGGGGAGCCTGGAAAAACGTGGTTGCTCAAGAAAGCAGTCTATGGGCTCAAACAGTCAGCAAGGTGTTGGAACCAGTGTCTAAATGCTGTTTTAGTAAATGAATTGGGTTTCCAAAGGAGTATTGCTGATCCATGTCTGTATACCAAAGGAAAAGACAAAGATTATATGTTAATTCTAGCCTTTGTTGATGATTTGTTAGTGGCAGGGAGTTCCACAGATCAAATTGAAAAAGTTTCTGGTCAGTTGGAAAAAAGATTTAAATTAAAATCTTTGGGAGAAGTTAAACATTACTTGGGTGTAGACATCACAAAAGACAGTGATGGCAACTACAGATTGAGTCAGAAACAAAAGATTTTAAACTTGATAGAGTCCTGTGGAATGAAAGACTGTAAAACTGTTAAAAGTCCTTTAACAGTTGATGTAAGAAAAAATTTGGAAGGAGAAAGCTTTAGCAATCAAGAGTTATATCATTCTGTAATAGGCACTCTGCTATATTTAGCATTTTGGACTCGACCTGATATTTCTAATGCCATATCTATTTTAAGCAGGCTAGTTGCAGCTCCAACTGTGCCCGAGGTACTTGAAAGAAACTCAAGACCATTGTCTTATTCTGTCTGGAGAACAGAATGAAAAAGTAGAGAGTTTCACAGATAGTGACTGGGCTGGATGTCTTAACGATCAAAAATCAACAACTGGTTTAGTGATTATGTATGGAAAAACATTGATTGCTTGGAAAGCCAGAAAACAAAGTTTTGTATCTACTTCTTCCTGTGAAGCTGAATATGCTGCATTGTCTGAACTTTGTAGTGAGTTAACTTGGTTTATACAATTGTTAAAAGATTTTGGTATTGTATTCGATCTTCCCATGCCAGTGTACTGTGATTCACAGTCATGTATCTCATTAGCTAAAGCTGATATGTTTAAAACAAAAACGAAACATGTTGCCATAAAATACCAGAATGTAAAAGAACATGTAAACAACAAAGTTATTAAGTTGGTGTACTGTGAAACAAAAAACAATGTGGCAGATTTGTTCACAAAACCTTTGGGAATGGTAAGACATGCAGAGCTGTGTGAAATGTTAAATTTCAAGGAAAAATAGCTGGGTGGTGCTAATAATTTTTTTGCTGTATTAATGTAAATATTGAAACTATTTGGACCAATAAAAATGAAGGGGTGTCCGGGTTTTGATTTTTAATGTCCATAGTTTCTATGTAGCCCAGACTAGTGCAACTGTTGCAAGGAGTTACATCAGCCACTTAAAGGTCAGAAGATATTTGGATAATTGGTTAACAACCTGACAAGTGTGATTGATTGTCAATTAAGTTGTAAATTGGTAGAGGAAGATACTGCTGTGTATATAAGTCTTGTGTAAAAGCGTGTCTTTACCTCTCCTGTGTGAATATGATGTCGTTGTGAGTATTCTGTATAATATTGTAAATATGATCTCTATGTCTTTAACTCAGTAAAATATTGCTGAAGAAAATACTGTTGCTGTCAATTATCTCTGTGGCTGTCTTTGCTTTCTCTGAGTCTGCCTGGAACGCTGTATACTTTGCTAATCTCTCCAACCGGAGGGGAATTTTATCCGGACGACCCCAATGTTTATAAACCATTGTATAAATACAATTAGTTTAGGGGAGGAGCAATGTAACAGTGGGGAACTTGATTCATGGTGTGGAGAAAATAAATAAAAAGCAGTTATTCTCTCACTAATAATACAAGATCTCAGGGGCACATGTGGATTGGCAGTAGATACAGCACAGATAAAAGAAAGTACTTAGTATACACATAATTTATGGAATTTGCTGCCACAAGATACAGTGATAGTTATTAGCTTAGATGACCTTTAAAATGGATTAGACAAATTCATGGAGGGTAAGTCTACCATTAGCTACTAGTCATAATTATTTGTTTCGTAAGGTAGATATACCACTCTTCTCCAAACTTTGTTTAGTTTTATTTATTAAACTAATTAACGTGCTAAATTTTAATGCATTGAAAAAGTGTCCAGAAAAACTCCACAAAAGCAACAGTAGCAGTCTTGGCCATAAGAAAAATACCAAAATCCATCTTTATTAGGCCAACCAAAAACATCACAAAAAATGTGCAAGCTTTCAAGACCTCTTCGTTGGGCAAGGTTGCAGGAGGGGAGAGAGAAAAAAGCTGAATTGGTCTTGAAGTCATGGTGTCTGTGTGACCACAGTCTTGAAATGGAATGCAGGAGGAAGGAACTGCAGACATTCAAATAAGGGACTAGCAGGTGATGTGATGGTTTCAGGTTTTACCTGGAGCTTTCCCCTAGGGCTGCCTGGGAGCAAGAAAGTCAACTAAATTTTTGAAAACAAAATCCATCTATTACTCAGAAATGGGTGAAGCACACAGGCTCCTGTATAGTGAAAAAGAGAGAGAAACTAGACATTCTTTATGTTGTAACCCCATTCCAACTTACTTTTTGTAGCATCTTGCTTGAAAGCTTGCATAGTTTTGTGATTTTTGGGTTGGCCTAATGAAGGTTTTTTTTTAAAAAAAAAAACACCTCTGTCACTGTTAGCAACCACTATCCTGATAAATGCTGCTGTGTTGGAAGTGATGGAGAAATGCTGATGTCATAGAGTGGCAATCTTGGCACATGGCCCATCTCCTGGTAAAAGGGTGGGTCTGGCGCTAGAGCAAAGGGAAGCAAGAGTTGGGCTGAAGTTGCTAGTGGTGGCATCTCCAACAACAGTAAAAGGCCTTTCTCTGTCAAGGGCCACATTCCCTTGAGGGTAATCTGCCAGGGCTTACATGCTGATTGTGGGTGGAGCCAGAGCCAAAATTGAGTGTGGTTGTCCCTTCTCTTGCTCTCCCTCTCTCTGCCTCCCTTCTCCTTCCTTTTCCTCACCATCCACTGGGCTGCCAGTGAAGGGAGAAATCACTCTTACCCTGAGAAGTGAAGAGCCCTGAAGGTATTGCTTGTAGGGGGCTTTTGAAATTAGGTAGAGGAGCACATGCTGCCCTGGATCCACAGGTTGCTGGCCCAGCTTCCACCAGAAATGCAAGTCTCTAACCCATTTCCTGCTCCCTGCATCCCAACTGCCAAAAAGGACATCAGGGAAGTCATTCCTCATGCTTTTCTCAGAGGAAGTTGACTGGGCTTTGCATCTTGAGGGGAATGCTTATGTGTTAATAAATAGTTCAGGGCAAACATTGGATGATAATAAACTGGGACTGTGCCCTGTGAGGCAATGATGCACAGGGCAACCCAACCCCAAACTCTGAGAAGCCTGTAGTGTGTAACAGTAGTCGGGCATGGTTGTCTATGGCAAGGACCCTATTCTTCTAGAAAGGCCACCCAGTGTTGGAGACACTCCTGGGCATGCCATCGTGTGAGAGTCAAATAACACAGACTGGTCCCAATCCTGAATTGCCATCTGAGAGACTGTGACTGATTTAGCAGATTACCTACTGTGGATCATGGAATTGGTGGAAAAAGAAAAATGTTTTATCTTTTTTTCCCCTCCTCCCTTTGTCATAAAGAGAACTAAAGTACCCAAAGATTGATTTGCATTTTCTGACAAGCTGTTGTCTGGCCCATCAAGGTTTAGAGCTGTGATTGTATTTTAAAAAAAATCTTCTGTGGTCCTTCTGTTCACATACTTTTGCTTTCCAGCATGCTTCATTATGACCAAGAGAAAAGAGCTACGGCTTCAAAGGCCTTATGTAGTCCATTCTTCAGCATTCCTTTTGGTAAGTTGTATAACATCTTGGTGTGTTTTATAACCACAAGCAAACCAACCCTAACCTTTCATTCCTTTTATTTTAACATTTTCTATCCCTTTTCTCCATCATTATGAACTGGCTAACAACCAACAATTTAAAGAATAAATCTTTGTCGTTAGGGAAGAGTGTTATAGACCTTTAAGAGGTCCATTTTCATCTAACGCTTATTTTCTCCACATATATCAAGTGGGTGCAGTTGTACATTTCTGAAGCAAAAGTTGGTAACAGTGCTTCCCCCCCCTCCACCATAGATGCTTGAACACAACATAACAGCATGTGCTGAGTTTTTTAACTGACCCCAGAATAGTTGTTTTTAAATTGATATTGTCTGTTTTTGTTTGTATTTTATGCTTTTTATGGTTTTAACTTTTGTATATTTCTTTTTAATGTTCACTGGTTTTTAACTTTTGTAAACCACCCAGAGAGCTTCGGCTATGGGGTGGTATATAAATGTAATAAATCATCATCATCATCATCTCTCTGAATGTGACTTACAGTGATTTGTACTTGATAAAGCATGGTAAAGAAGAGCAGAACATTCAATACTCTGAACATGGGGTTTGGTAGGACCTAGCAATTCTGCCTACCAATTTCCCTTGATATAATATTATTTTTTAAACAGCTCCCCATATTGAGGATCTGGTGATGCTTCCAACTCCAGTGCTAAGATTGCTTAATATTTTGAGTGATACTTCTCTTCAAAGTGAAGAAGAATTTGAAGGTTAGTGCACTATCAATTTTTATATAGCTCCTTACTCTGAAGAACACAGCAGAATATGCTAGCAAAGTGGGGGTGACTTAAGATACTTAAGGACTGGAAAAGACAACTATTTTCAAGACTTTCCTGCTCCAAAGGGCAGAAGCTCTGGAGGAAAATTCTGCTTCAGATCAGGGAGATGCATGTTCGAGTGCACATGCTTATTTGCAGTGGGTAGAATCGGCAAATAATCTCCATTCAAGAATATTTAAAGTGTCATCACATAAAAAAGTAGGTACATTAGCAACATTTTTAATAGACCATTCTCCAGAAGAGCAGCCTTCATAGGGTAGAATTAGAAGTTCCATTACCAGGTGCATGGTTCCAACCCCATGCTTGTCCATGTCACTGGAATGTGGAGGGAATTGTAGAAGGGAGCTGTGCTTATTCCTTGCCTGTAAATTCTCCTCTGCAAAACCTCCAAACTCAGCATGATTCTAGTAGCCTGGTGTGTGTGTGTTAGGATTAGGGCTGTGTGTGTGTTAGGATTGAAGGATGCTTGCAAGGGAGAATCAGCAGGCGAGGAAGGATCCTGTCCATTGTTGTACTATGAAAAATACCGACATATATGCAGGGCCCTACTGGATCAGACCAAAGGCCTATGTAGTCCAGCATCCTTTTCCAAGAGTCACTAACCAGAAGTCTATGTAAAGCCCATAAACAGGACATGAGGGTAATATCCCTCACCTACTAGGGTCCTAAAACTACCAGATTAGTTGTTGTTTTTGTCATTTGTAATAAAATTTAGAGCCAAAGAGACAAACTGGGGGAAAAAGAAATACAGCTGCTAAATTTCTGGCTTTCCATACAAACTGACTGTGGTAGTTGGTTATAATGACCTGTTTCTAATCTTCATGGGTGATTTACTACAGAGGGGGAGCACCTTTTTTTCAAGTTTTAACAATTTTATTATTTTCTACAGAAAGCAAAGCACAAGGGGGGAAAGGAGAAAAAAAACCACATTACATAACATCACATACTTAACTAATAATATAGTACACTACCTCTAATAAAAACACATATACAAAACATATAAGGCCATATTCCATTTGAGGCAATCTTCATGTCAGACATAGGCTGTCAATTACTACCCTTTAGCCAGCCCAGTGTTATGTAAAAAAGCCCCACAGATTATATATAGAATCCACAAACAAGTAGATCATTCTTTTGCAACTCTTGTATGTACTATGTCAGAGGTTTCCAGTCCAGTACAAATGAGGTTGTTGATTTTTCTCTTACTAACGCTGTGAGTTTCACCATCTCCGCCAACTCAAAACCTTCAGCAGCCTTCCTCCATTGATGGTATTTGTGTCTTTTTCCAGTATTGCGCATATAGTAGTCTTCTTTTTCTTTAAGTTGACCGTCCATAAGTCCCAGCAAAAGTGCTTCTGGTTTCATTTGTATATTTATCTTTAAAATGAATCTTAGTCCAGAAAGATTTTGCTTTTTTACATGACCACCACATATGGTAAAAGGTTCCTTCTTGTTCTTCATATTTCCAACAGTCTCCCAAACAAGCCCTGTACATTTTTGCTACATTTTGCTCCCTCCTTTTGAGGGAGACATATACCATCTGTACATCATCTTATAAAAATTCTCCTTAAGTCTGGTACTTAATGTATATTTTAAACCTTTTACCCACATATTTTTCCATAATTCCATTGGTACCTTATGCCCAAAGTTTTGATCCCATTTTACCATACATTTCTTTGTTTGTTCGTTCTCTGTCTCAAGCTTTAACAATAGCTTATATACCTTAGAGAGAACATGTTCGGCATTAGTACATAGTGCTTCTTCAAACATTGACTTTGTTTCCTCAAATCCGCATTCTTTTATGTCTCTCTTAAACTTCTCCATGATCTGTAGGTAAGAAAACCACTGTCATATATGGCCCTCCTTTAACAGCCCTTCTCTTGCTTTTAGTTTAAATTCTCCTTGGGACATCTCCAATATGTCACTATACTTTAGCCATTTGTGCCCACTAGACAACTCTCTTCTATTAAAGGCCTCCTGGGCCAATACCCACATTGGTGTTTTCTGACAGAGTCTCGATTTATATTTATTCCATACTCTTAAAATTGAACATCTGACAAAGTGACTATTAAAATTCACATTGACCTTAGCTTTCTCATACCACAGATACCCATGCCGCCGGAATCTTAGTTCATGGCCTTCCAGCTCCAATAGCCGTCTATTCTCCAACAGAACCCACTCTTTCATCCAAACCAAGCAACAGGCAGAGAAATACAGTTTCAGATCCGGTAATTCCAGACCTCCTCTTTCTTTGGTGTCCTGTAGTACTTTAAATTTAACCTTTGGCTTTTTCCCTTGCCATATAAATCTAGATATCTCTCTCTGCCATTGCTTGAACAGTACATCCCCTATTACAATAGGCACTGTTTGAAACAAAAGTAACATTCTTGGCAATACATTCATTTTTATCATGACAATTCTTCCCAAAAGAAACAATTGGACCTTATCCCATTTTGCTAGGTCATTTTTAACATCATTCCAGACTTTAACATAATTATTGGGAAATATACATTCATATTTGTCAAAATAACTCCCAGATATTTTACCTTCTTCTCAATTTTGAAACCTGTCTTCTCTTTCAGTTTTCTTTGTTCTTGTATTTCCATATTCTTAGTATTTTCGTTTTCTGCTTATTGACCTTGAAACCCACTAGTATTCCAAACTCTTAACTTGCTCATCAAGGTCTCAATTCCTTTTAAAGAGTCTTCCAATGTAAGAACTAGATCATCTGCAAAAGCCCTCAGTTTATAGGTCTCTTTTTAATCTTTATTCCACTAATTCGCTCTTCTTGATTCAAAACTTCCAACATCAAAATAAATAGCAAGGGCAACAAAGGACAGCCCTGTCTTGTCCCTCTTTGTATGTCATATGGACTAGTAAAGTCTCCATTAACAATTATTTGAGCTTTTTGAAGGTGATAAATTTATTTCACCCATTTACTGAAGTTCTCCCCAAAGTCAGCTAGTTCCAAAATCTTAAACAGAAAGCTCCAATTAAGATTATCAAATGCTTTCTCTGCGTCTACAAATATCAATGCCACTTGCTTTTTGGGATGTTTTTCCAAATACTCCACTACATTTAACACCACTCCTACATTGTCCCTCATACACCTTTTTGGTAAAAAGCCACTTTGATCTTCATGGATGAAACCTTGTAGTACCTTCTTAAGCCTTTCTGCCAAAATTGCTGCAAATAGCTTATAGTCATTATTAAGTAGCAATATTGGTCTATAGTTCTTGGTCATGGTTGGATCTTGTCCTTCGGTGTGAGTGTTATATATGCAGTCTGCCATGAATCCGGACTCTTCCCACTCATCAATATATAGTTCATTGTGGCTTGTAGTGGTTCGGCTATTGGGCGGTATAGAAATGTAAAAAATAAATAAATAAATAGATAGATAGTGGTTGCAACAGTTCCTCCTCACACTTCTTGTAATAGAGGCCAGGGAGTCCATCTGGTCCTGGAGATTTGCCAAGTTTTATCTTTTTTATTTTCTCCACCATTTCACATTAATTCATTAATTCTTTGTTTTTGTTCTGTCATTATTCTTGGTAAATTTTGTTTATTTAAATATTTGTCCATTAGCTCTGTTGGGATCTCCTGTCTTTTATAGAGGTTTGATTATCATATTATTATTATTATTATTAATTTATTTATATCGCACCATCAATGTACATGGTGCTGTACAGAGTAAAACAGTAAATAGCAAGACCCTGCCGCATAGGCTTACAATCTAATAAAATCATAGTAGAACAATAAGGAGGGGAAGAGAATGCAAACAGGCACAGGGTAGGGTAAACAGGCACTGGGAAGGGTAAAACTAACAGTATAAAGTCTGCACAACATCAAGTTTTAAAAGCTTTAGGAAAAAGAAAAGTTTTTAGCTGAGCTTTAAAAGCTGCGATTGAACTTGTAGTTCTCAAATGTTCTGGAAGAGTGTTCCAGGCGTAAGGGGCAGCAGAAGAAAATGGACGAAGCCGAGCAAGGGAAGTAGAGACCCTTGGGCAGGCGAGAAACATGGCATTAGAGGAGCGAAGAGCACGAGCGGGGCAATAGTGTGAGATGAGAGAGGAGAGATAGGAAGGAGCTAGACCGTGAAAAGCTTTGAAGGTTAACAGGAGAAGTTTATATTGGATTCTGAAGTGAATTGTAAGCCAATGAAGAGATTTCAGAAGTGGAGTAACATGGTCAGAGCGGCGAGCCAAGAAGATTATCTTCGCGGCAGAGTGGTGAACAGAAACCAACGGAGTGATGTGAGAAGAAGGAAGGCCAGAGAGAAGAAGGTTGCAGTAGTCCAACCGAGAAATAACCAGTGCATGAACAAGCGTCTTGGCAGAAGAGACAGACAAAAATGATTGAATCCTGGCAATATTATACAGGAAAAAATGACAGGATTTAGCTACTGCCTCAATATGAGGAATAAAGGAGAGCGAGGAATCAAATATAAAGCCAAGACTACGAGCTTCCTTGACCGGAGTAAGCGTAACATCATTGACAGTAAGAGAGAATGAGAGATGAGGAGAAGGTTTAGGAGGAAAAACAAGCAATTCAGTCTTTGCCATATTAAGTTTCAAACGACGATGAAGCAGCCAAGCTGAGATATCTGAAAGACATGCCGAGACACGATCGTGAACATCAGGAGAAAGTTCCGGAGATGAAAGATATAATTGAGTATCATCGGCATACAGGTGATATTGGAGGCCATGAGATTGAATGAGATTACCCATTTTATTTTCCCTTTTATTTTCCTGGTTTATTTGCTGATTCAAATTCTCTCTGTTTCACATAATTTAACTTTATTTGCTTTTCTCTTGTTGTTAACATAGATAGCTGTTGCTGTAGCATTTTAATTTGTTGCAAAATACTCATCTTTCCTGGGTCCTGCTTTAATTCTTGTTCTCTTTTTTATCTCCTCCAGTATATTCTGTGTCTTTTCCTCTCTTTTCTTTTTGAGTTGACGATTTTGTTGAATAAATTGTCCCCTCACAAATGCTTTACTTGTGTCCCAAACCATTCTCATCTCCATTCCTTTATTCAAATTCAGTTCGAAATATTCTTTTAATTTCTTCTTGATTTTATCAACTATATTTTTTATCATGTAATAACATTTCACTGAGTCTCCGTTTGAAAGCAGTTCTTTATCTTCTACATTCCATTTTTATGGGGTTATGATCGGAAAAGGATTTAGATAAGATCTCTATTTTTTTGACTTTGGTGAAGAATTCTCTAATTGTCAAAATCATGTCTATTCTTGAAAAAGAGTTGTGCCTTTCCGAGAAAAATGTATACTTTTTGGATGTGCCATTTCGTAATCTCCCAAAGTCCACTAGCCCCAGATCAGGTCAAAAAAACTTTTAGGGAGTTTATCTTGGCTTAATTTCATCTTTTTCTCTGATGTTCTGTCCATCTGTGGTAGGATCACTCCATTCCAATCTCCCATCAGACACCAGCTCTCATAATGTAGATCTGTCAAATTGGGCAGGAGCCCTTTGTAGAATTCGCTTTACAGTCATTAGGGGCATATACTCCCAAGACCATCGTTGGCACTCCATCAAGAGTGATCCTTATACCTACAAATCGTCCATGTTCATCTGCCAATATCAATTCTGAGTGAAGATGTGACTTTACATACAGAACTATGCCATTTTTCTTATTTAAACTTGTGGAGATAAATTCATCTCCCAGATTCTTGATGATTAAGTAATTAATATCTCTTTTCCTAATATAAGTCTCTTATAGACATATGATATCATATTTACTTTTTCTTAAATGGTGAAATATTTTGTTCCTCTTTTGGGGGGCATTAATGCCATTGATGTTCCACGTTAAAAATTTATGATCCATCATTTTGGTCATATTTTTTAGCAGTTATACTCTTGTTTGAGAGTCTACCAATAGATGGAGCGGATTTAGATCGAGTTCACCGTGTGGGGCGGGCAAAACTACAAAGGGACTAGAGACATTTTGGTGAAATTTGGTAATTATTATAAAAAAGAGCAAGTTATGAAAGAATTGAGATCTCTGGTCCAATTGCAGTATAAAGGCAAAGCAGTGCAAATTTACAATGATCTTTCTCAGCACACATTAAACTGGAGACGTAGTATTAAACCAATAACTAAAACACTAGTGAAGAACAAAATCCTGTATTTGTGGGGTTATCCTGTTTTTTTAAGATTCACACATGGAAGGGGGGAACACAGAGTAACCTCACTGGATCAAGGTAAAGAGTTGCTGAAGAGGCTGGGTCTGTATGGGGAAGTAAGTGGGACTGGAACGGGTGGGGGGGAATGAGGCTGGGACATCTGGGGTGTAATAGAATTGTTAATCATATTATGAGATAATTGTAGACAGAAATGTTAAACATAGAAACCTTGCCGGCCAGGTGCAGCACTGCCTCCCCCCCTCCCTTTAAAGTTAATGGCTGGAGTATTAGACTCACGGGGATGTGGGGGGGATTAGAGTGGGGGGGTGGGGAGGGGGGGAAGGTGGGAGGGAAGGGGTTGGGGTAAGGGGGTGGGGGTAGTTGTATGGAGTTTGTGTTTTTATGTATGTAAATTTGAGTTGCAGAGCACAAGGGATCGGAAGAGACTTCAAAAGGGTGAATATGGATAAAAAGATAAAAGTATCAACACTCAATGTTAAAGGTCTGGGGGCAGTCGTGAAAAGGAGGAGAATAGAACAAATGTTTAATAAAGAAGGATCGGATATTATAATGGTGCAAGAAATACACCAAGGCTCCGAGAATTCGAATATGATAAAATTAAAGTGGTTAGCTTATTATGAAAAGTCATTAGGGACGTCAAAAAAAAATGGAGTGGCCACTTTGATCTCAAAAAAAAGTGGGTTTATATTAGAAGAAACAAAAAAGGACGATAGTGGCAGATATCTTATGTTAAAAGGTAAAATTGAAGGAAAGGTATATACGCTAATTAATGTGTATGCCCCAAATGAGAGACATAGAGAGTTTTTTATAAAGTTATTTAAAGAAATAGAAGAATTCAAGGAGGGGTATGTCATATTAGCTGGGGACTTTAATATGGTTATGGAGAATAGATGGGACCGGTCGAATCCCACTAATGTTGAAAAGAGGAATAATATAACTATATTGAATAAATTAGTAAAAGAAAATGATTATTCAGATTCTTGGCATTTACTCAATGGGATTAAGCCTGGGTTCTCATATTTTCCCCCAGTTCATCATACATACTCCAGGATAGATTATATATTTGTCTCAAAAGATTTTGCAACAAAGATTTGTAAAATGGAAATGGGGGTAATAAAAGTAACTGATCATGCCTTGTTAAGTTTAGAATTTGCAGTCAAGAAGAACTATAAAGAGGCATATAGATGGAAGTTGAATACAAAAATACTGAAATATAATAAAGTGGTAGAGAAAATTCAGAAGGAATTGTCGGAGTCATGGGAAATTAATGAAAAGGGAGGAACAGCGGGGTCAGTCGTTTGGGACACCATGAAGGCTGTAGTAAGAGGAATTTGTATTAGAGAGACGTGTAGCTTAAAAAGACAACAACGTGCAGAGCAGGAAAAGTTAGAGATAGAAATTAGAAATTTGGAGGAAGAATATTGGCGAGGTAAAAATAAATATAAATTAGTAAAAATACAAGCTAAGAAGAAACAATTAGAAAATTGTTATAATCGAGGGAAGGATAATCGAGGGAATTATTGTCATATAATGAAAGATAAAATAAAAATTTTCCAGGAATTTTATCAGGAACTATATAAGGGTAAAGAAATACAACAAGAAAAGGTGGAGGAATATATTGGAAGGTTTATAAAGAATGGAATAAAACCAGAATATAAAGAGTTAATGGAGAAGGTAATAACTCAAAGAGAAGTTGAAGATGTTATTGATAATTTGAAAGTTGGTAAATCACCGGGAGCAGATGGTTTAGGACCAGAATATTATAAAGTTTTCAAAGAATTTTTAGTTCCAAAGTTATTGAAACTTTATAATATGATATTATTAGGAGAGACGATACCTGAAACATGGGAACACTCATTGATAACTCTAATTCCAAAACCAGATAACCAGATGACTAGTCCTGATTCTTATAGACCTATCTCGTTAATAAATCAGGATGCCAAAATTTTCTCATCTATTATGGCTAAACGGTTAAATAAATTTATATCAGAATATATAAGAGAAGATCAATGTGGATTTGTGGCAGGAAGGCAGATGCATAGTTTAGTGGGAAGAGTTTTAAATGTAATAAATGTAATAAAAAAATCAAATATCAAGGCAGGAATTATGGCATTGGATAGTTTTAAGGCCTTTGATTGTGTGAGCTGGCAGGCATTAAAGATTATTGTAGATAAATTGGGATTTGGAAATAAATTTAAAAACATAATAGAACAGTTATATTCCCAAAATATAGCTGTAGTGGTGGTAAACGATGGACTCACTGAAAAGATACGACTAGCCAGAGGTACAAGACAAGGATGTTCGCTCTCGCCGGTCCTGTTTGTAATGGTTATGGAAGTATTGGCGAAGGCACTAAGGGAGGATGAAGAGTTAGAAGGAATTGGAGAGGTAAGGGAAATAAAGTTAAATATGTTTGCGGATGAAACTTTATTGACCATTAAGAACCCAATAAGAAAAGTAGAAAGAATTAAATATCAGTTGAGGGAATTTGAAGAAATTACAGGGTTAAGAATAAATTGGTCTAAATCAGAGATGATGTTGTTTAATTATACTAAGAAGGAAGAAAAGGAATGGGAACATAAGGGAATAGAAATGAGAGTTAAGGAGGAGATTAAATATTTGGGAATTAAAATTACAAAAAATTTAGAGAATCTTGAAAAGGAGAATTTAACGAGGTTAAAGAAAGAGGTATTAGAGAAATTGGAGAAATATAAAAGATTAAATTTATCTTGGTTTGGAAGAATAGCTTTAATAAAAATGAAGATTTTAGCTAAAATTAATTTTGTGTTTAGGATGTTACCAATAAAAATATCAGAAACAGATAAAAAGTTGGCAAAATATTATTAATAAATATTGTAATGGAGAAAAGAGAGCAAGAGTGAATAAAAATAATTGGTATCTAAGCCAAAAAAAGGGTGGATTGGGTCTCCCAAATATAAAATTATACTACGCAGCAAATAGATTAAGACATATTGTAGAAGCAATTATAGGAGTAGGAGATTTATATTGGATGGAAGAAAAAACTATAAGTAATGTAGAGATGAGTTTGGATAATGTCTTTTTTAAAGATGGAGGGAGAAAGTGGGTTGGAAGTATAGATAATCCACTCCTGAGGACTCAATGGGAAATTTGGAGTAAATTTAAAGGGAAGCTGCTTCCAAGCAACTCTCCCTTAGCACCGATAATAATGTTAAAGAATTTCCCAGAGGATCTGAAGGGTAGATTATGTAAAATATTAAAAGAGAAAAGTAAAATGAAATTAAAGGATTGGTTAAGAGATATAAAAACAAGAGAGGATATGGAAAAATTGTTAAAGGAGAAAAATTATCTTGGTTAGAATATGGGCAACTAGAACAATGGAATAAAAAGTGGATTAAAGATAATAGAGTTTGTAGAAAGATGACGAAGTTTGAAGAGTTAATAGCAAATAAGGAAAAAGGTAAAGGAGGTAGTATAGTTTTAAAAGGGTTAATGAGTGAAATATATAAAATATTGTTAGAAAAAGAGTTCAGAGAGAACTCAGAGAAAATGGTATGGGAGTCAGATTTGAAGGTACAAATAGGGCGACAGAGATGGGAGGGACTATGGAAACAAAGAGTGTTAAGAAGTTTATCAGTGAGAATAAAGGAGAACTATTTTAAAATTTTGTGGAGGTGGTACCTAACCTCGATTAGATTGAATAAGATAAATGATCAGCATTCAGCAAATTGTTGGAGAGGTTGTGGGGAAAAAGGAACGTATCTACATATGTGGTGGCAATGCAAATATGTACAAAGATTATGGAAGATGGTGTTTTCAGAAATTGAAGAAATAGTGGGAATGAAAATAGAACAAACACCAAAGATTGCATTGCTGTCACTATTTGAAGATATAAAGTGTGGAAAAGAAACTAAAGAGCTGATATCGAGTTTGTTGGTTGCAGCACGATTGATGGTAGCTAGGAACTGGAAGATTCAAGGGGAATATTCTATTGAAGAATGGTACAAAGAAGTATAGGATATAGCCATTAATGATAAACTGACATGTAATATTAAGTGGAGAAAAGGCGTAACTAAAATAAATGAGTTTGAAGGAATCTGGAAACAGTTCCTAATATTTGTGTTTACTAAGGGAAGTGGGAAACCGCCAGCAGAAGAAACGATCAGATTTTGGACTCAGGAATAGATCCCGAGGTGGGGGGTGCACTTTTATGTTAAGAATGATTATGTTGTAGTATGATAATGTATAGGTAATACTTATTCAACATATATGTACTCAACATTTATTCAATATGTATGTAGCAGTTGTTTGATGTTTTTCTTTTTTATTATTATTACTATTGTAATGTTGTATGTTTATATAGTGTAGAAAACAAATAAAAATTATTAAAAAAAAAAAAAGAGAGAGTCTCTGCTTGCTCCTTCCTCTCCATCTGATTTGGTGTGTTTCAGGTCCCCTTTGATTTTTTCCACAAAATTTCTCACTTTTTTTATGGAATTCAATTTGAATCTCTCCACCTTGTAGGTAAATACGACTCCCTCTGGAAACTCCCATCTGAATCTGATCTTCTCATTAAGAATATTTGTTATAAACAAATAGTATTTCCGTTTATGTAGAATTGTGATAGGAATCTCCTTCATTATGATGATTTCTTTGCCACGAATTTTCATTTTTTTTCTCCTAATGTATCTGGAGGGTTTTATTGACAGAAGGTAGGTCAACCAAGAAGAAGCGAAGAGTAGTCATTGTGGGAGACTCCCTGCTGCGTGGGATTGAAACCCAAGTATGTCGTGAAGACCCATGGACTCGCCAGGTGTGCTGTCTCCCTGGAGCACAGATTAGAGATGTGACTGAAGGGTTACCGAAGCTCATAAAGCCCACGGACACATACCCCTTTCTTCTCATCCATGTGGGAACAAATGATGTCGCCAAGCAGAGCTACGAAGAAATAATTTCAGACTTTGAAGTTCTGGGAAGGAAACTGAAGAACTTTGGGGCCCAGGTAGTTTTCTCATCCATCCTCCCGGTTCTTGGAAGAGGATTACAAAGGGAAAGAAAAATACTCCGGATGAACGACTGGCTTCGAAGGTGGTGCCGTCGTGAGAGTTTTGGATTCTGGGACCACGGGCTACGCTACATGGAACATGGACTGCTGGCAAGGGATGGGTTGCACCTCACAAGGCTGGAAAGAATGAGTTCAGTCACAGCATGAAGAACTTCATCAGGAGGGCTTTAAACTGAATCTTACGGGGGCGGGAGACGTAAATTTTGAGGCAACAATGGATGAAGGCCAATGCACCACAGTACAGAGGACAGCTCCAACAGTGTCCCAAAATAGTGTCTGCAACAAGGTAGGAACAAAGCCAGACTATAAAACACATGGTCTTCGATGTCTATATACTAATGCCCAGAGCATGGGAAACAAACAGAATGAACTTGAACTCTTATTAGATGAAGGCAAATACGACTTGATAGGTATAACTGAAACTTGGTGGGATGACTCCCATGACTGGAATATAGCAATTGAAGGATATAACTTGTTCAAAAAGAACAGAAGAAATAGAAAGGGAGGTGGAGTTGCACTATATGTTAAAAATACCTATCCCTGCACAGAAAAACAGGCGGATGAGACTGGGAGCCCCGTCGAGAGCGTCTGGATTAAAATAAATGGGGCTAGGAATAAAAAGAATATGATAATCGGAGTCTACTACCGACCACCCAATCAAGGAGAAGACGAGGACAAAACTTTTGAGAAACAAATTGCCAGTGTTTCAAGGAAGTGTGATGTAGTAGTGATGGGGGACTTCAATTACCCTGATATCTGTTGGGAGACCATTACTGCCAAAAGCGGCCCTTCCAAGAAATTCCTGACATGTATGGTGATAACTTTCTCCTACAGAAAGTGGTGGAAGGAACTAGAGGATCGGCAATCCTTGACCAATTATTGACCAATAGGGATGACTTAGTGGATAAAGTGGCAGTCACGGGAACTCTGGGGGAAAGTGACCACGTCATACTTGAATTCTTGATTATTAAGGAGACAAAAGTCGAGCATAGCCATACACGTACTCTGGATTTTAGGAAAGCTGATTTTAATAAACTCAGAACTATAATAAGTAAGGCAAGGGAGCCTAATGAGAAAAGGAGTGCAGGATGGGTGGGAGTATCTAAAAAAATGAAATTTTAAAGGCACAGTTACAAACAATTCCAACAAGGAGAAAAGATAGAAGACAACAGAGGAAACCAATGTGGCTCCACAAAAAGCTTATTGATGAACTGAAAACAAAAAGGGATACATATAGGAAGTGGAAGGAAGGCCAGACTACAAAAGAAGAGTACAGACAAGTGGCGCAGAAGTGCCGAAATGGCGTCAGGAAGGCTAAAGCTGTGAATGAGCTGAGATTAGCGAGGGATGCTAAAAGCAATAAAAAGGCTTTCTTCAGATATGTGAGTAGTAAAAGACAGAGGAAAGAAATGGTGGTTCAACTGCTTAATGAGGATGGCAAATTGATAACAGACGACAAAGAAAAGGCTGAAGTGCTCAATTCCTACTTTGCCTCAGTCTTCTCCCAAAAGCGGGTCTATGACCCCCCTGGAAAAAGTGAAGCAGAAGTTGAGGGGGCAGGATTGCAGTTTGAGATTGATAAACAAATGGTCAAAGAACACCTAATTTCCTTGAATGAGTTCAAATCCCCAGGGTCCGATGAACTGCATCCAAGAGTAATGAAGGAGCTAGCGGAAGAACTCTCAGAACCTTTGTCTATTATCTTTGCAAAATCATGGAAGACGGGTGAGGTGCCGGACGACTGGAGGAGGGCTAACGTTGTCCCTGTCTTCAAAAAGGGCAAAAAGGAGGAACCTGGGAACTACAGACCAGTCAGTCTGACATCCATCCCTGGGAAAATTCTGGAGCAGATTATAAAGAAGTCAATCTGTAAACACCTTGAAATCAATGCAGTGATTACTAGAAGCCAACATGGATTTGTCAGGAACAAATCCTGTCAGACTAATTTGATCTCATTTTTTGATAGGATAACCTCCCTTGTGGCCTGTGGGAATGCTGTGGATGTCATATATCTTGACTTCAGCAAAGCTTTTGACAAAGTACCACATGACATTCTGATTAACAAACTAGCTAAAAGTGGGCTTGATGGAACAACTATTAGGTGGATCCACAGTTGGCTACAGAATCGGACTCAAAGAGTACTTATCAATGGAACCTTCTCAAACTGGGGAGAGGCAACGAGTGGGGTGCCGCAGGGCTCAGTCCTGGGCCCAGTGCTCTTCAACATTTTTATTAATGATTTGGACGAGGAGGTGCAGGGAACGCTGATCAAATTTGCAGATGACACAAAATTGGGTGGGATAGCTAATACCCTGGAAGACAGAAACAAACTTCAAAGTGATCTTGATAGGCTGGAGTGCTGGGCTGAAAACAACAGAATGAAATTTAATAGGGATAAATGCCAAGTTCTACATTTAGGGAATAGAAACCAAATGCACAGTTACAAGATGGGGGACACTTGGCTCAGCAATACTACAAACGAGAAAGATCTTGGAATTGTTGTAGATCACAAGCTGAATATGAGCCAACAGTGCGATATGGCTGCAAGAAAGGCCAATGCTATTTTGGGCTGCATTAATAGAAGTATAGCTTCCAAATCACGTGAGGTACTGGTTCCTCTCTATTCGGCCCTGGTTAGGCCTCATCTAGAGTATTGCGTCCAGTTCTGGGCTCCCCAATTCAAGAAGGACGCAGACAAGCTGGAGCGTGTTCAGAAGAGGGCAACCAGGATGATCAGAGGTCTAGAAACAAAGCCCTATGAAGAGAGACTGAAAGAACTGGGCATGTTTAGCCTGGAGAAGAGAAGATTGAGGGGAGACATGATAGCAATCTTCAAATACTTAAAAGGTTGTCACACAGAGGAGGGCCAGGATCTCTTCTCGATCCTCCCAGAGTGCAGGACACGGAATAACGGGCTCAAGTTAAAGGAAGCCAGATTCCGGCTGGACATCAGGAAAAACTTCCTGACTGTTAGAGCAGTGCGACGGTGGAATCAGCTACCTAGGGAGGTTGTGGGCTCTCCCACACTAGAGGCCTTCAAGAGTCAGCTGAACAACCATCTGTCAGGGATGCTTTAGGGTGGATTCCTGCATTGAGCAGGGGGTTGGACTCGATGGCCTTGTAGGCCCCTTCCAACTCTGCTATTCTATGATTCTATGATCTCTTACCATCTTCCTGATGAAGTAGACCAGTACATCTCCAGGCCATCCTCTTGTTTTTGCATAAGCTGAATTCACCCTGTACACTCTGTCTATTTCCTCTTCAACATAGTCTGAAGATTCATCCATTGCCCTTGATAAGCACATTGTTATCTCATCTCTAGGTTCGCCATCTTTAATCTCCTGAGGGACCGATTGAAATCTCAGAATATGTTCCTTAGCTCGAAGTTCAAGTAACGCCCATTGGTCCTGTTCACGTTCCAGGGCTAAAGTTGTTGCGTCCGCCTTTGTCTCCAGAGTGTCCACTCTATTTGTGATGGCCTGCACCTCTTCCGTCACTTTATTTAAGGCACTGTTCATTTTTCTGATTCCTTGTGTTAGCTCCTCTTTCGTCCCCTTAACTTCTTCTTTGACTTCTTGTATCTTCTTTTCCAGTCTGTCCTCAAAAGTTTGTAGTTTATCAGCGATCCCATCCATCATCTGTTCTAACGAATTCATTATCTTTTAGTATTGCTCTGTAGTCAGGGGAGTCCAAGGACCCTCTCCTTGCATTAAAGAGCTAAACGGCTGTTCCAATGAATTCTGTTTCAATAAAATGTCTCTTTCAGTAGCCTTATCGCTATCTCCTGCAAGTGGTGCTGTAGCTCCTTTTTTAGGTCTTGCACCCCTGCATCCAGATATAGTACATTTTTTCAACAAGCTCTTTAACATACTTTTAAGGCCTCTTCAGATCCATTCTTAATTTTCCATTTATCCAACAGGTGGCATTGGTGCACTAGTTATTACTGTATCAGTAACAATAATTCAATAAAAGGATTTCAGTTCACCCAGTTCTCCATTTATCCAGCAGGTGCCGGTGTTGCGCTAGACATTACTATGTTGATATTAGAAAAATTTCAATTCATGCACTTCTCCACTTACCCAGCAGGTGGCTATGTCATTAAAAGTAATTCAGTAAAAAAAATCAATTTCAGGGCATTTTCCACTTATCCAGCAGTTGGTGCTATTGCACTACTTATTGTTATAATTGCTGTGGTCATCAGAAAGAATGTTAGGAATGCGTCTCAGCCACTATTGTGAGGAATCCCCTTAGATGGATTAAAATACCCATTAACTTATTTGGAGTTTAGCCAGTGCCACTGAGGGCCTTGCTAGACCATGCCGGATAAGCCGGCAGGGAGGTGGGGCAAGGGCGCGATAACTTTAGCGCGCGCCGCCTCGGCTCCTACACGCACAACGCGCAGGGACTCCGGAAGCCCTGCAGCGTTGGCCATTTTTGTTTGTTTGTTAAAGGGGCCAGGTGCGCCCCGAAGACTCCGGACAAGGTAAGTGGTTTTTTTTAAAAAAAAAAAATTATCCTTCCCTCGCCCCCATCCTGTCCCCGGCTGTCCTTCCCTCGTCCCCATCCCGTCCCCAGCTGTCCTTCCCTCGCCCCCATCCCATCCCCGGCTGTCCGTCCCTCGCCCCCATCCCATCCCCGGCTGTCCTTCCCTCGCCCCCATCCCGTCCCCGGCTGTCCTTCCCTCACCCCCATCCAGTCCCCGGCTGTCCGTCCCTCGTCTCCATCCCATCCCCGGCTGTCCGTCCCTCGCCCCCCCCGTGCCATCCAGCCTCTCCAGCTGTCCCCCCACCTTGTGCCATCCCCGATGTCCGGCTTTCCCCCCTCTCTCCTGGCGGGTCTGGCCTTCCCCTGCCCCTCTCTTCCCCCCCCCCCGGGATCCCCCCAGCCTGATGGGCACAGCGCTCGTATGAGCGCTGTGCCCAGTCCGTGGCTTTTCCTGGCTACTCGCAAGTAAGCAACTAGCCGCAAAAGGCCACGGACCCTGCTAGACATTCCGCAGCCCCGGCCTCAGGCTGGGGCTGCGGAAAAGCTGCACCATAAGCGACTTCGCTTATGGCGCGTCAAATGAGATCTGAGCATGGCCTGACCCCGGATTCCCCTGTGCATCATCTGGACGCACAGCAGGGCAACCGGGCCTCACAGCGCGCTAAGACCTCGTCTAGCAAGGCCCTGAGTTAAAGGTAAAATATCTTCTATTAATTTATCTGGGTTCCAGACTCTCGGTTAGTAGCTACTTCTCTGAGTAAGATTCAGAGAATTTCTGTCTGGTCTTCTGTTGATTATTTGCCATCGTCTGTCATGATAGCTGCCCCAAATGATTTGCAAGGTTAATTGCTGGTGAAGCCTAATTAAAATTCAAGGTATGCTGCCTTTTACCTTGAAATATGCAAGTTCTGTCTGACAAACTGAGGTGTTATAAATCTTGAGCCTTTATCTGCCATCCGTCAAAAGCCAAACAAACGGGCCATCATGGCTGCATCCGCCTCTATCTCCTCTCTGATCAACCCTCTTAAATTTCCGAGGGGAAATAAATGTCTGGAGATTCTCTCACAGTCATAGTAAGTTGTTCTTACCGAGTGCATAAACAGCACTTGGAAAGCGTCAAGCAGCCATTACCCTCAGCTCTTTACCCAGTTCTCTGAGGCATTTGAGGATGAGGTTGATGTTAGAATCCCTTATTCTGTAAAAAATGTGATTTGTATTTGTAGTATATGCAGGTCATCCCAAAGTACGGCTTATGAGATGTAGTACCTCATTGGCTCCAGCCACACTACTACCATTTTGGGTTTTGCGCTGATTGGTAGACTGAAGGGTTTTAGTGAAAATGTAAAATAGATCATGCAGGCTTGAGATCTGCCCCTCCCTGATGTATGGAATACTTCCTGGGAAGATGGGGGCATGCTTGGTTTCTAAAGAGAGACATGCAGGGATATACTGTAAGCACTTTCTTAATCCTGGGATAGGAGGAGGAGCAGGGTATGGCAGACAGGTGAGGGAGAGAGGCTGAGCATTTTGAATATGCTCAGGGACATTTTGCTACATCCTGGCTGACTAGTAGAAATAATTGCTAGCTACCAAAACTGGACAAAATGTGTAGACTACAACATATTTATCATATTATGTTTGTAGTGTGTAGTAAATGTTATGTATTTATTAATTATATGTACATCCTGCCCTCCAATGAACACAGATAAAAGGTTTAGTCTTGCAACAGTGCTATGCAGCAGTTTAGGCTGAGACATAGTGACTGGCTCAGTTGATTGTGTTTATAAAATAAGCGATCGTGGCTTCTCCCCTGCTCGAGCATGTTGTGCACACAACCGTCAATGGCATACTTCTCTGCGCAATGTGGCGTGGATTGGCATGTCGTCCAAGCCAAGCATGGTGCAATGCAGCTAGGGTGGCTTTGTACTCATCCTACTAACCCTGGTGATTTTCCAAAGGCCACTCAACAAGGCTTTTTAGAAGGCATTTTAGAAATAGGATTCCTGTTTTCATCTCAGTAATCTTTCTATTACACTATGCTAGCTCTTTGACCTTATATTCTCATTGTCTTTCTAATTTCACACAGATATGGTGGGTGACATAAGAGAAGAATGTTGCAAATATGGACAGATTGTTTCTCTCTTTGTTCCAAAGGAAAATCCAGGCAAAGGTCATGTGAGTATTAGGCAGTTGAGACGTGTGTAACGGAAGTACTGTTTTGCTCTAAGGTTGCACTAATCTGCAATTTTACCTTGGGCTGATTTTTGCGAGGTTTTTTTTTTAGCACCATAATTGTCCATCCATCAGCATACTGTTGACACCTTGCCCCAAATCTCCTGATGACTGCCCCAATGGCTTCATTTAAATATTAAATAACATTGGGGACAAGATGCCCCAAAGTTCAGCAGCCATGGGGCCGATGTGCAGTCACCCAATGGTATTTTCTGGAACTGACCCCGCAAGTAAGAGTCAAACCACTGTAAAACAGTGCCCCCAACTCATGAAGGTTGTCCAGGAGGATACTGTGGCCAATCGTATCAAAGGCTGCTGAGAGATCCAGAAGAAGTAACAGGGTCACATTCCACCTGTCTCTCTCCCAAAGAAGGTCATCCATCAGAGCGACCAAGGCTGATTCCATCCCAAAACTGGGCAGACCAGCAACAACAGCAGAGGAAGAAAGGAGGAAGCCTACAGAGCTGTTTTGGCAACCTTTCTTTCTGCCTTCCCTCTTTCTTCCTCCTCCCCTGCTGTTGTTGCTGTTGTTGTTCCAGCCACAAGCAGCAGTAGTGGCTGGAACACCAATGAAGGAAGGAGGATCAGGGCCATTTCACTATGTATTATTATTATTATTATTATTATTGATTCATATAGCACTTTCTAACAAAGTGCTGTACATGAGTTAAAATACATCAGGGAGTTTACAAAAATGGAATAAGTACAATAGTTCTAAAAAAAAGACCTAGCTGAAATTAAAAGAGTATAACAATAAAACCTTAAAAACCCATATTATTATTATTATTATTATTATTATTATTATTATTATTATTATTATTATTTATTTATTTATTTATATAGCACCATCAATGTACAAGGTGCTGTACAGAGTAAAACAGTAAATAGCAAGACTCTGCCGCATAGGCTTACAATCTAATAAAATCATAGTAAAACAATAAGGAGGGGAAGAGAATGCCAACAGGCACAGGGTAGGGTAAGCAGGCACAGGGTAGGGTAAAACTAACAGTATAAAGTCTGCACAACATCAAGTTTTAAAAGCTTTAGGAAAGTTTTTAGTTGAGCTTTAAAAGCTGCGATTGAAGTTGTAGTTCTCAAATGTTCTGGAAGAGCGTTCCAGGCGTAAGGGGCAGCAGAAGAAAATGGACGGAGCCATATAAAATGTGTCGTGGCTACTACAAAAACCATCAGCATTTTTATCTCAGGAAGAGCCAGCCAACCCCCTCTATTCAAAAAGAAAGGTTTTCAAACCTTTCTTGAACACCTCCAAACTCTCAGTCAGCCACAATGGCAGGGGGAGTGAATTCCATAGATGAGGGACAAAGTCCTGGAATGCACAATACTGGGACACTGCAATCCATGAGGTAAAACGGGTCAGGAGGACCTGACGCATGGATCTGGTGGCCCAGCCCAAAACATACCAGGACAAAAGGAAGGAAAGGTAAGCTAGGTGCTGCAACCAAAGGGCCTTAAAGGCCAAAATATTGGGCCCTGGCCTTCAATGGAGGTATGGGCAAATTAGGGGAGGCCCAGAATGGTTCTAACAGCACTGTTCTGGGCCAGGATCAAAGGGTGGAGAGAGGAAAGAGGAAGACACGGTAGGAGGCTATTACAGTAATCCAGGAGTGAGACAACCAAGGTCCGAACCAAGAGGTCCGCAGTTGCCTGAGAAAGGAACCTGTGAATCCAGCAGATATTCAGTAGATGGAAATTTCAGGCCCTCATTGTGTTCTCAATGAAGGAACACAGTGAAAGATGATCATCCATCTGGATGCCCAGGTCCCTGGCAACAGGGACTGGGACCAACTGGGTACTTGAAGACAGAAGAGAGGGGAAGGAGGAAGGGCGGTCAGGATGGAAAATCCAAGATTTCAGTTTTATCCATGTTCAGCTTGAGGTGGTGAGCAGACATCCATGAGGAAATCTCCAACAGGCAATTTCCCACAGATGCCCCCTCTCCTTCCCCAAGCCGATTGAAGGACTGGGTATCATCAGCATAGATGTGATGCTAGAAACCAGAATCAGAAATGAGGAGGCCCAGAGGAAGGGTAGAAAGAGAAAAGAAGAGGTCCAAGGACAGACCCCAACAGTGAGGGGAAAAGGATCTGAAACCATTGCAGAAAAGGAGACAGAAAAAGCTGTTTGACAAGAAGGATGAGAACCAAGAAAGAGCAGTGCCGGTAACGCCCAAGGAAACCAACCAAGCCAGAAGTATCCTGTGTCAGATGTACAGTGCTGTGCCTTAACCACGAGGACATCATTCAATACACAAGACAGTGCTGTCTCTGTTGAACGGGCAGCTCGGAACCCTGAAATCATAGGAAGATAGGTAAAGGGCCAATTGGAAGAGGGCCACCCTTTCCAGGATTTTAAACAGGAAGGGTAAAAGTGAAACAGGACCGTAACTCACATGAGAGGAAGAGTCCAGGGAAGGTTTCGTCAACAAAGAATGAAGGAAGGTCGAGCTTAAGGGAGCCTGGAAAACTGCCGGTGAAAAAGGAGCAATTCACCAGGCGAGTCAAAAAGGTCAAGAAGAGGGGACACAGGGTAGTATAAAGGAATGAAGGGAAGGGATCAAGAGGGCAGGTAGTGACTGGGGAGGAACAAATAATTCGGGAGACTTGGGCCTCAGTGACCTTAATAAAATGGAAGCCACCGGGGGGATAAGCAAATGGAGGGTGAGGGGAAGAGGGGCATCAGCAGGGAAAGTGACAGATATTGTTGCCACCTTATTCACAAAGAACTGCTGAGAGAGCTGGAGAATCTGGAGGATCAAAAGAGGAGGCCGTGCCTCAAAGCCCCCTGAAAGTTCTAAAAAGCTGACAGGGAGCATGAGCCTGAGCGGCTAGGGTGGCCTGGTAAAATGACTGTTTCGCCACCTCCACGTGACTTAGGTAGGCCTTCATTGCTGCACTGTACTCAGTGGAGACAGGAAAACTGTGGAGGAAGGCCGATTGCTACCTTCCACTCCTGAAAAGATGAGCTGTTTTTCATCCCATTTGTAATACATGTTCAGGAGACATTGCAAGGCTTCCTAGTGGTCTCCATGTACTAATCCAGGTTTGCCGCTTGGAGAGGAGGTACAGGAAAGGGAGAGAACGTGATGCCACTGAGAACACTGCTGCAATGAAGGCCCACATAAGTCATGTGGAGGTGGTGAAACAGTCGTTTTACCAGGCCACCATAGCTGTTCAGGCCCATGCCCCCTCCTTTTCTCTCTCTTTCTGCTTTGCGCAGTGTAATGGGGAGGGAAATCAATCTTACTTCCCCTCACCCCCATGCCTCCTTCCAAGACAATAAGGGTTTGGAGTAACTTTAAGCCTTCCCAATTACACCTCTCCCCGCCCCCACCCCAGTCTCAAAAATCTTCTAGCTGACAACACAATGATATATGTGTCTACTCAAAAGTAAGTCACATTGACTTCAATGATGCCTACTCGGGGTAAGTGAGGATGAAGTGCACAAAGCAAGAGGACTGAGACATGACAATTATGTGTGGTGGCCCAGGAAAGGACCACACTGGCTTTCATGTCGGTTTGTGGAAGGAGCTTCTTGGTGCAGGGGAGACGGGAATTTGGAGGAAAGGAGAGTGAGGGGAACTCTTCACATTAATAGCTACTGCTTCCGAGCAGCCACAAAGGAGAGAGTAAAACAGTTTTTAAACTCTAGCTGAGATAATGAAAAGAAAAGCTGCTGCAGCAGCAAAAACAACGTATTTTTATGTCTCCTCAGAACAGTGGGACAAAGATGGAGGGCATTTTAAAATGGGACATATCAACAAAACAGATGGCAAACATTGTAAAAACCTCCTTTTCTCTGATTAAAGTAATTTCGACCTTTGCTATTGTGCAGAAGTAAAACCATTTTTTACTTCGTACGGATCGTACAATAGCCAGACTTGGCAGGATTGACTCGGAGATGAAAAGTGGAAATGCTAAAAATAATAATAATACCAAGGACTCACAAACAACTGGAAAGGGGAAAGAAGGTGGGGCTAGCCTGCCTGGAACAGCAAATAGATCTAAAAAGCAAGAGGAGGAAATGCAGATGGAGCAGATGCTGGTGAGCATCAAGGAAATGATGCAAGATAATAATGAGATTCTTAAAAAACAAATTGTGTCTGAGATATCGATTGAAATGAAAAGAACCATCTCTGAACTTCAAAAACAGTTGAAAGAAGTGAGTGGTAAAGTGGGAGAGATGGAAAAAAGTATATCAGCAAATGAAAAATCTATACAGGATCAAAATCTTAAGTTCCAGCAATGGGAACTAAAGCTGATTGATTTGGAAGACCGAGGTAGACGATCAAATCTACGATTTCGTGCCTTTGCAGAAACCTCTGGCGAGAAACCTAAAATATTGAGAGACCAAATTATGCAATGGATTGCAGTTATAGCACCAGATGCCACATGGGAGGATTCGGATATAGAAAGACTGCATAGTATTGGCCCTAAAAGAGGAGTGATGCCCAGAGACATTATTATTAAATTTGCAAATTACTATAAAAAAGAACTCTTGATGAAGGCAGTTAGACAAATTTCGGGTCAACTGATGTACCAATCCAACCCAGTACAAATATATAATGATTCTTGCCCTGAGACAATTAACTGGAGGAAAAGTGTGAAACCATGTGTGGTGGTTTTGATGAAGAATGAAGTAAAATATACTTGGGGATACCCAGTTTTTCTAAAATTTCAATGGAAGAGACAACAACACAGAATTACATCGCTGGAACAAGGAATACAACTATTACGAAAGCTGGGATTACTGGAACCGGAGGAAGAAGTACAGGGAGCAGACGGAGGAAATAAGGAGTAGAAGACACATATTAAAGACAATAACTTTAGGGGATGAGAGATATATTGACTGGGAGAAGAAGATCGGCTGCTGCTGGGGATTCCGAAAGAGCTTCTCCCCCCCCCGTGTGGATCTGATTGATCTATGAGTGAGGCTAACCACCTCGGGGAGGAGAGAGGGGGAGAGGAGTACGGATTGTATGGGGGGGAGGCAGGGGAGGGGGGGAGGGGATGTAGGACACTATTTGGGACCAACAAATACTATTAAATTTTATCAACAACAATATGGAGAGTAGATTAAGAGTTACATCATTGAATGTTAAAGGGCTAGGGACAACAATTAAACGGAAAAGAATAGAAACTACTGAATAGAGACAAGGCTGATATTGTATTCCTGCAAGAAACACATCAAATTAGAGAAGGGGTTAATGAGCTTAAGTTAAGGTGGGCGAATATTTATGAGAAAGCATACGGAACGTCAAAGTCTAGAGGGGTAGCTGTTATAATATCAAAGAAATGTGGTCTTAATGTTATAGAGATAAAAAAAGATGAAAAGGGAAGATTTATAATCAAACGGGGGAAGATAGCAGATGAATATTATACATTGGTGAATGTTTATGCCCCAAATGAAAACCAAGTAACCTTTTATTGTAGAGTGTTTAAAGAAATGGAAAATATACAAAAGGGTCATATAATAATGGTGGGGGATTTTAACATGGTAATGGATAAAAATAAGGATAAATCGAACCCCACCATAGAAGAAAGGGGTAAAAATATAACAAGTTTGAATAAATGGATGAAAAGAAAAGAAATGGTGGATGTTTGGAGAGAGATTAAGGGGAAGGAGAGAAGATACACATTTTACTCATCGGTACATAAGACCTACTCTAGGATAGACTACCTTTTTATATCAAAGAGCTTATTATCAAAAGTAATAGATACAGAGATAGGGGTCATTAAAGTGATGGATCATGCATTGATTAATATGGATATAAAAATTAAAAAAGAGTATAAAGTAGTTAAAAGATGGAGATTAGATACTAGGGTTTTTAAATCTAAGCAAACAATAGGGAAAATTGAGAAAGAAATGCAAGACATATGGGAAATTAATATTAAAGGGCAATTGACCCATGCAATAGTTTGGGACACTGTGAAGGTGGTGATGAGAGGGATCGGTATCAGGGAGTCATCTAAATTAAAAAGACAACAGGAAGAAGCTAGGAAAAATTTAGAGGTGAATATTATAGAGTTAGAAGGAAAATATATAAAAAAGAAGGATAAATATATTGGAGTACAGTTACAGGCAAAAAAGAAGGAATTGGAGAGTTTAGAAATAGGGAAAGTGCAAAGGAATCTGATTTATTTAAAAAGAGAATATTTTGAATACAGTAATAAAAATTCTAAAATGTTGGCCAGATCCACACAATAAAAAAAAAATTAAGAACCAAATTGGGGCAATAAAAGACAATACAGGTAAAATGCATAATTTAATGAGAGAGAAATTACAAGTCTTCCAAAATTTTTATCAAAAGTTATATACATCAAATAAGAGACCTTTAAAGGAGATCAAAGATTATATTGAGAAAAATTGGAAAATAAAGATACAGGATACAGATAGAGAGGTTATGGAACAGCCGGTTACAGAAAACGAAATAGAGGGAATAATTGATGATTTAAAAGTGAGGAAATCCCCTAGAATGGATGGATTGGGTCCAGAATATTATAAAAAAAAATTAAAAATGTTGATACCAAAATTGAAGATGTTATTTAATCAAATAATAAACGGAGAAAAGGCCCCACCATCATGGGAACAGTCTATAATTATTTTAATTCCAAAACCGGATAAAGATTTAACAGACCCGGGATCTTATAGACCTATATCCTTATTAAATCAAGATGCTAAAATATTGACAGCGATAATGGCAAGAAGGTTGAATAAATTTATGTTTAAATATATTAAAAAGGATCAATGTGGATTTGTAGCAGGAAGACAGATGTCAGATTTGAGTGGTAGAGTATTGAATATAATAAATAACATAAAGAAAAATAATTTGCATGCGGGTATAATAGCCCTGGATATTTTTAAGGCCTTTGACTGCGTGGAATGGCCAGCACTAAAAATGTTAATAGACACTATAGGATTTAGAGAGAAATTTAAGGGATTGATAAATCAGTTATATTCGCAAAATACAGCAGAAGTAATAGCGAATGATGGTATTACAGAACAAATTTCCTTAGCCCGAGGTACTAGACAAGGGTGTCCCCTTTCCCCAATTTTATTCGCAATAGTTATAGAAGTCCTAGCAAATGCAATAAGAGAGGATGAAAGTATAAAAGGGATAGGGATAAGAGAAGAAATTAAGATTAGTTTGTTTGCAGATGATACCTTATTAACGATTCAAAAGCCGATGGAGAAAGTACAAAAGCATTTGAAGGAGTTTGGGGAACTGACAGGGTTACAAATAAATTGGTCCAAATCAGAGATGATGTTGTTTAATTATAAAGAGGAGGGAGAACAGGATTTAGTTAGGAAGAAATGGGATATGAAAGTTAAAAATAAAATAAAATACTTAGGGATATATATAACAGGGAATGTAGGAAAGTTAGAAGAAGAAAATTATAACAGATTAAGGCAGGATCTTAAAATAAAATTAGAGGAGTATCGGAAAATAAGACTGTCATGGTTTGGTAGGATAGCATTAATTAAAATGAAGATATTACCTAAAATTAATTTTCTATTTAGAATGTTGCCAATTAGAATATCGGATACAGAGTTAAAGAAGTGGCAAATAATGTTGAATAATTTCTGCAATGGAGATAAAAAGGTTAGGGTAAACAAGAGAGTTTTTATAAACAACAGAAGACAGGAGGATTAGGTCTCCCAAATCTAAAAGGATATTATATAGCCAACCAAATAAGATATGTGGTGGAGGGTATTCTGGGAGTAGGTGAAAGGACTTGGTTGGAAACTGAAACACAAGAATTAGAAATGGAATTAGATAATATTTATTTTAATAAGATTACTAAGAAATTTCTACAAAGAATAGGGAATCCTTTACTAAAGAATATTATGGAAATTTGGGCTAAAAATAAAACAAAATTAATACCTGCCATTTCCCCATTAACTCCAGTGGTAATGATGGAGAATTTTCCAGTAAATTTAAAAAAGGTGGTAGGGAAGATATTAAAGGAACGGAATATAAACAGGTTGGAAAGGGTGGTTAAAATAGAGGAGTTAGATCAAATAAAAGAAATATTGATGGGGGAAAAGTTGTCATGGTTTAACTATATGCAGTTAGAACAATGGGTAAAGAAATGGATAAAAGAAAATAAACAAGTTAGAGAGTATACGAGCTTTGAAAAAATGATAGTACAAAGACAAGAGAAAGAAGGGAATTTGATTACAAAGGGAATAACGAGTGAAATATATAGAATATTGATGGCAAGAGAGGATCAGGAAGATGGTTATAAATTGGTATGGGAAAATAATATTAAATATCAAATAAGTAACCAGAGTTGGGATAAGATATGGAAAGCACGGAATTTGAAAACCTTATCAGTAAGGATAAAAGAAAATTTTTATAAATTGGTATGGCGGTGGTACCTAACACCAGTTAAACTAAATCAAATCGAGAAGAAATATTCAATATTATGTTGGAGAGGATGTCAGGAGGTGGGCACTTATGTTCATATGTGGTGGGCATGTAAACGTGTACAAAAATTTTGGCAATCGGTGTATAAAGAGATAAAAGAGATAACTGGAATAAGTTTAGAGTTATCCCCGAGCGTAGCACTGTTGTCAATATACGATGGGGTGAACTGCACACAACCTATTAAGGATTTGATTATGAACTTATTAACAGCAGCAAGATTAATAATAGCTAGAAAATGGAAGATACAAAGTAAATATCAGATTGAGGAATGGTATAAAGAATTTTGGGATATAGCTATCAATGATAAATTAACATGTAATATTAAAATAGAAAAAGGAAGGTGCAATTATAATGAATTTGAGATTATATGAAAACCATTTTTGGAATTTGTTTTGTTAAGAGGGAAAGGATGTACACCTGTACAAGAAATATTACAATTTTGGGGAAAGGGATGAAGGTGTAGTTGGTCCTGGTGATGGGTGCACTGTTGTTTTATTTAACGTAATGTAACTAATAATAATAATTTAAAAAAAGGTAAAAAAAACCAAAAAAACAATTTTTTAAAAAAACAAACACCTGAAGCAGCAGGTTTCATCTTACATGCACCTTCCACTTCAAACAAAATGGAAGCAATACAAAGCAACATTTGACACAATGGCCACAGCTAGACCTAAGGTTTATCCTGGGATCATCCAGGGTTCGCCCCTGCCTGAGCACTGGATCCCCTGTGTGTCACCTAGATGAACAGGTTTGACCCCTGGACGATCCAAGGATAAACCTTAGGTCTAGCTATGGCCAATGTTGTGCTATAAAGTGCTACAAATCTGCCTGCATAGTCTGGATAGCACCACTGTCCTGCAATTGCAGCCCTACAAATGGTTGTGTGGCACAAAAAGACATGATCAACACTAAGGATATTTAGTGTGGTATTTCCTGACGTGCTTACGAAGAAACAATTGCATTATCAAAAATACGAACATGGTGAAAAGGGACTCCAGTGTAGATCCTACTTTTGACTGTTGAATAATTTGCATACTCTGTAGAACTTTGTATTCTATTCTGGTGACCATTAGTCTATAGACTGCCTCACATACAGTTTTTTGAGAAATATCTGTAAAATGTGTTTGCACTCCAAAGTATTTAGTATATGCATAAAAGGATGTACTTTTAGGTACTTGTGCTAAGGAGCCATGGTTGGCAGTAGCTTCCTTCTACATGCACACATGGTAGGAAACATGTGTTTGCCATGACTTAATATCCAATATAAACTTCTCCTGTTAACCTTCAAAGCTTTTCACGGTCTAGCTCCTTCCTATCTCTCCTCTCTCATCTCACACTATTGCCCCGCTCGTGCTCTTCGCTCCTCTGATGCCATGTTTCTCGCCTGCCCAAGGGCCTCTACTTCCCTTGCTCGGCTTCGTCCATTTTCGTCTGCTGCCCCTTACGCCTGGAACGCTCTTCCAGAACATTTGAGAACTACAAGTTCAACCACAGCTTTTAAAGCTCAACTAAAAACTTTTCTTTTTCCTAAAGCTTTTAAAACTTGATGTTGTGCAGACTTCTACTGTTACTTTCTACTGTTAGTTTTTCCCTACCCTGTGCCTGCTTACCCTACCCTGTACCTGTTTGCATTCTCTTCCCCTCCTTATTGTTTTACTATGATTTTATTAGATTGTAAGCCTATGCGGCAGGGTCTTGCTATTTACTGTTTTACTCTGTACAGCACCATGTACATTGATGGTGCTATATAAATAAATAAATAATAATAATAATAATAATAATAATAATAATAATTAATATGTGAAATGGCTGTTAGATGGGCTGAAATCTTGTCTTGTGTCTATAATAATAAGGATCTTGGGGCATGGTCTGAAGGCACATGAACCAGAAACAAAGGGGGGCAGCACTGAAACAGCTGCAGCTGCACCGAAAACTATTATTTATTGATCCCAATGTGTTTTGAAAATACTCCCTTCTTCAGGGATGACATGTTTCAAGGATGACATTTTAAAAGATTTTCTGAAAGACGCCCTTACCTTAAGGAATACAAATACTTTACTCTAAACATTTGCAAAAGAAAGACTTTTGTGCACCCTGCTAATGACTAGGGCTAGTGGTTGGGTGGGTGTTGAGTGTCTTATAGTAAGGATGTCTTTGGGGTCTTGCTTGATTGGGTAACCTCCCTTGTGGACTGTGGGAATGCTGTGGACATAATATATCTTGACTTCAGCAAAGCTTTTGACAAAGCGCCCCATGACATTCTGATTAGCAGAGTAGTTAAATGTGGGCTAAATGGAACAACTATTAGGTAGATCCACAGTTGGTTACAGAATCAGACTCAAAGAGTGCTTATCAACAGTACCTTCTCAAACGGGCGGGGGTAATGAGTGGGGTACCGCAGGGCTCAGTCCTGCGCCCAGTGATCTTCAACATTTTTATTAATGACTTGGACGAGGAGGTGCAGGGAACGTTTATCAAATTTGCAGATGACACCAAATTGGATGGGATAGCTAATACCCTGAAAGACAGAAATAAACTTCAATGTGATCTTGGTAGGCTGGAGTGCTGGGATGAAAACTACAGTATGAAATTTGATAGGGATAAATGCCAAGTTCTACATCTAAGAAATAGAAACCAAATGCACAGTTACAAGATGTGGAATATTTGGCTCAGCAATACAAGCGAGAAGGATATTGGAATCGTAGATTGTAAGCTGGATATGAGCCAAGAGTGAGATGTGGCTGCAAAAAAAGTAAATGCTATCTTGGGCTGCATTAATAGAAGCATAGCTTCCAAATCACATGAGATACTGGTTCCCTTCTATTTGCCACTGTCTAGTTCTCATCTTGAGTATTGCATCCAGTTCTGGGCACCACACTTCAAGAACAATTCAGATAAACTGGAGGGGGTTCAGAGGATAATAAGGGGTCTGGAAACAATGCCCTATGAGGAGAGACTGAAAAAACTGGGCATGTTTAGCCTTGAGAAGAGAAGATCTCAATTATCCCAGAGTGCAGGACATGGAATATTGGGCTCAAGTTACAGGAAAACAGATTCCAGCTGGACATCAGGAAAAACTTCCTGACAGAGCAGTACGATAGCCATCTGTCAGGTATACTATAAGGTGGATTCCTACATTGAGCAGGGGGTTGGACTCAGTGGCCTTATAGGCCCCTTCCAACTCTTCTATTCTATGAAAACAGGACAGAAAATAAAAATAAAATGAGGGCAACCCATATCATTGTTTTCACTTTGCCAAATGCATGATAACCCTTACAGTAAGTGAGAGTTCTATCAGAAGTTCATGTTGCTGTAAAAAAATAAATATAAATTTACTTCAGCATTACAAATCAATTATGTTACCTGAGGCAGCAAGTTGTTATCAAAGGCCTCCAGATGCAACTTCCAATGGTGGTTGTTTATAAAAGTATGAGTAAGGAGAATGCCTTAACATGAACTTAATTCTTTTAGAAATCAGCTCAGCTTTGGAAGGCTCCCTTCAGAAAATCTCAAAAGGAAAGGCAAGAAAATAAAAACTTGAACCAAAGAGGACTGTAATGATACAAGAAAATTTGAGAAGTAGAATGTATTCCCTAAGTCATTATAGGACAGCCTTCCCCAACCTGGCACCCTCCAGATGTTTTGGACTACAGCTCCCATAATTCCTTACTGTTAGTGATGCTGTTTGGGGCTGATGGGAGGGCACCAGGTTAGGGAAGTGTTATATGGAGTCATACTAGAGCCGTTGCTAGACCAGGGGTTAGTGCGGTGCGAGGCCCGTGTTCGTCCCTGTGCGTCCAGATGATGCATAGGGGATCCCGGCCTCAGCCAGGACTCGAGCCGCCCTGGCACCGCGCTAACAGGAACCACTTGTACCGCGGTTCTTCCCGCGGTCCTGGCCTCAGGTTGGGCTGAGGCCGGGACCATGGGCGTTCCACCGCTTTTTTCAGCTACTGCACTTATGCACGAGTAGCCGGGAAAAGTGGCGGACGGGCTGCAGCACTGCCTCCCCCCTTCCCCCGATTCCCCCCCACAACCTCCCCTGGCCTCTGATCCCTCCCTGTCCCCACGTGCATGTCTCGCCATCCCCCCTTGTCCCCACCTGCTGTGTCCTCTGCTGCCGCCGCCGCCGCTATCCCCAGCTGCCCTGTACCGCTGCCACTGCTGCCGCCACTGTCCCCATCCGGCTTTTCCTGTTGTCACCATGTCCGACCTGCAGGACATGGCGATCCCTGTTGCAATGTCCGGCCTGTGATGCCTGCTGAGCAGGAATCACAGGCTGGACATGGCAACAACAGGAAAAGCCGGCTGGGGACACTGGCGGCAGCGGGACAGGGCGGCTGGGGACATTGGCGGAGGCGGCGGCAGCAGAGGACACAGCAGGTGGGGACGGGGGAATCGGGGGCAGGGGAAGTTGTGGGGGGGAAATTGGGGACAGGGGAAGTGGTGGGGGGAATTGGGGGCAGTGGTCCCTATTTTTTTTTTAAAAAAAACTTACCTTGGCCGTTGGTGTGCTCCTGCGGCTGCTTTAAGGCAGGGGGGAAATGGCGGACGCGACGGGGCTTCCCTCGGCCCTGTCGCGTCTCACATGTGGATGGGGCCTACAGTCCACGCTACTTCTAGTCTTGGCCCCTCCTCCCACACGGATTCTAAGGTAGGTCTAGCAAGTCTGTGAGTTGAGGAGTCTGTGAGTTGAAGTCTGTGAGTTGAGAAGTTGGAAGAATTGTAGACCCAAATCATTTAATATGTATACTCCAGTGTCATACAGGAGATCTATGTACAAAGGCTTGTATGCAAATAGGAAAGTGGGGCTGGTCAGCATGATCTTGATTTGAAACTAATTGTATGTATTGGTACATATGATTAGATATGTTTCAGCTACTGTAGCTGCCTAAAACAATTGCAACAAGGAAAAAAGATAGAAGACAACAGAAGAAACCAATGTGGCTCCACAAAAAGCTTCGAGATGCCCACAGTTACCTAGGGAGGTTGTGGCCTCTCCCACACTAGAGGCATTCAAGAGGCAGCTGGACAGCCATCTGTCTGGGATGCTTTAGGGTGGATTCCTGCATTGAGCAGGGGGTTGGACTCGATGGCCTTGTAGGCCCCTTCCAACTCTGCTATTCTATGGTTCTATGATTCTATGACCTGAAAACAAAAAGGATACATATAGGAAGTGGAAGGAAGGCCAGGCTACAAAAGAAGAGTACAGACAGGTGGCGCAGAAGTGCCGAAATGGTGTCAGGAAGGCTAAAGCTGAGAATGAGCTGAGATTAGCGAGGGATGCTAAAAGCAATAAAAAGGCTTTCTTCAGATACGTGAGTAGTAAAAGACAGAGGAAAGAAATGGTGGTTCAACTGCTTAATGAGGATGGCAAATGGATAACAGATGACAAAGAAAAGGCTGAAATGCTCAATTCCTACTTTGGCTCAGTCTTCTCCCAAAAGCGAGTCTATGAACCCCTTGGAAAAAGTGAAGCAGAAGTTGAGGGGGCAAGATTGCAGTTTGAGATTGATAAACAAACGGTCAAGGAACACCTAATATCCTTGAATGAGTTCAAATCTCCAGGGCCCGATGAACTGTACTCCAGAGTAATGAAGGAGCTAGTGGAAGAACTCTCAGAACCACTGACTATTATCTTTGCGAAATCATGGAAGATGGGTGAGGTGCTGGACAACCGGAGGAGGGCTAACGTTGTCCCTATCTTCAAAAAGGGCAAAAAGGAGGAACCTGGGAACTACAGACCAGTCAGTCTGACATCCATCCCTGGGAAAATTCTGGAGCAGATGATCAAGAAGTCAATCTGTAAACACCTTGAAAACAATGCAGTGATTATTCGAAACCAACATGGATTTGTCAAGAACAAATCCTGTCAGACTAATTTCATCTCATTTTTTCTTCAGGTAACCTGTGAGAATGCTGTGGACGTCATATATCTTTACTTTAGCAAAGCTCTTGACAAAGTGCCCTATGATATTCTGATTAACAAACTAGCTAAAGGTGGGCTAGATGGAACAACTATTAGGTGGATTCACAGTTGGCTACAGAATCAGACTCAAAGAGTACTTATCAATGGTACCTTCTCAAACTGTGGGGAGGCAACGAGTGGGGTACTGCAGGGCTCAGTCCTGGGCCCAGTGCTCTTCAACATTTTTATTAATGATTTGGACGAGGAGGTGCAGGGAACGCTTATCAAATTTGCAGATGACACCAAATTGGGTGGGATAGCTAATACCCTGGAAGACAGAAACAAACTTCAAAGTGATCTTGATAGGCTGGAGTGCTGGGCTGAAAACAACAGGATGAAATTTAATAGGGATAAATGCCAAGTTCTACATTTAGGAAATAGAAACCAAAGGCACAGTTTCAAGATGGGGTATACATGGCTCAGCAATACTACAAACGAGAAGGATCTTGGAATTGTTGTAGATCACAAGCTGAATATGAGCCAACAGTGCGTATAGCTGCAAGAAAGGCAAATGCTCTTTTGGGCAGCATTAAGAGAAGTATAGCTTCCAAATTGCATGAGGTACTGGTTCCACTCTATTCGGCCCTGATTAGGCCTCATCTAGAGTATTGCATCCAGTTCTGGGCTCCACAATTCAAGAAGGACGCAGACAAGCTGGAGCGTGTTCAGAGAAGGGCAACCAGGATGATCAGAGGTCTGGAAACAAAGCCCTTTGAAGAGAGACTGAAAGAACTGGGCATGTTTGGCCTGGAGAAGAGAAGATTGAGAGAAGACATGATAGCACTCTTCAAATACTTAAAAGGTTGTCGTGCAGAGGAGGGCCAGGATCTCTTCTCAATCGTCCCAGAGTGCAGGACACAGAATAACGGGCTCAAGTTACAGGAAGCCAGATTCCAGCTGGACATCAGGAAAAACTTCCTGACTGTTAGAGCAGTATGACAATGGAACCAGTTACGTAGGGAGGTTGTGGGCTCTCCCGCACTAGAAACCTTCAAGAGGGAGATGGACAACCATCTGTAAGGTATGCTTTAGGGTGGATTCCTGCATTGAGCAGGGGGTTGGACTTGTTGGCCTTATAGGAGAACTCCGGCTATTGGGCGGTATAGAAATGTAATAAATAAATAAATAAATAAAATAAATTAATAGGCCCCTTCCAACTCTACTATTCTATGACATAATGAATATTAACAAAAAAGTTGGGAAGATCAGTGCAAAAGATCTGATCAGTGCAATGCCTGATCCTTTCTCTGTGATCTTTGTGGTAATTTCTAACTCTATGATTCTTAATAGATTACAGCAGCATGAAATTGTGTTACAGTCTTTTGTTATTAAATAAATGTATATACTATATTTAATATCTTTTGTTTCTTAATGCTTTCCAGCATGTGACAGCTGCATCTTCCAAACATTTTTCATTAAGAAAAAAAATCACATAACTTGAAAAAGAAGGAAGATCCAAGGTTTCTGACTTTTGCCTTGTGCTTACTGAAAGGGCAAGCCCCTCTCTGCTTGGTGCTGCTGAGTTTTCTCATCACAACCAGGTCTGAGCCTCAAGCGGCTCAAGGTGGGAACCACCCTCTATCAGCCTCTAGTTCCAGAAGGACAGGTTGACCAAGTACCTGCAGAAAGTGAGGGTAGCAGTTTCTTCACTGCAGGGTACGCAAAGACATGGAGTCAGAGCCACACCACTTGCTAGCGGGGTGTCCATCAAGCATTTCCCTCTTCCCTCCCATTCTGGAATAGGTGATTCTGTAAACAGTACAAAGGAGATTAACATTCCTCCTGTTTCTTTTCAGGTCTTTGTTGAGTATGCAAATGCTGGTGATTCCAAAGCTGCCCAGCGAGCATTGACTGGGAAGAGATTCGATGGCAAGTTTGTTGTGGCTACATTTTATCCACTGAGTGCCTATAAGCGGGGATATCTTTACCAAACTGTGCTTTAGTTTGCAGCATCAGTCAGGAAAGATGCATGGACCCAAAGCTGCCTGGCTTTGCTTGAGTGTTTTCCAGAGATGGAATCCATCTGTGTCCTCTTTCCCATTTTGTGATTTGTAGGAAAGGCCCAGATGTTTTTATTTTGCTGCATATGAAATCTGCCTCCCTTTCTCCTTTGGTTTACTATGAAATGGATGTCTGAGATTGAAAGCAAAGAAGTTTTCAGTGTGAAAAAAATTGAGTCTCAAAGCAGTTTTGCTGGTTAACTTGAAGTCAGGCACTAAGCACCGAATAGTGTTGTGGAGAGCTGTTGTTGATGAAGCATCATTGGAGCTCTTCCTTGTCAAAGAAGCAGAAGAAGTTGCTTTTCCTGATATAGAGGAACGAGACTGCAAATCCCAGCCAGCATTCTGTGCTTTCACACAGTAGATCTGAGCCAGTAGGGCTTCCTCTAAAAGGACTCTTAATAATGTCATTAGAAATAGATTAAAAAACTCTCTTGCTTCATGAATAGGATTGCTGTCCTAAGCACAGGGATATGTGGCAAAGCTGTTTTAGCTCATTGCTTTTGTAGAAGCTGTGGCTGGACCAATGATCATTTTGATTTCACTTGGAGTTTCTAGGTATTCTTTGTAATAAGAGGAGCCCTTTCTACTGGGCACAAGACTAGAGTTAACTGGATGTGTGAGCTTGTGGTAGAAAGCTAGAGTTATTTCTAAAATACTCCTAGAGAGAGAAACCTCATTTTTAAAGGCAGTGTGGGGTTGGACACACTGAATGGGTTGTTTGCGATTCAGATCCATTTCAGGGACGCTCATAACTAAATTATAACTAGTCGAGGCATAGGAGGTGGGATTCTTTGCAGCTAAAAGTCTCTTAAGAATAGATTTGATACCAACAGTGTCAGGTTTTCCCAGCATCATCTGTTAGCTAAGCAGGTACCTCTACAAAGGATTTCGTTCTGCTTGTATTGATGCCATGTGTCTCAGAAGACTGTGGTGTTGTCCAATGTGATTCCTCCTGGGAGGCTTTCCATAGTGTCATTTCCCTGAACTAATTCAAATAAGATTTTAGGGGGTGAAATTAATGCCTTGATCTGGTACAAACCTTGACACTTCTGGGGTTTCATAACTGGTCCTGCCAGCTCAAAGTTTCTCAGCATTTTATGCATTTTTCCCATCTGCTTTTGCTGTCGCCCCTGGGAATTTACTGGAAGCTCTGTGGATATGTATCAAGGTAGCAACTTCGTCTATCTTTATTCTGTGTTGTCACCAACTCCCTGTGGTTGTTCATCCCTTTGTATACCTCTCCTACTTTTTGTGTTTTTCAGTACTTCTCATGCTGCACATTAGGCAGAACTGGCTTAGGAAAGGACAAGAAAGCTAGAAAGAGGCTCTTCATTTTTAAATATATTCTCATCCCCCTATATTTTTTTAAAAAAACAAAACATTTAAACACGTACGTTCTACACCCATACACACACACATTTAGGAAGCCTACCCTGCATGTTCCTGCCTTTGGGAAAGGCGAGGGGCATGTGGAGCAAGGTTCCTCATGAGCCAGTGCTTTGAGGTGCTCTGCCTGCCCTGAAGCAGTAGCTGCCCTCACCTTCCCTGACAGGAAAGATGAGAGGTATGCAGAACCTTCAGCAGCTTATGCTTGGAGGCACGTGGAGCACATACCCCTCACCTTTCTCTGGATCAAGTCTCTGTTGCACGGGCAATTTCTCATGCAACGCGGAAGCACTCCAAAGATCAATGATAATAGAATCATGTTTTCCAAAAGCGGGGGGTTCCCTAGGGCAGGAGAGCAGAATCCCAGGCCCAGGGTCCCAGTACAGCCCTCCATGGTTCCCCAGAGGGCCTCACCCCTTTCTCCTGACCAGGTGGTTTCCCAGCTTTTGTGTACTCCCCCCCCCCCCCCCAATTCTAAAAGGTTGAAAGGCCTCTCCTAAGGCTTTGTTACTGTGGCAAGTTAAAATAGGCTGGTATGTCTGGTATTTTGGCCTTGCCCCTGTGCCTTCAGCCTTGCCCACCACTGGAGTGTGCCCCCCCCCGAACTTCTCCAGAATGGAATTAGGCCCTCAGTCTGAAAGAAGTTCAACCCCTCTTCCCTAGGGAACATTGATTTGTAGCCCAGAGGTTCCCTGTAGCTGCTCCCATTCATAGATGCACAATGGACTTTTGTCTCCTGCTTTGATTTCTGAGCTGTGACCTCCCTTAAGGTTGCAGGTGGGAGGGAGGCAGGAAGAGATGATGTCTGCAGCACTGACAGATTTAGCTGTTTTTTGTTTGGATGTAGATCTTGGGGGAGTGCCCTTCTTGTTTCTGGATGGAGAAGCAAAATCCACCCTCTTAGCCTCCAAGTGCCTCAGGTCTTGTAGTGAGATTTTGTGCAGCCGTGTCTTCATACCTTCACAGTTCTCCTGGGTTCTTAATGATTTCTGTATTTATAACCTGATAAAATAGAATAGATGGTAGAAGCCTCACCAAGCAATATCAGAGGGGGGCTAATAGAACTGAAGTGGTCGATTTCTATGAGTTCTCATTTCAGACATTACCTTTTGTACCTGGGATTCTGAAGTGGGCTGATTCTTACCTGCCTCCTTATTTGTAACTGAAGTTGTTTTCTTACACCCCATAAAAGTGACTACGGCCACCTCTCTGTGACCTTTAGTCTTTGGCTCTGGAGGCAGTCAGAGTGCCATTAAGCCGAGAAGGATGCTTTGGTTTTATCTTCAGTGTTGCTCTGCATATTATTTCTTCTTAGCACTCAAATCAAAATAAAGTTTACTGAATAAGTCAGACCATTTCACACACAATAAATATGTTAAAAACAAACAATAAGTACATGAATCTGGGCCCAAAAAGTCAAAAATTGAGGTAATAAAATATTTAAAAAGATAAAAGTATATTCCTTTTAATAAAATTTCATACACCCAAGAAATGGAGACAAATAATGTTCCCTACAACTGGAATATAACCGACATTCCAGTAAATCGTGGGCCAGATCTTCTACTTCAGATGATTCACATATACAAAGTCTGTCTTCTACTAGAATGCCCCAGTATTCGCAGCATTAGCACTCAGAAGCTTTTTATTCTATAGGAGTCTCTGTAATTGATCTTGACTTTGACAGCTGGGGGCTGTCTTTTTGGTGCCTGGTTGCTGCTGCGATAATTGAAACCCCACATTTTCACTGCTGTGGGGGAGCGCTGGCTAATCCCCACACAGCAGCAAAATGCACATTTCAGGCAGGTGGGCCTGCCCCTTCCCCTCTGTGTGGGTGGACGGCAGACAATCAGGGCTTGCCACCTGCCCAGCCACACCTTTACCGTGACCTCGTAGTGGTGACAGACTGTGGATGTGCCGTCCTCACCGCACTCTGTACAAAACAGTCGGGGTAAGGCCCCAACTTTCTTGCTTCAGAGCTTCAGGGGAAGTCCCGGGGTGGCTATATGGTAGCTGCTGCTTTGTGTAATTGAAGCTGCACCACCACCCCAGACATTTGTTGCCTATACACAGCCCCCTGGAAGAACAGCCACGACATAAACCAAGAAACACTGACTACATTCTTTAGCTATGGCAAAGTAGATGCCTGCATTGTGTATACTTTCCTGACACTGGAAGTGCTTTTGCCATCCAGATATTGGTAATACTCCTAATCCTTTGGTATGAATTCATTGTTCTTGTGGGGAGGGGGAGCAGTGAGTACATCTTAGAAGATGGCGTTTATACATGCATGGGATACATTTCTTTATTATAAATGCACATGTACATATAAATATGAACACAACTTGTCTCAAGCCAATACAAAATTGAAAGGTGGAGGAGCAAATTAGAGTGGCCATGTGGGGTGATGCAATAGTATGTTGTCAAATGGCTAGGAATAAGAGGCACACCAAGACAATATTCCTGTGCACTTGGATACAGTTATAAGCGTAATGGGCAGCTGCCAGGTAGCAAGGAAAGATGGCCAGCCTCCTTGAAAATGAAAAGGACAATCAAAGACACATGCACAGTTCACACTTGCACTCTTACATTGGACCAACAGAGGGCCAAACATCTTGACAAGGTGGCTTGACAGGGAAAGAAACCCCCATGTTGCCCTGATCTGAGGCCCGTCTTGACGGCGCATTGGTGCTGTGTGTCCGCAAAGCCCTGTGTTCACACTCTTTCGCATTATCCCCACTCAAAGGAATGAGCGCAGGGTTTTCCGGCGAGGAGGAGTGGCGCCCGTGCCTCCTCAGTCCCTCCAGTTTGTTTGGTTTATACCCTTTTTTCCAGAGGAGGTGTGGAGGCAGCCATTCAGCTTGCGCCTCCTTGTGTTCCAGTGGGTTTTTTTTAACCTTTTTTCAGCTTCTCCCCATGCCAGAGAAGTGCAGAGGTGGGCCAGTGGCCATTCAGCTCACTGGCCTGCCCCCTTTCCCCCGTCCAGGCAGGTGACAACCAATCAGGGTTGACCATCTGCCCAGACATGCCTCTGAAACAGATGGCAGTCACCACCTCGCTCCAAGAGAAAAAGGTCGGGGTAAGTCTCCAACTTCTAAAATTCGAAGCTTCAGGGGAAAGCCCTGGGATGGCTCCGCAATGGCCGATGCGGATTGACCCTGGGGCTTTCCCCTTGTCCAGGCAGCCCCCTGGCACTGGCTTTGAGGATGGAGAGAGCGAGAGAAGGAAGGTCTGGTTACTGGTAGACCTGGAATGTAATTTCAAGATTGCACCTTTTTGAGACAAAAGCTCAGAAGACTTTATTATTTTAAGATGAAATGTGAGATGCAGAGGATTGTTTATGCTTTCTGAACTTCTGACATGTTGGATCAGCTCATTCAGGTGCCCCCTGGTCCACCCTTTCCAAATATTTTGCTACCACTATCCTGTGTTTGCTGTCTGAGCTTCCTCTTATTTTATTTATTTATTTGTTACATTTATATACCGCCCCATTGCTGAAGCTCTCTGGGCGGTTTACAAAAGTGGGCTTAGCAATAGCATACTGTGGGCTTAGCAATAGCACACAATAGCTGGAGGACCAGATGTTTCTAGGGGGCCTTCCACACGTCGTACTGAGGGCGCTTCCATGCGCCCCCAGTGTGACCCCAAAGCGATCGTGTAGCTTACCTGGAGAAGAGACGAGGAAGAGGCGTCCTTGCCGCCGCCGCCGCCACCCACCTACTTCCTCGCCGGCCGGGTCGGAGAGCTCAGCGGAAGAAGGGGTGGAGAGCTTCTTCCGCTTTCCACACCGCCTTCTTCTGCCGAGCTCTCCGAGCCGGCCGGCGAGGAAGTAGGTGGGTGGCGGCGGCGGCGGCAAGGACGCCTCTTCCTCGTCTCTTCTCCAGGTAAGCTACACGATCGCTTTGGGGTCACACTGGGGGCGCATGGAAGCGCCCTCAGTAAGACGTGTGGAATCCCCCTAGCACATTTTAAGCCAGAAGCTACAGCTGCACTAACGAAAGTCTTCTTGCTATGATGCAAGGAAAATGGCTGCATTTGAAGACCAAATCAATGTATAGCTTTGCACTTGCCAAGCCACAGATCTGATCTGGAGACAACTTTGCTCCCAGCTAATCTCCATCTGTCTGCCCTGAGATAGATAGCAGCGCTGCCTGTCTTATTGTATCTGACTGTTTCAGAGTGTTTACATGTTTCATTTGCAAATTGTTCTGTAGTCAAATGCCTTCTTCAAATTATTTAAGGGGAGCTCTACTTGAAAAAGATGGCAAAGTACCATTTTAGTAGAAATAAACAAATTTGTTCTGGTGTTGAAATATTATTACTTGTTGACCAGGCTGCCCTATTCAGGGCTTGGTTGTGAGAAGGAAGTCAACGTTGCATTCAGGTTGGATGGTGGGGAAGTTCAACCAGCTCTTGGTCCTAAGCTCAAAAATAATGCCTAACATGTACATTGTGCTTTGAAGTATTCAAAGCATGTCATGTACATGAACTTAAGAGCTGACATGAGGGCATTGCTAGGCCTGGGCCCATTGGGCCCCAGTCCTGAATCTGTTTCCCATGGCCCTGGATATATTCCCCAAAGATCTAAGTGTCCAATGGTGCCAAGGGAAGGTTTTTTTCTCTAATTGTCATAGCAATTCTCAAAGGGAATTGCAGCTTTGGGAGGGAAGGGTTTGCCTGCCTTCCCACATGCTGCAATGCTTCCCCTCCCCTCCCCTCGCCTTCTGCATGGCAACTAAAAGCTCCATCCGACCAGCGATTGTGCCGCAAAAAAACCCCTCATTAAGTCTGGTTGCTGCTCTCTCCTACCGGACTGAATGGGGCAAATTACTTCCTGTTTTTGGGAAGCGACGTGGGAGTGGCGACAGAAGAAGCGACAGGAGCCGTGCATTTGACTAGATGTGATGAAGCTTTACGTTTAGAAGAAAAACTGCAGAGGTGCCATCCTGAAGGCGGAGAAGGGCTGTGAGCTGTGCAGTGAGATGAAGGAGAGCGAGCACAGCAAAGATGTGTGCCCTGGTGCTGCTCCTCCCCTACCTCCCACCTAACTTCAAGCAGCATTACTCGCCCCCAAGCCCATGGCCATACGCCACTGTGGATAGGTTCGTAGCGGCTGCAGCAGTCGCCTTAGGGTCCTTGGAAGGGCTGCACACGTCTGCCACCCTAGCACACCTGTTTTAGCCATTGCTGCTCCCTAACAACAACATTTGATGTGGCGAACAAGTGGTGCTCTGGGGAGTATCCAGGAGAGGAGGCAGCTTGTGTGTTGGGAGTGTGTGTGTGGAGGGACAGAGAGAGGAGGGCTGTGTGGCGAGAGGAGCCAAAACCGGCTTCCTTTTCCCATGCTCACTGAAAACAGGGCAGACAGTTTTGTAGGAATTTTGCCAAACTGTGGGGATGGAGGGTTCGCGATAGCAAACAGGAGTAGGGCTGGGGATGACAAGCTTGGTTTTCAGCGTTTAGGATATTGGCTTCTTAAAAGGGCATCCGTTTGGCAGACAGCTAGTGCTGGAAAGGTGTTACTTTTAAATGAAACCCATAAGCCCCTTTGACCAGATTCCTCCCTTCCCTATTTTAACTAGATCACAACAATTTCCCTAGTTTAGTATTGAGTAATCATGCTTATTTTCTTGTCCATCAAGAATTCTTAGTTGAATGAACTGTGCTTCTCTGCACACTGACCTGAGACTGAGCCCTGCTGATCGCAGTGGGATCAATGGATCCTTCTCAAACTGGGGAGAGGCAACGAGCAGGGATCAGTCCTGGGCCCAGTGCTCGTCAACATTTTTATTAATGATTTGGACGAGGAGGTGCAGGGAACGCTGATCAAATTTGCAGATGACACAAAATTGGGTGGGATAGCTAATACCCTGGAAGACAGAAACAAACTTCAAAGTGATCTTGATAGGCTGGAGTGCTGGACTGAAAAAACAGGATGAAATTTAATAGGGATAAATGCCAAGTTCTACCTTTAGGGAATAGAAACCAAATGCACAGTTACAAGATGAGGGACACTTGGCTCAGCAATACTACAAACGAGAAGGATCTTGGAATTGTTGTAGATCGCAAGCTGAATATGAGCCAACAGTGTGATATGGCTGCAAGAAAGGCCAATGCTATTTTGGGCTGCATTAATAGAAGTATAGCTTCCAAATCACGTGAGGTACTGGTTCCTCTCTATTCGGCCCTGGTTAGGCCTCTTCTAGAGTATTGCGTCCAGTTCTGGGCTCCACAATTCAAGAAGGATGCAGACAAGCTGGAGCGTGTTCAGAGAAGGGCAACCAGGATGATCAGGGGTCTGGAATCAAAGCCCTATGAAGAGAGACTGAAAGAACTGGGCATGTTTAGCCTGGAGAAGAGAAGATGGAGGGGAGACATGATAGCACTCTTCAAATACTTAAAAGGTTGTCACACAGAGGAGGGCCAGGATCTCTTCTCGATCCTCTCAGAGTGCAGGACACGGAATAACGGGCTCAAGTTAAAGGAAGCCAGATTCCAGATGGACATCAGGAAAAACTTCCTGACTGTTAGAGCAGTACAACAATGGAATCAATTGCCTGGTGAAGTTGTGGGCTCTCCCACATTAGAGGCCTTCAAGAGGCAGCTGGACAAGCATCTGTCAGGGATGCTTTAGGGTGGATTCCTGCATTGAGCAGGGGGTTGGACTCGATGGCCTTGTAGGCCCGTTCCAACTCTGCTGTTCTATGATTCTATGTAGATGATGCTTTCCAAAAGCAAATTGTAGATATGTCAGCAAAACAATAGTAGTGACGGGGGACTTTAATTACATTGATAAATATTGGGAAACAAACTTTCCCAAGCACGGCATTTCCAGGAAATCCCTGACTTACCTTGCTGGCAACTTTCTCCTTCATAGGGTGGAGGAAGGAACGAGGTAATCAGCCATTCATGACTTGGCCCTCATCTTCACGATGTTGCTAATGCTGCACCTGGTGGCGGATGCAGCCACATTGATGCTCCTTCCAACATCTACATCAGGAGGAGCGCAGTTGCGGTCTTTCCCACTGCTGCACCCACCCATGTGAGCACTCACGCAGCTGGTCCAGGGGCGCCTGGGAGCATCGGCGCCCCCTCCTTGAAGGGTAGATTATTTTTTTAAATTGAGACTAACTTGAGTGTGTGTGTTTTTTTCAAAAAAAGCTGTAAAAGCGAAGGATCGCATTTACAGCTAACTAGGGGGGAAACAAGGGGGAAGAATGGGGTGCTCCCTCCTGCTGGGATTTCCAGCCCCCCCTATTTTTATTTTCTTAACAAGGCCCCGTAGAGGCACAGAGCCTTGCTCCAAGCTAAAAAATGTCTGTGCCAGTGTGGTATAGTGGCTAGAGTGTTGGACTGGGAGTCAGGAGATCCGGGTTCTAGTGCCCACTTGGCCATGGAAACCCACTGGGTGACTTTGGGCCAGTCACAGACTCTCAGCCCAGCCTAACTCACTGGGTTGTTGTTGTGAGGATAAAAATGGAGAGGAGGAGGATTATGTATGCCGCCTTTGGTTCCTTAGAGGAAAAAAGGTGGGATATAAATGCAATAATAAATAATAAAATTAAAAAGTTGGAGTAAGTACTCAACTTTTTTAGAGCAGAGTTTTGGGACTTTGCCCCTGGATTGCTTCTGAGTGGCAGCTGCATCATGTAGATCACCTGCTGCCACTCTAAAGCAATGCAGGTGCAAAGCTCCTGTGTGGACGAGCCCTTGATTGTGAAGAATAGGGAAGAGTTAGTTGATGAGGTAGAAGTACAGAACTATCGGAGGAAATGACCATGTAATGCTTGAGTTCTAGATTTTCAGGAACGGTGATTTTAATAAACTCAGCTCAATGATAAGTACAATTCAATACCAGGAAAACCTAACAGAAAGATGAGTTCAAGAGGAATGGAACTTCCTAAAAAAAGATCCTAAAGGCACAATGAGAAACAATCCCAATGAGGAAAAATGGAACACCACAGACAAAGCCAGTGTGACTACACAAAAAGCTTAGCAATGTAATAATAATAAAAAAAAACATTTGTAGGAGGTGGAAGGAGGGACCGGTCACTAATCAAGTGTACAGGCAGATAGCTTGGAATTGCAGAAATGAGCTGAGGTTAGCAGTGTTCAGTCCTGGGCCTGAGGGGGCAGGGGGAATGGCTTATCAAACCTGCAGGTATAGTTTCATAATCACAGGACGTAATAGCTCCACTCTACTTTGTGCTGGTCAGACCTCACCTCAAAATCCAAAGCAATATTTTTATTACGACCAATTAAATGTTACAAAATAGTGAGCAAGCTTTCACTTTCTTCAGAACTCTTCACCTGGAGAATATGAAAGCTTGTTCATTATTCATAAAGACATTGCCTTCTGTGGATTTCAATATTATCAAGTATTTAAGTACTCTTTTAAATAACTGAAAATAGATTAATTGATGCTTCTATGTAGACGTTTTAAAACCTTGAAATCAATTATCCTTGGGCACCAGAAAATGGTGCTGAAATGAAAGGCCAGTTCATGAATCTGTAGAATGAAAGGTCCAATCAAGGAACAATACAATCATTACTAGGTTTGTTTTTTTAATAAAGCTATTATAGTGTACTACACTCCTGGGTTCTGTGTGGAAGCCATCTAAGGGGACGTGCCATAATAGCAAGCACATGTGCAGTTCACACAGACTTGTTGAAAGGTAATGGTTTTCCCAATTTACCAAAACTGTAAATGACAAACTCTCAGGCAAATACAGAGTTTGTTAGGCAGTGGAGGGAGTGCGGCTGGAAAGAGGCAAAGTTGGTTTCTGGACATTATTATCCAATGTAATATATATTATTCAAAACATTTCTATCCTGCTCTTTAGTCAAAAGACTTCCCAAGCAGCTTATAAGATTCTGGCTCGGAATCTAAAAATATTTGAGGAAAGGGATTGGGAGAGGGGGAAAAGAGGGCATTTTTTAAAATAAATAAAGCATGATGGTGATCTTGATTCTGTTGCTGAGATGGATGGGAATATATTAACTGAATTCAGGCTTGCACTGCATCTATTGTCCTTCTGGGATGGCTTGTTTTTTTCTTCCCTGTCCCATCAGGGCAAGATGTTCCTATGAAGCCAGTTTGCTGACCAATAGTAGGCACTCGGAGCGTCATCAGACAGGAGGAAATCGCATTTCCCTACTATTGCTTTTCTATCCCGCAATGGGACGAGCCGCTTCGTCTTCCTTCACATGGGGAAGGAAGAGGAAGCAGCAAAGACCATGTGGCCCATTCAGTGGGCATTTTTAACATGCTGCTTTTCCTGCACACAGCAGGAAATGGTGGCAAATTTCACCTTAAAAAAACCCAATTGGATTTACCGGATCTTATTTTGTCATGGAAAATAGAGCAGAAAGAGCATGAGACCTGAGGGAGGCAGACGGCAGACAGCTCCATCAAAAGGATCTGCAAAAAAACTGAGTGGCCGATAATGAGCATGCAATAAAACATTTTTCTGATGACACTCAGTCATAAAGTTTACTGGGTGTCCTTGAGCCAGTCACTGGGCCAGTTCGCATGACCACAACAGCCCAACATGGCTTATTTAAACCATGGTATGTTGTGGCATGTGCCAGTGGCTATTTTGAATAGGCAGGCACCATGGCTTATTGTGGCAAGCTAACTTGGCGAGGGTGGCTTAAACAACTCTCACATAATCCTACAAGAGCCCATGGATTGTGCAAGGGTTGTTTAACAGAAGTTGTTTAACTTTCACAAAAGCCACCCTCACCTGTAGCTTGAATAGTCAAAAGGGCAGGCAGCACATGCCACAACTCACTGTGGCTTAAATAAGCCACCATGGATTCCAGTGATCATGCAAACCCAGTCAGTGGGCTAATCTACACCTGCAGCCCTTTCGCAATGGAAGAGGGCCTCTTCCAAATTTTCCCGCTTCCACGATCTGCGCTCACGGGGCACACAGAACTGATCTTTCCCGCAGTTACAGGAGTGCCGTTGCGGGAGCACATGTCCCCTTATGGTGCTTGCACATGTATATTGGTAGAAGTGGGTGGAGCTAGGGGGATGCGTATGGGGCACAGGGTTTTTTGACGTGAGGCATGCGCATGAGCGCAAATGCGCAACAACACCTGGGGGGTATGAACTGTGTTGAATATGCGCTCCTGCGCAGAGATACATTGGTCCACTCCCGCACAACTCACTCCCACACAGCCAACCCCTCACATCTGGTTGGCTGTTCACTTGAGTCATGAACTCAGGATGAATAGCAACAACTTCATGGGAGGGGGGGCACACTAGTCATGGACCTCAGGATTGTTGAGAAAGGGGTGGGGGAAATGTGGCAAATCCAGTCAGGGATATCCCAGAATAACTGAGGGGTGGACTCAAGATCACAGCAGGATCCGCTGTGCAATAAGTGACCCGGTAGGGACGACTCTGATATTGTTCTGGAATAAACGGCTGGTGTAGACAAGGCTTGTGACAAAGTTCGTATATCACAGTAAGTGACCCTGTGAACAAGGTTTGCAATGTGGGTTGTCCTCGGAAAAAGCCATGGTGCACCCAACAGACAAATAGTCTCACCATGGCATGTTCTCCCCCTCCTTCCCTATCGGTCCTCCAGTCGCAATGCCAGCGTCCTTTGTGGCAGAACATAACTTGTCTCCCCATCCCCACTTTGATCGCTACCTCTTTTCTTTCACTGCTGGTTTTTTATTTTCTTTTTCAGAGCCTCAAAAATGCACAATCGTGGTTGGGTTTTTTTCATAGAATAGTAGAGTTGGAAGGAGTCTATAAGGCCTATAATGTTTAGTTAGTACCTCTATGGCCACAAACTACAGTGGCCATAGAGGTACTGAACTTAAAATCGCAGCCTGGTTCTTCTTGTTGATGGCGGCAGGAGCAAGGACAAGGAGGAGGCAATGGCAGCAGGTAAGCAGGGAGAGCGGGGAAAGGGAGGCTTTTCTGGGTGCCGGCTGTGCAGCCAGTACCCAGTAAAGGCTGAGTCGCCTCGGAGGGCCCAAATCTCAGCTTCAGCACTGAGGCAAGGTGAGCAACCCCCTAAGCACCCAAGGTGAATTGGGGCTGTTTTGGGCACTCCAAATTGGTCTCTGAGCTGAATCGGGAGTCCCTGCACAACCCTACTTTAAACCAGCACTTCATTGGATCCAGAAATGGATTGGCAGCCAGTGAAGATGGCAAAATACTGGTGTAATATCACATGAGCCAGCCACAGTTAGCAGTGTAGGTGCTCTATTTCAGACGAACTGAAGTTTCTGGGTTATTTTCCAAGACAGCCCCATTGTAAACAGGAGGCTACCAGAGCATGAATAATTGTCAGAAGGTTATCTCTGTCCAGGTAGGGTTATATTGGTGTATCAGCCTGATGTGATAAAAGATACTTCAAGCTACCAAGACCACCCATGCCTCTAGTGACACTGAAGGATCCAAGAGCACCTCCAAGCTATGGACTTGAACTCCACATAACTAGACAGAAAAACCATGCACAAGCAGTATCTCCATCTTGTCTGGAATGATTCTCAGTTTATTGGCCACCAATCCATTACCCTGCCCAAGCACTGATTTGGATCATCAACTATCTCACCTGTATTAAATGGAAAGGAGAGGTAGAGTTGGATTACATCCGCATATTGGTGACACCTCAGCTCATGCCCCTGAATAAACTCTCCCAATGGTTTCATGTAGATGTTGAAAAACGTGGCAGATAAAACATAGCCCTGAAGAACCCCCTACATCACAAATATGATGGCCAGAGTGATAATTCCGGGGGGGGGGGGATAACATCTTCTGGAGTCAACCATCCACAGAGGAGTGGAACCACTGCCAGTAGTGTCCTGATAGACAGAAGATCAGTCGAGCAGAGGCAACAATACGAAGGCCTACAACAACAACAAAAGGAGAGTAGTCATTGTGGGAGACCCCCGTGCTGCATGGGATTGAAACTCAGGTATGTTGCCATGGACTTGCCAGGTACACTGTCTCCCTGGAGATGTGACTGAAGAGATGTGACTGAAGGGTTGCCAAAGCTCATAAAGCCCACTAACACATATCATTTTCTCATCCATGTGGGAACAAATGATACTGCCAAGCGAAGTTACAAAGAAATTACATCAGACTTTGAAGCTCTGGGAAGGAAACTCAAGAACTTTGGGGCCCAGATAGTTTTCTCATCCATCCTCCCAGTTCTTGGAAGAGGAATAGAAAGGGATAAGAAAGGAGGCACATTTTCTAGCAGTCTACCTTTTGATGTAAACAGCATTTTCCTGGCTTCAGTGATGGATATAAACAGCATTTTCATGGCTTCAGAAATGAGCTTGTAGCATCTTCAAAATCTTCGAACACTGCAGAAGTTCTAGGGGAATCAAAGGCTATTGCCTTAAGAGGCTTCCACTGGATGTGACACTACGTCATCATTTTCTGCTAATGGAAAACGAAGTGCCTGGAATTGCTGGATAAAATTTGAAGATGCTACAAGCTCATTTCTTGCAATTTCAAACCCTATGCCATATCTAAGCCCAGAACTTCAGCAGAAACTTCAAACTTACGTTGCTCTGCTTTACAATACAGAATGTGCTGGCATGTCCATCACTGAAGCCAGGAAAATGCTGTTTACATCAAAAGGTAGACTGCTAGAAAATGTGCCTCCTACTGCGGTTGCCTTGCAAAAGCACATGCTAAGGGCTGCTTATCAGGGTGGACATATATGGGGGCAGTCTCATTGCAAATCCAGCCTTACCTCCACCTTCAGAGTAGGGTTGGATAAAAACTGATGGTATATGGACACCATTGTGGACTGATGGTATATGAACAACTGATGGTATATGGACACCTAGGGAGGTTGTGGACTGTCCTACACTAGAGGCATTCAAGAGGCAGCTGGACAACTATCTGTCAGGTATGCTTTAGGGTGGATTCCTGAAATTGAGCAGGGAGTTGGACTGAATGGCCTTGTAGGCCCCTTCCAACTCTCCTATTCTATGATTCTATGAATATGGGAGAGTTGCAGAGAGTTGGTCCACTGCAACTGTAAATCAGGATGCCGATCACACTGCAGTTGCAAAAATGCTGGCATCCCATGTACGCTGCTGTGTAAGAACTGTAAGGCAAAGTGCTTGAAGTCTACTGACCCAATAGTAGAAGACGAACCGTTTGACAACACTGATGTTGTATTGTAATATTTAAGTGCCTTATCATCAAAGACAATGATTTCATTTAATTATTTCTTAAATGTAGTTTAATTCACGTATACTTCAATATATACCAATGTTACACATTAAATTTAGAAATGAGGAATATTGTAATAACAGTTAATAGTTCAAATTTTTGGTTGTTTTCCCCCTATATAAATTTTAAAAAAGGATATAAACATTGGATGGGGCTGTTAAATGTTTGATTAGTGAAGAAATTTTACAATAAAAAAAGATTTATTTTTCCATTTTTCTCATTTTTAAGCAAATTTATTAAAATGTCTACTTTAAAATAGTACCATTGAATTTTTTGACCAAAAAACATTATAAAAGACACCTCAACTGCTTAGCTACACCATTTTTAAGATAGAGTCTGCCATTTTGTAAGATGGCCACCTTATTGATTTCTAATTGATTTTTTTTGGGGGGGGGGTTATCTTAAATGACTTATATATGCCTAAAGTAAATGTGAGCAAAGTAGCACCTTCTTAACACAAATTGCCGGATATCAATGTTTTTTTATGCGAGCAGCCCCCACTACCTAGGAATGTATGTTGAGACACCCCAGAACAAGAACACAATGGACACACCAGTTATGTCTACCTGCATGTCTTATTTGCTGCATATACCTATGTGCTTCTACTGAAATGGTAAGCAAGGAATGCTGCCTTGATTTTCAGGGTCCCTCCAGAAAGATGAAGCTTTAATTGAGCCATTGCCCTGCTTCATTCATGGAATTTTACCAGCATGTTGTTGTTGTCTCCCACTTGTAACCCTCCCATGTTTCCCCATTGCATCCCCTGTCTTTTTTCGTATCTGTTCAGAAAAGATGGAATAGTGGCACAATGTCTTCTGATAATTGGTAGCACTAGGAGCCCTCTGCTTGGAAGCCCCTCCCCCCAGACTGCTGAAAAAGAAACTTTAGTTTCAGTCTCCAAATTCTTCCCCTCAAATTACATTGGTGGGTTCCTGTCTCAATAACTATTGGTGACAAAGGCCTTTTCCTGCTGCTGTTCTCAAAAATAAACAAGACACTCATGCCTACATCACGTTATCCTCCAAACTTACCTATGATCAGGATATCATGCTAATGCTAGTATAATTATATGTCCATGGTTTTTAAGTCAAATGGATAAATCCAAATTTTACCTTCAGCTACATTCCCAAACCTGTGTGTGTGTGTTTTGTAAACTGGGAGAAAATTGGAAAGGTGATTGATTGCATTTTTACTGCTTAAGGTATAGAATCATAGAATAGTAGTTGGAAGGGGCCTATAAGGCCATCGAGCCCAACCCCCTGCTCAGTGCAGGAATCTTGCAGCTAGATTGATAATACATTTTGTGTGTATATTAATTTAAAATTTGTGTCCACTAAGTTTGTTGCCCAAATGCTGAAAGCAGAAAATACAAAAGTGTTTCTGTTTTGCTGCATGTTCCTGAAAATGACAGCCATCCCCTTTTGCAGTGGTGCCACATAGCAGAGTGTGCTATATTTCAGAAGCCGCTATTCAAAATCACTAGGTAAAGATGACTATAAAAAGCACAGTAAAAAAAATTTCAGTAGTGGGTTTTATTGTATTTTGTAGGTACTGTTAATCACTGGCTTGCTTCAAAATTTTGTACAAACTGGTAATAAACTGCATACATGTTTTAAATTCTTGAACCAACATACTGAGATCCCGAAGTGGCGTGGTGAAGATGCTCTAGTCAAAGTGGCTCTCCCATTGGCTGGTTGTCTTTCAGGCTGGGTTGTCATGTGACTGCCTGTCTGTGCCTGCTGTACAGGTGAGAGGATGTTCTGCACAGCAAGTGTAGACAGGCAGACACATGACAACTCTGTCCAGCAGGGGGCCCTCTGCTCTGTGTTTAGCAAGACTGACTTCGTTGCAGGAAAAGACACATCATAAAAGTAAAACCTTAACACGTCTGGGAGCTGGCAAACAAAGAAGACATTTACTTTATTAAGAAAATGAATGTTTTTACATCATTATTTTTATTATTTTTATTTTCCTACCATGTACACAAGATGAGATTGTAACAAAACATGCACCCTGAACAGCTTTCAAAATAAAAAGAGTTGAATCCAGTTCAAATTATTGCATTTGTGCTCCATACTCCTCATGTGTAAACACCTATGACCATATGGTCTCTTTGCTCTTCCTAAGATAGAAATACTAGATTTTAAGATAAAGGATAAATTCATATAGTATGTGTTTGCTCTGAGAAAGTAAGTTCCCAAAATATGCATACTTTAAAAAAAGAAATGAAGACAAAGAAATGCCCTGAATATAGAAGTAGCTATTTCCTAAGTGGTGCAACTGACAGTTGGTGTCCTAAAAGTTTGCACACAAAGGAAATAATAGCAAAACATTTGATTCTCAGTTAAATCCAAACCTTAGTTATGTATCAAAAATGTGCAAACAAAAAACACAACGAGATTTTGACTTTGACACCTCAAAATAGCAGGGTTTTTTCCTGCAAATTTTTATTTTATTTTATTTTAGGAACTTAAAATAAAGTTCCTAAAAATAGACTTTATTTTAATTAGTATTTGATATCTGAGGTGGTGCTCAGGAGCTATTATGATATATTTCTTATAAAATCCAAAAAGCCATTTTCTATTCTTATTACAGGCAGACATGTGACATGGTTTACCAAAGTTTAACCTTGAAATGTTTAAAAGTGTACAATAAAGATCAAAAGTGTACAATAAAGTTATAACAAAGAACCCGTCAAACTTGAAATCATGAAGGCCTTTGTTCAGGTTGGGAGCACTATGTTAAGGCATGCTTAACATTACTGAATTCCTTACTATTTAAAAATATGGGGAAAATCTATTTTTTATGTACAAAATATAATTGCATCTCATTGTGTTGTTACAGTGGATTGGTACATGTTTGAAGAACTATCATTAACACTTAAAACTCAAAAATTAAGAACATTATTAGAATTGATCCAATTGAAATAATTTTGAAAAAAAAGACAACTAATGTCCAAAGGATGCCTGGATATTACAATACCAATTTTTAGACTTAATGTTAAAAATTACCTGTTCTAGTCATATTAAAATTTTTTTTTTTACTTTTGCATACTGTTTTCAAATGCTTTAATGTTTTCAGCATTTACGAAGACATGTTTCACCCATTTTCTATCTGACCCATCCCTCATTGCCCCATTTGCACTGAGTTTTTGTTTTATGTAACTAAACTCTTTGCCAATTAATGCAAAGACAGAAATATGGGGATGTATTCATATGCATGTATAAAAAACTGTTTTCAATAGTGTAAATACTTTAAAATGTTATTTTAGCTGTTCTTTACAAACTGGTTGACTAACTTCTTATTTTTTTATCATTATTTTAAAATGCTGGTTTATTGAAATGTAAAGTACCTCCACAGAGCAAGGATACTTGGGTGGTCTGCAGGCTTTTTGTGTCAGGAAGGGAGAGAAATATTCTTAAAATTAAAATGTGTTAACAGGCAGCAATTGCTTAACATGAGAGTCCAAGAATACAGAAATATAGAGTAGTGTAATCTAGGTTGGAATGGTTACTTGAGATCCTTAGGTAGATAATGGAAAGCTTCACCTAATTAAGCTTCACCTAATTTCCTTTTGAATGAGGCTTTTCTCTTATCCAAAAGCGGGGCATCTTTTTGTAGATATTTTCCTATTTTCCCCTGCCATTTGCTCAACATGATAAAATGGATGAACAGACATGCTGCACAGCATAAAATAAATGAGATTGCTTCATACATTAACTGCAATCTTAGTAAGCCCCATTTTGCCAAATTATAATAAAATTAATAAGATTGATTTAAAATTATGTATGCTAGTTGTTCTGTAATAGTATGTTGTTGTACGGTTTGCCCCTTTCCTAAATCGGACTAACGTACTACAATATTAATAGTCAGTGCTGGTACTTATAAATCTTAGTTCCATTTTGTGCTTTCTAGCAAACAAATGTTCCCATTTCAGGCACTTGAATAAAGTTTATAAATGACAGGTTAACATTTTATATTGCATATTTGATATCTTGTGTTTATAATCAAATGCCTACAAATCCCATTTTTCCATAATCCCATATAACAATTGCTTTCACAAAACCATTCTTAGATCTTTGTGCTTGTTCAGCTCCTACAGATTGCTGTTCCTCAAAGACAATGATTTAAGATCAGTTTATAATGAAACTATTTTGATTGCTGTGCTGAAATCAAAATGCCTGTCCTGGCTAACCATGCAGAATTCTTCTTTCCCCTTTGCTAATTCTCCCTCTCTTTGTCCACACTCTTGCCCAAGAGATCCCCCAGCACATTCTGGTGAATGGGAATGATAGATGAGGGAGGGAAGGCAGATACTTTCTACATACTGCTTATCCCTAAGCAGTGCGTTCCACAGCAATCTCCTGTTGTTGTACTATAATATGACATATAGAACTGGAATGTTACTTGCATTTTCCTCTTCGCTCAAATTAAACAAAATATAGAAAATAATTTATTATTTTTAAAATATTGACAAAATTCTGCAACATTACTCCTTGCCTTTACTGTTGAAACCATCATTGGAGGTCAATATTTTTGTTTTGCTCTTTTCTGAATTAAAACTTCACATTGGCCCCTTCTAATAAGCCATGACAGGTTACAAATGTACAACTTCGCTGTAAAATTAATTCAAATTATAGATCAACAATTTAAGATATATTAAAAAATTGACATTTCTCTATTTCACTTTTTAAAAAAATGCTACCATAACTTTGGCTATTTGTGGCAATCCTATGCCCTCTTACCTGGGAGTACGTTCCATGAAATCAGAGGTAACATGTATAGGATCAGACTGTATGGGTTATTACTGATGCCCAACACTAGGAGTCAAGCCAACAATAACTGACTGCAAAATCTATAGATACTCATCTTATTACTGATTTTGGTGAAAAGAAAGTCAGGGTCAAACTAGACGATACATTAAATGATTGTGTGAATGTAATGTGTCTTGTCACTTTAAAGTATTTAATGTGTCTCATTTTTACTTGAAAAATAACAGATGTTGGGGGGCTCAATCAGGACCCCATGGCACATGTGGAGAGTGGGTTTAACCCTTTCCTCCTGTGCTGTAATTCTGATGAAACACTCCCCCCTGCCCCGCCCCCGGTTGCTATTCGCAACAGAAGGGAAGCTGCCATTGAGAGCACTTTCTCTCCTGGGAGAAATATTAGCTGTGGAGTGGGGAGGGATATTCTCCAGGACTGCAACATAGGAAGGAAGGGTGAGGAAACCCCTCCTCATTGATCACAGTCACAATCCTCATCTCCCTTCTGCAGCTGTTCATTTTAAAGTAAGAACAAGATATGTTAAATGTATACGCACATATAATGTAATGTCTTGTAATTCTCAATGAAACAGGGTTGGGGATTCTTTCAGAATGCACAGGTCCGTGTGTGTGTGTGTCTGTGTGTAAAAAGTAGTGTGTGCATGTAAAAAGTATTATAAAGTACTGCATCCTTACTTGCATCATGTATAATTTTGCATGTAATTATAACATCGGTATCCTTTCTTACAGCAGATTGATGTCTGAACTTCATTAAAATCATAAGAAGAAAGTGATGTGTGTGTGAGAGAGAGTGTTTTAATTTGCAGCTGCCTGTTACCAATACCAAGTCTAAAGAAAGAGCCTATGAAGTCAAGTTGGTATCAAATTACAGCACAGACTTTTCTATTATTCTTTCTATGAAGACTTCATTCAGTCCGCCTTTAGTAGGATAACTTGGAAACTCACCAAAGGAAACATTTGCATCTATTTACAAATTCCACTATTATCAATGGGATTTATGGCCCAGGAGCTTAGAATGTAACCTCTCCAGGCCCAAAGTGTTAATTAATACTGGGTTTCCATCAGCGAGGCACTGATGTTTAAAAGAACCAGTGTTACTTTCTTATTTCTTGACTTCTCATCTATGTGCCTACAAATTGGACTTAGTTAGCTTCCCAGAAACTCTTGCATTTGGTTGCTGGATTTCTTGATAATTAATTGGATATAGCCAATATTTTAAAATATGTGTTTTAAAGATGCTTCTGATCTGGCACCCTTGTCCTAAAATACATTCACTAGAATCCTGTGATATATTTTTTGTCTACATGTGGAGAGGCTATTATGCAGTGCATATGGAGAAACGAGCAGTTCTACATTCTCTGTGCACAACCCAATTAAGAATCTGGCTGTGTGTGTAATGCTAGAGCATCCCATCAAAATGGGGAGAGACAATCCACTGCTCTACCTCTGAATGCACAAATAATTGCACACATGGAAGAAGGCACAAAAGCATCTGCCTCTAATCTCAGCAATGTACAGACATTTGCTTTTCACTGTGACATGATCTGTGTGACTGCCTTCTGCAGCTTCTGAGCACAAAACTACTGAAACACAACAGCTTAAGGTATGTGAGAACCTCTGGATATTAGGGATATTAGGTGGAAATAGATTTCATTGATTTCAGAGAACTGTTTTCCCATGTGTTGTGTATAGGATCAGGATGTAAGTGTAGTAGCCTCAAATAAACAACTTTTTAAAAAAGTTTGGGGCTAAAAAAAATGACAGTTTCATTTGTACAAATAGAAATAATATTCTTAAATTGAACTTACAATTCTGAAAAGCATAAACATTAATAGTAGCAGTTATATTGAAGATACCTACTCACATTTTTTCAGCAAGATAACTATTGTTAGTAATTTACAGGTAATGCATAAATATTATTAGTAATTCAAACATTGCAAATTGCATTGTTTTAAATTGCTGTACTTTTAAATGCACCATTTAGCTCTAATATGTGTCCTATTAGCTATACCTTTGTTTCTCCAGCATGTATGTTAGCCCACCAAGAGAGCTCCACTTTTCTTGCCTGCCAGAACATCACTTATTTCCAGGTCGTAGGTCAGAAGCTCTTCTGAAGTACATAGGCCTTACCAGAATGTCTTCCATGCATTACTCGGAAGTCCTCCTTTTCCAGTGTGCCTGGGCAGTGTCCCTATTTCCTAGCATGCAAAACCTGTGGAGAAAAATACTGTATATAAGATCTGAAAAGCGCCATCCCGGTCTTCTCCCTGACATTTTCAGGAGTCCATGTTGCTGCTTTCCCTTGCCCAGTCTAACCAATGTGCAGACTACTGTACAACAGCATTGTCCTGAACAGGTAGTCTGAACACTGGGGCGACGGAGCAGGATTGGGTTAGGTTTACATTAATCCTCCTTTCATCTTTGCGTAAAAAAAGCTCCCTTCCTGCATCAGGCTTCGTTCTCGACTTTCCCTCAAATTCTGCAGCACTCCTTGAAATGAACTGAAGTGCTGCGATTTCTAGCCTTGACGTGGCACATTTGCAGTAGACTGTGGATCTGGCAATGAATTTAGGACCAGCAGAAGGGGGAGGGCTGGGTCTGAGCATCCATATATGGGATGATGTCACCCTAGGGAGGTTTGGGTATGCACTGTGCCGCTGGTGAGACCGCTGGAATTGCCTGCTCTCAGACATGGCTCTGTGTATAAAATGGTACCAGATGTTTTAGTGTAATGTTAAGCAGTCATTTCATCTTGAGGCCAGGTTTTTTTCTTCAACTGGGCAGGAAATGGGCCCCACTATGGAAAAGCTGTAAAAACTCACGAAATACAGTTTTGCTGCAGCAAGTTCAGTTCAGAGTGAATTAATGTAAGTCTGCCAAAAAAAAAACACACCCTCTGGTGAAACTGTCATTAAGGGAAACAATAATGTAAACTTTCTGATTCTTTTAGTTACGCTCCCTCTTCTTTTCTTTATTGGTCTTTCGGACGCTTTGTTTTTTTTCTCTTGGAACAAGCAAGTCATAAGCAGGCCGTTTGGACTTGCACAGTAATTACAGCCACTTCCTGAAAGTGAAGCCCCCATGAAAGTCTGCAGAAAAGTTCTTTGTCAGAGAGTCTACATAAGTAATTAGTTCCACATGTGCTCTTTCTTTTTTCCTCTAGCTATTTGGGCTGGCTTGAGACATTTTTGGAGCTCAAGACTAACTCTAAATATTTCACTCGAAGCATTCGCCCTGCAACTATTTCTGGTGTCAAGACGAATTGTTTGTATTGCTGTCAGTGGCATCATGATGAACCGCCCAGAGAGCTTCGGTTGTGGTGCGGTGTATAAATGTAATAAATAAATAAATAAATAAATAAATCATGATGGGGTATCAGTTTTTACCAGCAGCCCTTTTGGTCCTGTTGTATTTTTTATTAGTACTTGTTGGAGTCATCCTGGTAACATCCGTTAGGGATAGGTGACTTGAACCGGGATTTAAAAATATTGTGAAAGTGCCACCATTATAATGAGATCCAGAGGGTGGCTATAACAAGAGGGCCTCCTCAGTGGTAGCACCCTAGTAACGGAATGCCCTCCCAAGAGAAACTGACCCTGTCCTCTTTTTGACACCAGCCAGATGAAGACTTCTTTAAAAATTGTCCTGGAGTTTTAAAACATTTCTTAGAGGCTTTTAAAGATATCTGACAACTTTTAAGAGTTTTGAAGTTTCAGAAATTTTGAAAGTTGAAGATCTGCTTGTATTATCAGAGTTGTAAAGTTGATTGTTTTTACCAGTTTTATTTATTTAATTTATTTATTACATTTCTACACCACCTAATAGCTGAAGCTCTCTGGGTAACCAAAACCATGAAAAGCATAATAAAACCAGATGCCACGTTTTTAAATGTTGCATTTGTATGTTTTTAAAAAATGTATTTGGATTGTACGTTAATTTTCAGTGTAAACAACCCAGAGAACCATGGTTATGAGGTGGCTTAGAAATGCCATAAATAAATAAAACCAAGACACCAAAAATAGTTGTAAATTAATTCCATCTTCTCCTTTCAAAAAAATCAATTTCTCTGTAACGAAGAAATGAACAATATGAACAAATTCAAAAGTTCATAAGAAAATTTTCTTGTATCATCAATAAACATGTCAATCCAAAGTTTAATGAGAGCAACTGTCCCTCATTGGTCTTAATTGCACTCTGGGGTAAGACAGGAAGAGGATTGCTCATTCCAACTACCCCAAAAGTTATATTTTGGAATTGTCATTCAAGAATCATTTCTCCTTTCCCTTTTCTATGTGAATTGGTTCAAGGCATAAGGCAAAGAAGAAGTGCTAAACTGGTTTTGAGAATATCTTCTCTTCATTTTATAGTAACAGGGCATGCTACCATTTGGCTCAATGTAGTATCCTGTTTGCCTGGCTTTGGAAACAAAACAGCAACCATTTATAAGAAGTACCCCTGATGATCTCTGACCTATGCTGTCAGCTGTTACTATGACTCTCACAGGCCATAGTCTGGAGAGGGTTGGGTGGTTTGAAACCACTTTGCAAAGTTTACTGAGTTAAACAAACCTGTAACAAGAGGAGTGCTGTAAATAATAGTTTAGCAGCACACCAAATCAAGCCAGATTTCTAATAGCACTCATACTAAAGCACACAGTGAATGTGCTGCTAGTCTTTTAATATACACCCACACAGCAGCTAAAAGGGAAACTTATTTGGCTCCACCTGGCTGCTAGGCAAAGTCCCACCTCCTTGACCCCTGTGTGCACTCACAGCTTTCTGATGACTAGTTCGACACCCTGAGTGAAGTTTGGTCTCTGAGAATGCGGCAGTTGCTGCTGTAGCCTTGCATGAAGTAACAAGCTCCATAGCTTGGAGCTGTGCTGCTGACTGAGCACAGGATATCACCTAATGTGGGCTGGAACAAGCTGTGCCACACTGCCAGCCAGCTGGGTGGGAACATAAGATGAGGTTGCCCACCTACATTACCCTGACAGCGGACACTGAATTAGTTCCTCTAGATAGAATGGGATAAAGTCAGTTAACATGTTAGTTACTACGTTGCAGTTTTCCAATACCATTAAGGCTCCTACTTTGATTCCTTCAATTTAGAAGCAATTTCTTCCCTTCTTCTAGAATGTTATTAATGAGCATGATGTTAAAAGCTTTAACTGAACCAGCAAAGAAGGTTGTTTAACCCTTGCATAAGCCACAGTCCCCATGTTTGGATAGGGTGACCATATTTTGGAAACCAAAAAATACAACATGTCCAGCCCCCAAGGGGGTGTGCCCACCCAAACATGGCCTTAGTCACATGTTTGATTTCACAGCACATAATTAAGACAAACCTGTTCTACATAATAGGGGTGTGCATGGACCCCCCGCTCCGCTTTACTTGCAGATCCGCGATTTTTGGATCGGGCCACTTCGCCCCACCCCCGCTCTGCCCATGTCCGCTCCGCTCCGCTTGGAGCTCCGGATCCGGATCGGAGCTCCGTTTTTTCCCCCCATAGGGTTGCATTGAAAGCTAAAAAAGTAAACAACTTTTTTTTGGTTCAAGTTAGAAACCTCACATTTGGCACCATGACACCTCATGGGGGTATACACACGCACGCCAAGTTTCAAGGCAATCCCATCATCCCCTGATTTTTGGGGAATTTATGAAAATCGGGCACCCCATTCAGACCCTTTGGGATAGCTCCGTCAATTTGCACGTTAGAAACCTCAAACTCACCACCATTACAGCTTATCCATGTGTCCACATGGATGCCCAGACTCAAGGCAATCCCATCATCCCCTGATTTTTGGCGTGGCTTAACTCATCCCAAATTGTCCCATTCTACAACTACGTCAATTTGAACGTTAGAAACCTCAAACTCAGCACCATGATAGCTTATCCATGTGTCCACATGGACGCCAAGTTTCAAGGCAGTCCCATCATCCCCTGATTTTTGGGGAATTTTTGAAAATCGGGCACCCCATTCACACCCCTTTCCATAGCTCCGTCAATTTGCACGTTAGAAACCTTAAACATGCCACCATGAAAGCTTATCCAGGGATACATATGCACACCAAGACTCAAGGCAGTCCCATCATCCCCTGATTTTGGGGGAATTTATGAAAATCCAACACTCATTCACACCCCTTTCCAATAGCTCCGTCAATTTGCACTTTAATAAAAAATCTCAAACTCACCACCAGCTTATCCAGGGATACATACGCCGCACGCCAAGACTCAAGGCAGTCCCATCATCCCCTGTTTTTTGGCGGGGCTTAAACCTGCAGACCTCTCAATGGGGTCATTTCAAAGGAAATCCCAACATACCATGAATTGGGGAGTAGAGATCAACCTATATGAATCTTCTTCCACACTTGAAAAATGGATTTGGAACTTCCAAACTCCAAGTGAGCGCAGGAAGGACTTCTCCCCTGAGTCAAAGCCAGACACACACAACATCCCTGCAAGGCGGGCAGGGGAGGAGAGAGGGAAGGCAGGCAGGCAGGCAGGCAGCAGACATTTCTGGGGGCATAATGAAGTGAGCCAAGGATAAGCCAGTAATGCATATAAAATGGAATAAATAAATAAATAAATAAACGAAGGAGGGGTGGAATTAAAAGAAGCAGTGTTGCTGAATAAACAACAAGAAGAACTTTTTAAAAAAGGTTATATCTGTCTTTTACCAGTAATAGGGGGACGTGCCCGGGGGAGGGGGAAGCAGCTGCCAATTTGACTGGTCCTAGTAGTGACCAGTCTTTTAAGAAGCAAGGCTGTCTGTTCAACTCATGAAAGCCATTGCTCCACCACAACAGAAAAGTGGAACTGTCACTTCAACTCATGATAGGCATCACTCCACCACTAAGAGAAGTCGACCGCTAACTTCAACTCATGATAGGCATCGCTCCACCACTAAGAGAAGTCGACCGCTAACTTCAACTCATGATAGGCATTGCTCCACCGGGTTACTCTCTTTGGAAGGCTCTGATGGCCTTCCAAGTACAGGAGAGAGTGGGGGCACGTCCACAATGAGATGCCCTAGGGGAGCTCATCCCCTTGCACCACATCTTTTCAGTTGTTCCCCTAAGTTAGGGTGGGTAGCAGTGCTGTGTTTCTATCTCTTATTATTGGCTTAGTATATGATTTCACAGGTTGTGTTTGTGCATTTGGTGGGGCTACTGTTTTAAAAAACACTGGGAAAAGTCCGTTCAGACTAAGAAAGAGAAGTTTCCCAGAATCCCAAGTTACCCGTTTTGCCTATCCCCTCCTCCAACTTTGGGATCATGTGATCATGACCGGGAGTTGACTCTGCCCCTCAGCAATCGAAAAGGTAATCTTTTTCCCACCTTTACCCTACTTTTTAAAAAATTCTAGCGCGCGACCCACACCACGCAGAGAGGTGAGAGTAGTCTCAAAATGACCCCCATCCACGACTGTCTAAGCACAAGAATTTTCAGAACGATAGCTTAAAAATCAACCCAGTTATCCCCGATTCTTTTCCGCAATGCAATCCTATGGGCGAAAACCGCCGTTTGACCCGCGCTGTCCGTTTGTTGACCCGATTTTTTAAAAATTCTAGCGCGCGACCCGCACGACGCAGAGAGGTGAGAGTAGTCTCAAAATGACCCCCATCCACGACTGTCTAAGTACAAGAACGATAGCTTCAAAAACAACCCAGTTATCTATGGGCGAAATGTTTCAAGATGGCGACCGGAGCGGTCCGCCTGAAAGAGGAGCTCCGAAAAATGGTCGCTTCTCTTCACCTTGCTTCTAGGGGTCCGCGGTCCGCTTCTACTCCGCCTCTGGGCAAGGCGGAGCAGGCCAATTCGCTCCTGCTTCTGCGCTTCTAATAGGAGCGGAGCACATGCCTACTACATAACATCTTAATGTTAAAATCACTGGAATAAAGAACAAGTGAGACATTCAGGCCTTAGCTAGACCTACCTGTAAATCCGGGCTAGAGGAGATGAGATCTCATGATGCAACTATCTTGGGATCTCGCCCTCCTTCACACGTTGAGGCGCAACGAGCTCTGTAGGAGAGCCGTCACACCTGCCATTTTAAAAAAAGTTTTAAATGCCCATCAGTGCAGGAGCGCTCCAGCGATGGCAGGTAGGGTTGTTGGTTTTTTTAAAAAAAACAAAAACAAATTCCCCGCTCCCCCCTGCTCCTGATTTCCCCACCCTGGCCGCGATCCCCCCCGCCCGTGATCTCTGATCCCCCCCATCTCCCCTGGCTCCATTTCCCCCCCATCCCCCCGGCTCCATTCCCCCCCATCTCCCTACCCCACCATCTGCCACTTTTCCTGGCTACTCGCAAGTAAATGCGATAGCCTGGAAAAGCGGCAGAACTGGCTGCACGCAAAGACCATGGAAAAAACCGGTCCACAACCAGTTATCCCGGACCAAGGTAGGGTTACCCCTACCTGAGCCCGGGATCCCCTGTGTGTCATCTGGATGCACAGGAGGCGGGGCGGGGCTCGCACCAGGCTACCCTGTCATCTAGCAAGACCCTCAATGTATCTGAAATTAACTTTACTCATTCCTACTTTTGTAGCTTTTGCTGTACTTTGAAGCTTTTGCTATACTCTGTGTGATACAGTCTCCCCTTCCCTCAAATATCTTTTCTGACTGCAAGTCCTTTACTGGATAACCATAGTCTCACCTTTCCTAACATTTAACACTCTTTCCCCATCACCTTTCTCATATCCATACTCACAGATTCACCATACTGCTACCCCTGAACAAATGAAGCAGTTGACAAGTACAGAAAAACCTAGTACAACAAACAAGCAAACAAGCATTCAGAAAGAGTATAAAATACTATTACCCTGCAAACATTAGCCATGGAACAAAATGGACTAAAGGCTAGCACTTCTTAGCTTGTTTCAACTTCAACAAGACATAACAGTCAAAAACAACAAAGAAAAACACGCCTACCTCTTTGACATAGCAATACCTAATGACAAAAATGTTGCAGAAAAGGAAGAGGACAAGGGAGAAAAATATACAGCACTGGCTATGGAAGTTAAAGAACTATGGCAACAGGAAAATGTTACATTTATTCCATTATTCACATCAGCCACCATCATCACATCATTTTTAATTTTTTTTTTTTTACTACAGAAAACCTTCAGAAATTAGGCCTACCAAAATACATGCATGCCAACATCCAGAAAGCAGTCGTACTTAAAACATGTTCAATAGTCTGGAAATTCCTGAATCAGTAAAAGACAGCATGACTTGTCAAAGCCCATCATGTTCATCTAAAAAAACCACCACGAGCAAGAAAAGAGATAGATGATGATGATGATGATGATGATGATGATAATCGCAACCCTGTTAATTTTTTAAAAGATGTTTAAGAAGGATGAACAATTTTTTACAAAATATACAATTATATCAACAATTTGGAGAGGAAGGTCTATAGGTCAAAATCTGTTATTTAATAGGAATATCACCCCCAACTCTTACACAGAAAACTACAGCGCTCCCCACCTACACACTGCAAAAATGCACATGCATCCATTCACTTAAACAGCAAGGCATCCCATTCAGACATCAATACACTCACACACTGCCAGCATGCACACACACACACTCAGGATCACCCACTCCAAAACACATGCACACACACATCCATTCACTCAAACAACCAGGCACACTATTCACCCATATACTCTCACATACACACACCTTACTCTTACCTTCTACTTGCTTCTTCTCTTGCTTCTTTTTCTTCTACTTGCTTCATTTTCTTGTCCCTTCTCAGGCTAGATCAGTGCTGGAGGGGGGGCTGGAGGACGTGTTCCTGGAAGTCCAGGGCCAATCCAGGCTTTCTCCTGGGCCAGCCTGATCACGCCAGCTCAGGAGAAGGCTAGATCAGTGCTGGGGGTGGGGGACGCATTACTAGAAGTCCAGTAACATGTCATTCTAGGCCCTCCCAGTGCTGATCCCAGCCTTTGCCTCGGCTGGCGCAATCACGCCAGCCAAGGAGAAGGCCAGATTGGGACTGGGGGCTGGAGGACGCATTCCTGGAAGTCTGGGAATGCATCCTTCGGGCCTTTCACCCGGCAAATTGGGGCCCACTCCCGGTTGCCCCGGAGATCCCCATTTTTCCAGAGGTCTCTGGGGGTTTCCGGGTCATCAGGTCATCCTGTGTTTGGATGATATGACAAGCCATGTGGTTGCACTTGAATATTCACAATGGCCACTGGCACACACCATTATCCATGGTGGACTGTTTGATCATGTGAACTGTGCCACAGTCTGGCCTTCTCGTTCACTGTTATGGGAGAAATACAAGCAAGTGTGATGGGATGATGGCACTTAGCATCTTTGCCAGCAGGAGGATAGGGAGCCCTGTGTGCTATGCCTAACAAGCCTCAATTCCCTAGCTAGGCCTGGCTTAACTACTGTTGAAAGAGCAGATGCCTTCTACTAAAGGTTGTTTTTGGCAGTGCCTGCAAGTGTGTGAAAAGTTTTTCCAATTAAATACTGACAACCTACACACTGCTTTCATTATATCAGCTACCTTCCATATATTTTATTCTGCAGCTTTCCCATAATGGCCAAGCAGCATTTCATTCTGTGTGGCTCATGAGTTTGGTCCAATAACAGTAACCTCCGGGGATATGTTCAAGTGCACATTTGCACTTGCCTCTTTGAATGCATTATCCAACAAGCACACAAAAGGAGGTTTGAAAAAAGGACTCTTAAATGGCATAGAGCTTATTTTGCAGACTCAAAAGGAAAGCACATAAATTGGGGCACAGGTCTGTTTGCAGAAATGTGATTGATTCCATTTATATTGTGAAGTAATTGGCACATATTGTTAGCAATCCAATTTAGTAGCATTTACCCCCATTGGCACCTCTGTAGAATAACTCCATGCACTGGCATTTACTTGTACAACGAAGGGCTCTTTTTCAAGTTGTTATCAGCCAAAACTTCATTCACTTAGATGGACAGTATTTCCCAAGGCCACTGGTGAGTTCTTGCCTATTTGCAATAAGCAGGTTTGTGCCTCCTCTGCACTGGTTGCAGCTGACACCTGCCCAGCACTGGTTCTTCAGCCTTTAGCAACTTTCTGCTACTTTAACTGCAGCCAAAGTGTATAAACGCATGTGAATTTTTGTGAACCGCCCAGAGAGCTCCAGCTATTGGGAGGTATAGAAATGTAATAAATAAATAAATAATAAATAAATAAATAAATAAATAAATGTCCATAGGGTAGGCTCCCATGGCCCTGGTTTGATGTGTTCCATTACAATCTAATCTCCAAATATAACCTACAGCCTATGTTAGAGGTCTCCAGCCTTTTGAGGCTGATGGGCACATTAATTTTGAGAGAGTGGCTGTCGAGGGGATAGGGGGTTGCCCATTCACAAAACGGCTTCCATGGAAGGTTTGGCTTGTCACAAATCACCCCTTCCCCAGAAGGTAAGCTAGTTACTTACCCAGGCATTTCTACACCTGCAGGCCTTCCAGGGGTGGGGAGGGATGATCACGGGCTTTTCCACTTCCGGGATCATCCCCCAGGATCTAAACGGAAGCCAGTTGTCCTGGAAGGAAAGAAAGACGTTCTGGTGCTGTGGGGGTTTTTTGGGGGGGGGGTGTTGCGCAATGACTGTGTTTTTTGGGTTTTTTTTGCCAAAAGTAAGGGTGTTTAATTTTTAAAAAAAAACTCCTGAAAACCACTGAAAGCCGTCCCAGGGATGGCAAAACTGCTGCCCCCACCCCGATCATGGGGAGTAGAGAGGACCCAGAAGCCCTCACCACACCACCTGCAGACCTCGGGGTTGTCCTGGGACCACTGTAAAAAACAGGAAAACAGTGGTCCCAGTTATCCCAGGGGAAGTGTGTGGTTGTCCCTGGTATACTCTGTGTGTCATTTGGATGCACAGGGACAACCACATGACTAGCCCAGGATAAATGGCTGGTGTAGACATGCCAGTGGGTCTGACTTCCAAAACACAAAAGCACTATTTTGAACCCAGTATACTATTCCAACACCCATTCCCCACAAGGTAATCTGATGAGTCTTAGATACAAGTAACTTGGCCAAAAGTACAAGGCAGAGATCAAGATCACATTGAAGTTTGTTTCTGTCTTCCAGGGTATTAGCTATCCCACCCAATTTTGTGTCATCTGCAAATTTGATAAGCGTTCCCTGCATCTCCTCATCCAAGTCAATAATAAAAATGTTGAAGAGCACTGGGCCTAGGACTGAGCCCTGTGGTACCCCACTCGGTACCTCCCCCCAGTTTGAGAAAGTACCGTTGATAAGCACTCTTTGAGTCTGATTCTGTAGCCAACTGTGGATCCACTTAATAGTTGTTCCATAGAATCATAGAATAACAGAGTTGGAAGGGGCCTACAAGGCCATCGAGTCCAACCCCCTGCTCAATGCAGGAATCCATCCTAAAGCATCCCAGACAGATGCTTGTCCAGCTGCCTCTTGAAGGCCTCTAGTGTGGGAGAGCCCACAACCTCCTTAGGTAACTGATTCCATTGTCGTACTGCTCTAACAGTCAGGAAGCTTTTCCTGATGTCCAGCTGGAATCTGGCTTCCTTTAACTTGAGTCCTTTATTCCGTGTCCTGCACTCTGGGAGGATCGAGAAGAGATCCTGGCCCTCCTCTGTGTGACAACTTTTTAAGTATTTAAAAATACTTAAATACTGTGTGACAAATTTTAAGTATTTGAAGAGTGCTATCATGTCTCCCCTCAATCTTCTCTTCTCCAGGCTAAACATGCCCAGTTCTTTCAGTCTCTCTTCATAGGGCTTTGTTTCCAGACCCCTGATCATCCTGGTTGCCCTCCTCTGAACATGCTCCAGCTTGTCTGCATCCTTCTTGAATTGTGGAGCCCAGAACTGGACGCAATACTCTAGATGATGCCTAACCAGGGCTGAATAGAGAGGAACCAGTATCTCACGTGATTTGGAAGCGATACTTCTATTAATGCAGCCCAAAATAGCACTGGCCTTTCTTGCAGCCATATCGCACTGTTGGCTCATATTCAGCATGCAATCTACAACAATTCCAAGATCCTTCTCGTTTGCAGTATTGCTGAGCCAAGTATCCCCCATCTTATAACTCCAGCCTATCAAGATCACTTTGAAGTTTGTTTCTGTCTTCCAGGGTATTAGCTATCCCACCCAATTTTGTGTCATCTGCAAATTTGATCAGCGTTCCCTGCACCTCCTCGTCCAAATCATTAATAAAGATATTGAAGAGCACTGGGCCCAGGACTGAGCCCTGCAGTACCCCACTCGTTGCCTCTCCCCAGTTTGAGAAGGTTCCATTGATAAGTACTCTTTGAGTCCAATTCTGTAGCCAACTGTGGATCCACCTATTAGTTGTTCCATCTAGCCCACTTTTAGCTAGTTTGTTAATCAGAATGTCATGTGGTACTTTGTCAAAAGCTTTGCTGAAGTCAAGATATATGATGTACACAACGTTCCCACGGTCCACAAGGGAGGTTACCTTATCAAAAAATGAGATCAAATTTGTCTGACAGGACTTGTTCTTGACAAATCCATGTTGGCTTCTAGTGATCACCGCATTGATTTAAAGGTGTTTACAGATTGACTTCTTTATAATCTGCTCCAGAATTTTCCCAGGGATGGATGTCAGACTGACTGGTCTGTAGTTCCCAAGTTCTTCCTTTTTGACCTTTTTGAAGATAGAGACAACGTTAGCCCTCCTCCAGTCATCCAGCACCTCACCCATCTTCCATGATTTTGGAAAGATAATAGACAAAGGTTCTGAGAGTTCTTCCGCTAGCTCCTTCATTACTCTAGGATGCAGTTCATCGGGCCCTGGAGATTTGAACTCATTCAAGCAAATTAGGTGTTCTTTGACCATTTGTTTATCAATCTCAAACTGTAATCCTGCCCCCTCAACTTCTGCTTCACTTTTTCCAGGTCGGTCATAGACCCACTTTTGGGAGAAGACTGAGGCAAAGTAGGAATAGAGCACTTCAGCCTTTTCTTTGTCATCTGTTATCAATTTGCCATCCTCATTAAGCAGTTGAACCACCATTTCTTTCCTCTGTCTTTTACTACTCACGTATTTGAAGACAGCCTTTTTATTGCTTTTAGCATCCCTCGCTAATCTCAGCTCATTCTCAGCTTTAGCCTTCCTGATGCCGTTTCGGCACTTCTGCGCCACTTGTCTGTACTCTTCTTTTGTAGCCTGGCCTTCCTTCCACTTCCTATATGTGTCCCTTTTTGTTTTCAGGTCATCTCTAAGCTTTTTGTGGAGCCACATTGGTTTCCTCTGTTGTCTTCTATCTTTTCTTCTTGTTGGAATTGTTTGTAACTGTGCCTTTAAAATTTCCTTTTTTAAATACTCCCACCCATCCTGCACTCCTTTTCTCATTAGGCTCATTTGCCATGAGACCTTACTTATCATAGTTCTGAGTTTATTAAAATCAGCTTTCCTAAAATCCAGAGTACGTGTATGGCTACACTCAGCTTTTGTCTCCTTCATAATCAAGAATTCAAATATGATGTGGTCATTTTCCCCCAGAGTTCCCGTAACTGCCACTTTATTCACTAAGTCATCCCTATTGGTCAATATCAAGTCAAGAATTGCCGATCCTCTAGTTCCTTCCTCCACTTTCTGTAGGAGAAAGTTATCACCCATACATGTCAGGAATTTCTTGGAAGGGCCACTTTTGGCAGTATTGGTCTCCCAACAGATATCAGGGTAATTGAAGTCCCCCATCACTACTACATCACACTTCCTTGAAACACTGGCAATTTGTTTCTCAAAAGTTTCATCCTCGTCTTCTCCTTGATTGGGTGGTCAGTAGTAGACTCCGATTATCATGTTCTTTTTATTCCTTGCTTCATTTATTTTAATCCAGATGCTCTCGATGGAGCTCCCAGTCTGATCCGCCTGTATTTCTGTGCAGGGATAGGTATTTTTAACATATTATGCAACTCCACCTCCCTTTCTATTTCTTCTGTTCTTTTTGAACAAGTTATATCCTTCAATTGCTATATTCCAGTCATGGGAGTCATCCCACCAAGTTTCAGTTATACCTATCAAGTCGTATTTGCCTTCATGTAATAAGAGTTCAAGTTCGTTCTGTTTGTTTCCCATGCTCTGGGCATTAGTATATAGACATCGAAGACCATGTGTTTTATAGTCTGGCTTTGTTCCTACATTGTTGCGGACACTATTTTTGGGCACTATTGGAGCTGTTCTCTGTACTGTGGTGCATGGGCCTTCATCCATTGTTGCCTCGAAGTTTATGTCTGCTGCCCCCGTATGATTCAGCTTAAAGCCCTCCTGATCAACTTCTTCATGCTGTGACTGAACACATTCTTTCCAGCCCTTGTGAGGTGCAACCCATCCCTTGCCAGCAGTCCATCTTCCAAGTAGCATAGCCCGTGGTCCCAGAATCCAAAACTCTCGCATCGGCACCACCTTCATAGACAGCTGTTCACCTTTAAAAAAGGGAAAGAGTATTTTTCTTTCCCTTTCTAATCCTCTTCCAAGAACTGAGAGGATGGATAAGAAAACTACCTGGGTCCCAAAGTTCTTCAGTTTCCTTCCCAGAGCTTCAAAGTCCGACCTGATTTCTTCGTAGCTCCGCTTGGTGACATCATTTGTTCCCACATGGATGAGAAGAAAGGGGTACGTGTCCGTGGGCTTTATGAGCTTCGGTAACCCTTCAGTCACATTTCTATTCTGTGCTCCAGGGAGACAGCACACCTGACGAGTCCATGGGTCTTCACGATACACTTGTGTTTCAATCCCACACAGCAAGGAGTCTCCCACAATGACTACTCTTCTCTTCTTCTTGGTCGACCGACCTTCTGCCTCTTGTTCACTGTTGCCTGGTGTCTGCTGTAATTCTTCCTCTGCAGAGTGTCCTCCAGTCTGAGACTTCAGTAGCTGAAAGCGGTTGTTTAACTCTAATGGTCTGGCTTTGTTCCTACTAGGGGTGTGCACGGACCCCCCGCTCCGCTTCACTTGCAGATCCGCAATTTTTGGAGTGGGCTGCTTTGCCCCGCCCCCGCTCTGCCCACTTCTGCTCCGCTCCGCTCGGAGCTCCGGATCCGGATCGGAGCTCTGTTTTTCCCCCCATAGGGTTGCATTGAAAGCTAAAAAATTATACAACTTTTTTTCTGTGAGAGTTAGAAACCTCATGTTTGGCACCATGACACCTCATGGATGTATACACATGCACGCCATGTTTCAAATCAATCCCATCATCCCCTGATTTTTGGGGAATTTTTGAAAATCAGGCACCCCATTCACACCCCTTTCGATAGCTCTGTCAATTTGCACGTTAGAAACCTCAAACTCACCACCATGACAGCTTATCCATGTGTCCACACACACGCCAAGTTTCAAGCAAATCCCATCATCCCCTGATTTTTGAGGAATTTATGAAAAACCAACACTCCTTTCCATAGCTCCGTCAATTTTGCACGTTAAAAAAACCCCTCAAATTCACCACCATGAAAGCTTATCCAGGGATACATACGCACGCCGAGACTCAAGGCAGTCCCATCATCCTCTGTTTTTTGGCGGGGCTTAAACCTGCAAAATTTGGAACTTCCAAAACTCCAAGTGAGCGCAGGAAGGACTTCTCCCCTGAGTCAAAGCCACACACACACAACATCCCTGCGAGGTGGGCAGGGGAGGAGGGAGGGACGGCAGGCAGGCATGCAGCTGGCATATCTGGGGGCATAAGGAAGTGAGCCAAGGATATGCCAGTAATGCATATAAAATGGAATAAATAAACAAATAAATAAACGAAGGAGGGGTGGAATTAAAAGCAGCAGTGTTGCTGAATAAACAGCAAGAAGAACTTTTTTAAAAAGGCTATATCTATCTGTCTTTTACCAGCAATAGGGGGACGTGCCCGGGGGAGAGGGAAGCAGCTGCCAGTTCAGCTCAAGAAAGCCATTGCTTCACCAACAGCTCTGAGAAGTAAACGCTCACTTCGACTCATGATAGGCATTGCTCCACCGTTTTACTCTCTTTGGAAGGCTCTGATGGCCTTCCAGTGCAGGAGAGAGTGGGGGCACGTCCACGATGAGATGCCCTAGGGGAGCTCATCCCCTTGCACCACATCTTTTCAGTTGTTCCCCAAAGTTAGGGTGGGTAGCAGTGCTGTGTTTCTCTCTCTTATTCTTGGCTTAGTATATGATTTCAGGTTGTGTTTGTACATTTGGTGGGGCTACTGTGTTAAAAAAGACTGGGAAAAGTCCGTTCAGATGAAGAAAGAGAAGTTTCCCAGAATCCCAAGTTACCCGTTTTGCCTATGCCCTCCTCTAACTTTGGGATCATGTGATCATGACCGGGAGCTGACTCTGCCCCTCAGCCCTTTGAAAAAGGTATTTTTCCCGCCGATTTTTTTAAAAATTCTAGCGCGCGACCCGCACCACGCAGAGAGCTGAGAGTAGTCTCAAAATGACCCCCATCCACGACTCTCTGTGCACAAGAATTTTCAGAACGATAGCTTAAAAATCAACCCAGTTATCCCCGATTGTTTTCCTCAATGCAATCCTATGGGCGAAATGTTTCAAGATGGCGATCGGAGCACTCCGCCTGAACTAGGAGCTCTGAAAAATGGTCGCTTCTCTTCGCCTTGCTTCTAGGGTCCGCGGTCTGCTTCTACTCCGCCTCTGGGTAAGGCAGAGCAGGCCAATCCGCTACTGCTTCTCCGCTCCTAATCGGAGCGGAGCACATGCCTAGTTCATATATCTTGACTTCAGCAAAGCTTTTGACAAAGTACCACATGACATTCTGATTAACAAACTAGCTAAAAGTGGGCTAGATGGAACAACTATTAGGTGGATCCACAGTTGGCTACAGAATCGGACTCAAAGAGTACTTATCAATGGAACCTTCTCAAACTGGGGAGAGGCAACGAGTGGGGTGCCGCAGGGCTCAGTCCTGGGCCCAGTGCTCTTCAACATTTTTATTAATGATTTGGACGAGGAGGTGCAGGGAACGCTGATCAAATTTGCAGATGACACAAAATTGGGTGGGATAGCTAATACCCTGGAAGACAGAAACAAACTTCAAAGTGATCTTGATAGGCTGGAGTGCTGGGCTGAAAACAACAGAATGAAATTTAATAGGGATAAATGCCAAGTTCTACATTTAGGGAATAGAAACCAATTGCACAGTTACAAGATGGGGGACACTTGGCTCAGCAATACTACAAACGAAAAAGAACTTGGAATTGTTGTAGATCACAAGCTGAATATGAGCCAACAGTGCGATATGGCTGCAAGAAAGGCAAATGCTATTTTGGGCTGCATTAATAGAAGTATAGCTTCCAAATCACGTGAGGTACTGGTTCCTCTCTATTCGGCCCTGGTTAGGCCTCATCTAGAGTATTGCGTCCAGTTCTGGGCTCCACAATTCAAGAAGGATGCAGACAAGCTGGAGCGTGTTCAGAAGAGGGCAACCAGGATGATCAGAGGTCTAGAAACAAAGCCCTATGAAGAGAGACTGAAAGAACTGGGCATGTTTAGCCTGGAGAAGAGAAGATTGAGGGGAGACATGAGAGCACTCTTCAAATACTTAAAAGGTTGTCACACAGAGGAGGGCCAGGATCTCTTCTTGATCCTCCCAGAGTGCAGGACACGGAATAACGGGCTCAAGTTAAAGGAAGCCAGATTCCGGCTGGACATCAGGAAAAACTTCCTGACTGTTAGAGCAGTGCGACAATGGAATCAGCTACCTAGGGAGGTTGTGGGCTCTCCCACACTAGAGGCATTCAAGAGGCAGCTGGACAACCATCTGTCAGGGATGCTTTAGGGTGGATTCCTGCATTGAGCAGGGGGTTGGACTCGATGGCCTTGTAGGCCCCTTCCAACTCTGCTATTCTATGATTCTATGATTCTATGATTCCTACATTGTTGCGGACACTATTTTGGGGCATGAGATTTATTTGCACTCCATCTAGCCCACTTTTAGCTAGTTTGTTAATCAGAATATCATGGGGCACTTTGTCAAAAACTTTGCTGAAGTCAAGATATATTATGTCCACAGCATTCTCACGGTCCACAAGGGAAGTTACCCAATCAAAAAATGAGATCAGATTAGTCTGACAAGATTTGTTCGTGACAAATCCATGCTGGCTTCTAGTAATCACTGCATTGTTTTCAAGGTGCTTACGGACTGACTTTTTTATAATCTGCTCCAAAATATTTCCAGGGATGGATGCCAGAATGATTGCATTCGATGCAAGACCTATGCCCCCCCACAAACCATTCAAGCTGTAACTAATTAAGTTGTAGCCAGTTTTAGCCCACTTGAGGTCTACAAGTCTTTTGTTGCCCTCTGCCTTCCCTCTCTTCCACGAACCAATTCCATGCTGCCTGCACAACAACTTTTCGAACATTTTATCATTCTAGTAAACACATACATTTGATTATTCTGACTGTTGTCTGGTTGTCTCTTTGCTTTTCCCCCCACCCAGGTACCCTAATTCCTGTGATAGGGCCAGTCTTGATCACAGTGCATTGGCGCCGTGAGCCCTCAACCCCCCACATTTGCACTCTTTTGTGTTTTCCTCATGAGAAGGAGCGAGCATGGAGTCTGCTGGCGAGGAAGAGTGGTCATCCTGTGCACCAGGGCACTGTGCCTCCTTGGTCCCTCCAGGGTTTTTTTTACCCTTTTTTTCCGGAGGAGGCGTGGAGGTGGCCATTCAACTCAGGCCCATGCACCAGGGTGCCCGCGCCTCCTCGCATCCCAGTTTGTTTGGGGTTTATCCTTTTTTTCAGCTTCTCCCCATGCCGGAGAAGTGCAGAGGCGGGCCAGTGGCCACTCAGCTCACTGGCCTGCCCCTTCCCCCCTGTCCATACAGATGGCAATCAATCAGGGCTCGTCACCTGCCCAGACAGGCCTCCGAAGCAGCTCCAGAGCAAGGTGATAGACAGAAGATGCTGTTGTCACCTCGCTCCAAGTGAAAAAAGTCTGGGTAAGTCCCTGACTTTTTAAATTCAAAGCTTCAGGGAAAAGCCCTGGGATGGCTCCGCAATGGCCGCTGCATCCTATAAATGAGCTAGCGCCACTGTGGATCCACCCCGGGGCTTTCCCCTCATCAAGACAGCCACATAGTGTACTGTGGCGTTTGGTTAAACTTTCTTACACATGTCAGTCTGGGATCTATGTATGAGTTCCTGTGTGTGTGTATACGAGGCCACATGGTAATACAACTACAATGCCTTGCAGTCATCTAACCTGGATGTGAGCAGAGCATGGATTACCATGGTGAGATTTGTCTTCTTGAGGAAAGGGTGCAACCTCTTCCCCCAGCCAGCTTCCTTCATGCCTGTATAAGACCATGAAATTGTGTAAATAAGCATTTACATTCGAATGATTGCTGAAATGTCAGAATGTGACATGATCATGTTGCAAAAAAAAAGGGAAAAAAAGAAAGAATCTTGCCTATCTATGTTTGTGTCCATAGATATTTTTTTCCATGTGAGTTCATTCAAGATGTAATTCCTATTTGATTTCATGTATAGTAACCGTAGGAGGATATTTCATGCATTATTTTTATGCATACCATATGTTATAACAGGCATGTATAGGTTCTTTGTATTCTGAATTGTTGCCAATAGTTTTACTGTTGTGATGAAGGTTTGGCAAGGTTTAGTTCCTCTTTCTCTAGTTTTAAGTTTGTAAACTAAAATAATAAATCAGAAAAGATTTTCCTTTCAGGATTTCATCTCCCCCCTGCCCACACACCCCACACACAGCCTGGGTATTTGAAGTAATTTGAATATACATTGGACTCTCCGCCTTAAACATTTTAACTTTAGTTTCATCCTGGGACACTTGCCATCTTCTTGGGAGATTGGCACAGAACAAAGACTTTGGATTCTGAGATTAGGCACAGGGACTAAGCATACCGTTCTTCTAAAAGTGGAAGGTGCCAACACATTAAGACTTAGAGCATCATCAGATGTGGGGGGGATCACATTTCCTTACCGTTGTTTTGCCCCCACTTCTGTCCCATGATACTTCCTCTTCCTTCACACAGGGAAGAAAGAGGAAGTAAACAATGACCACGTGGCCCATTCCGTGGGAGTTTTTATCACACTGCTTTTCCTACACACAACAGGAAATGATGGCACATTTTGCTTTTCCCTCCCCCACCCAAATATCAGATTTACCAGTGTTTTATTTGCTATGGAAAGAAGACCAGAAGGAGTGGGAGATGCATGGGAGGCAGACGGCATCGTCAAAAGGACCCGCAAAAAACAGTGAGTGGGCAGTAACAACTGTACGATAAAACACCTGTCAGATGATGATCAAGGACAGAAGAACTTATGGACCTTGTGCTAAGGAGACATGAGAAGTACCTCTGTTTTTGGTTTCTATTCACTGAACAGAGTGATGCACTTATTTACAGCTTTACTAAACAATACTTACTCATACTCCACCTTATTTCTTTATTGCTGTGTCTTTTGTCTTGTCTCTTTCTTTATCCTACAATGTTACTAGTTGGGATGGGGATGGAGGATGGGGGTAAGGATTGGATATTTAGGTGGTGGGATGGGATCTTCAGGAGGGGGAATTCAATGACTTTATATAATAATAAAAATACAATTGCAGGTTTTTCAAGAGTATCAAGATTTTCATACTTTTGTGATGATAAAACTCTGTAAAGTAAATCTTGCCCGTACTCTTGATTTATGTAAGGGATTTTTAGTGGGTTGCTATGAAATATTGTATGAAGGAAAACACACACACACACACAGAGAGAGAGAGAGAGAGAGAGAGAGAGAGAGAGATACTCACCCCTGCATTTCACTGCAACATCTGTTTTTCATTCTACTTTTCCTGTATTATATTGTGCACTACTGGAAAGAAGGAAGGCAAAGTATTTCTGGATATTAGACAGAAGAACAATATAGTGAATTTTAATTATGCTAACAAAGATATATGTGGTAGTGATTCCAAAACGTTCATATTATTTAAAAATGAATACATAAAACTTCTGAGTTTGAGCATTGTTAACAGTTCACTGAATGTGTATTTTTATATTGCCCTTCCGCAGATCAGGGTGGCTCACAAAGAAAAGAAAATATTAAAACAAAATAAAAATGAGAGAATAGAGAGAGCCACTGCACCTCCATAGAGCCCTTTCCCTTCCTTCTGCCCCACCGTGCCCCCGGGCTAGCCATGGCATACTAAAGGAAAGCAGTCAGTGAACCTCACATACACCCATCCACTTGTCCCTCTCCTATCCAATCTCAGCCTATAAATTACTCCCTCCCACAGAGCTTATCTGAAAGATCTGTATATGGTATATAAACGCTGTACTTAAATTTCTCGATCCTCCCAGAGTGCAGGACACGGAATAACGGGCTCAAGTTAAAGGAAGCCAGATTCCAGCTGGACATCAGGAAAAACTTCCTGACTGTTAGAGCAGTACAACAATGGAATCAGTTACCTAGGGAGGTTGTGGGCTCTCCCACACTAGAGGCATTCAAGAGGCAGCTGGACAAGCATCTGTCGGGGATGCTTTAGGGTGGATTCCTGCACTGAGCAGGGGGTTGGACTTGATGGCCATATAGGCCCCTTCCAACTCTGCTATTCTATGATTCATTTAAAGAATAAAAATGGCCCCAATCCATCTGGGAAGAGCTATTGGGGAAACAAAGTTGCTGTTGGGTGCAGGACACTGGTTATCAGATTTATGAATGTAGATAGGGGCGCTTAGGTATCATAGTTGTAAGAGCCAGTGTGGTGTAGTGGGTAAAGTGTTGGACTCTAGTCTTCACTTGGCCATGGAAACCCACTGCGTGACTTTGGGCCAGACACAGACTCTCAGCCTAACCTACCTCACAGGCTTGTTGTTGTTGTGAGGATAAAATGGAGAGGAGGATTATGTACACCACCTTGGGTTCCTTGAAGGAAAAAAAGGTGGGATATAAATGCAATAATAAATAAATAAAATAGTTGTCTATGTGTAGGAATATTTTTGTATGTAGGAGCATTCAGTCCCAATCCCACCTGCAATTTGAAAAGGTGCCATCTAGAAACATATTTACCCCTTTTGGAAGGCTTGGGATTGGTATCACCCAGACACAGTTTTAGCCCCACTTGTGCCATCAAGTGTGGAAGATATGAGGCTTCAAATCCCACTTCTATGGCACTCAACAATATATGCTAAATATACCTTGTTTTGTCCTTTAAATTTTAATTTCCACTGCCACCAGTTACCAAGGCATATAGGAGTTACCTTTGTTTCACTAAGCATATATTTAAATTAAGGGCCTACTTCCTCTATCTCTCTCCAGCCCAGCCAATATTCATGGAACAGGGTTAGTTTCTAAAAGCTTCATCACATGAGCAAATTATCGCACACTCACCATGCCTGGTATGTGGTTTTGCAGCCCTGGGTAAGTAACTAGTCTACATCCTGCACTCATTTTGCCTATTCCCCTCCATGTTTCATTTCTTTTTGGAGTGGGGAAAGTCTGGATTATTTTCCCTCCATGCAAAATAAATGCGCTCCTCCCTCCCGAGTATTGTTGTCATTGCGTTCTATCTGACCATCACATTCTTTGTTGGGAGCCTGTGTGTCTAAGGGTGGTTTTGCTAACAAAAGCACCATGTACATTGATGGTGCTATATAATAGGGGTGTGCACAGACCCCCCGATCCACTTCTATTCCAGATTCGCAACTTCCAGATCGGGTCCATTCTACTCCGATCCATTTATGGTCTGCTCCACTTTGCTGCAGAGCTCTGGACCCGGATCGGAGCTCCGCTTCCCCCCCCCCCTATAGACTTGCAATGAAATCCAAAAACGCCTGCAACTTTTTTCTGTTAATGTTAGAAACCTCAAACTTGGCACCATGATAGCTTATCCATGTACACACATGCATGCCAAGCCTAAAGCAAATCCAAGCATCCCCTGATTATTGAGGGATTTTTGAAAATTGGGAACCCCATTTTCAGAAATGGGATTTACTCTGACATTTTGACAGATAAAAACTTGTAAGCGTGCACCCTCACAGATGCCATCTAGATTAAAATAAATGGGGCAAGGAATAAAAAGAATATGATAATCGGAGTCTACTACCGACCACCCAATCAAGGAGAAGACGAGGATGAAACTTTTGAGAAACAAATTGCCAGTGTTTCAAGGAAGTGTGATGTAGTAGTGATGGGGGACTTCAATTACCCTGATATCTGTTGGGAGACCAATACTGTCAAAAGTGGCCCTTCCAAGAAATTCCTGACATGTGTGGGTGATAACTTTCTCCTACAGAAAGTGGAGGAAGGAACTAGAGGATCGGCAATCCTTGACTTGATATTGACCAATAGGGATGACTTAGTGAATAAAGTGGCAGTTACGGGAACTCTGGGGGAAAGTGACCATGTCATACTTGAATTCTTGATTATGAAGGAGACAAAAGTTGAGTGTAGCCATACACGTACTCTGGATTTTAGGAAAGCTGATTTTAATAAACTCAGAACTGTGATAAGTAAGGTCCCATAGCAAATGAGCCTAATGAGAAAAGGAGTGCAGGATGGGTGGGAGTATTTAAAAAAGGAAATTTTAAAGGCACAGTTACAAACAATTCCAACAAGAAAAAAAGATAGAAGACAACAGAGGAAACCAATGTGGCTCCACAAAAAGCTTAGAGATGACCTGAAAACAAAAAAGGATACATATAGGAAGTGGAAGGAAGGCCAGGCTACAAAAGAAGAGTACAGACAGGTGGCACAGAAGTGCCGAAATGGTGTCAGGAAGGCTAAAGCTGAGAATGATCTGAGATTAGCGAGGGATGCTAAAAGCAATAAAAAGGCTGTCTTCAGATACGTGAGTAGTAAAAGACAGAGGAAAGAAATGGTGGTTCAATTGCTTAATGAGGATGGCAAATTGATAACAGATGACAAAGAAAAGGCTGAAGTGCTCAATTCCCACTTTGCTTCAGTCTTCTCCCAAAAGCGGGTCTATGACCCCCCTGGAAAAAGTGAAGCAGAAGTTGAGGGGGCAGGATTGCAGTTTGAGATTGATAAACAAATGGTCAAAGAACACCTAATTTCCTTGAATGAATCCAAATCTCCAGGGCCCGATGAACTGCATCCTAGAGTAATGAAGGAGCTAGCAGAAGAACTCTCAGAACCTTTGTCTATTATCTTTGCAAAATCATGGAAGACGGGTGAGGTGCCGGATGACTGGAGGACGGCTAACATTGTCCCTATCTTCAAAAAGGGCAAAAAGGAGGAACCTGGGAACTACAGACCAGTCAGTCTGACATCCATCCCTGGGAAAATTCTGGAGCAGATTATAAAGAAGTCAATCTGTAAACACCTTGAAATCAATGCGGTGATCATTAGAAGCCAACATGGATTTGTCAAGAACAAGTCCTGTCAGACTAATTTGATCTCATTTTTTGATATGGTAACCTCCCTTGTGGACTGTGGGAATGCTATGGACGTCATATATCTTGACTTCAGCAAAGCTTTTGACAAAGTACCACATGACATTCTGATTAACAAACTAACTGAAAGTGGGCTAGATGGAATAACTATTAGGTGGATTCAAAGTTGGCTACAGAATTGGACTCAAAGAGTGCTTATCACTGGGCCCAGTGCTCTTCAACATTTTTATTAATGATTTGGATGAGGAGGTGCAGGGAACGCTTATCAAATTTGCAGATGACACAATATTGGGTGGGATAGCTAATACCCTGGAAGACAGAAACAAACTTCAAAGTGATCTTGATAGGCTGGAGTGCTGGGCTGAAAACAACAGGATGAAATGTAATAGGGATAAATGCCAAATTCTACATTTAGGAAATAGAAACCAAAGGCACAGTTACAAGATGGGGGATACTTGGCTCAACAATACTACAAATGAGAAGAATCTTGGAATTGTTGTAGATCACAAGCAGAATATGAGCCAACGGTGTGATATGGCTGCAAGAAAGGCAAATGCTATTTCAGGCTGCATTAATAGAAGTATAGCTTCCAAATCACATGAGGTACTGCTTCCTCTCTATTCAGCCCTGGTTAGGCCTCATCTAGAGTATTGCGTCCAGTTGTGGGCTCCACAATTCAAGAAGGATGCAGACAAGCTGGAGAGTGTTCAGAGGAGGGCAACCAGGATGATCAGGGGTCTGGAAACAAAGCCCTATGAAGAGAGAATGAAAGAACTGGGCATGTTTAGCCTGGAGAAGAGAAGATTGAGGGGAGACATGAGAGCACTCTTCAAATACTTAAAAGGTTGTCACACAGAGGAGGGCCAGGATCTCTTCTCCATCCTCCCAGAGTTCAGGGCACAGAATAACAGGCTCAAGTTAAAGGAAGCCAGATTCCAGCTGGACATCAGGAAAAACTTCCTGACTGTTAGAGCAGTACGACAATGGAATCAGTTACCTAAGGAGGTTGTGGGCTCTCCCACACTAGAGGCCTTCAAGAGGCAGCTGGACAAGCATCTGTCAGGGATGCTTTAGGGTGGATTCCTGCATTGAGCAGGGGGTTGGACTTGATGGCCTTGTAGGCCCCTTCCAACTCTGCTATTCTATGATTCTATGATTCATGGCAAGTTTCAAGCAAATCCCATCATCCCCTGATTTTTGGCGGGTTTTTTCCCTTTTTTATTTTTTTTTATTTTCTACAATACTTAAACATACAGCATTACAATTTAAGAAAACAAGATACTACATGAATGTTGAATAAATGTTGAATACATAATATCGTATCTAAATAACATAATCAAACTTAACATATAAGTGCACCCCCCACCTCGGGATCTCATTCCTGATTCCAAAATCTCATACTTTCTTCTGCTGGCGGTTTCCCACTTCCCTTGGAAAACACAAATATTAGGAACTGTTTCCAAATTCCTTCAAAATCATTTGTTTTAGCTATACCTCTTCTCCATTTAATATTACAAGTCAATTTATCATTTATAGCTATATCCCATACTTCTTTATACCATTCTTCAATAGAATATTCCCCTTGAATCTTCCAGTTCCTAGCTACAATCAATCTTGCTGCAGTCAGCAAATTCATTATCAATTCTTTAATTTCTTTTTTACATTTTAAATCTTCATATAGTGACAGTAATGCAACTTTTGGTGTTCGTTCTATCTTCATTCCCACAATTTCTTCAATCTCCAAAAACACCATCTTCCACAATTTTTGTACATATTTGCATTCCCACCACATATGTAAGTACATTCCTTTCCCCCCACATCCTCTCCAACAATTTGCTGACTGCTGATTATTTATCTTGTTTAATCTAACCGGGGTTAGGTACCACCTCCATATAATTTTAAAATAATTCTCTTTTATTCTTACTGACATATTTCTCAACGCTCTTTGTTTCCATAGTCCCTCCCAGCTCGCTCTGTTGTCCTATTTGTACATTCAAGTCTGTCTCCCAAACCATTTTACCTGAACTATCCATCAACCCTTTCTCCACCAATATTCTATATATTTCACTCATTAACCCTTTTGACACTATTCTTTTTCCCTTATCATTTTCTTTCTTAACTATTAATTCCTCAAACTTCGTCAATTCTCTACAATCTCCATTTTCTCTTACCCACTTTTTAGTCCACTGTTCTAGTTGCCAATAATTTAACCAAGTTAATTTTTTATCTTTTAAAACCTCTTCCATATCCTCTCTTGTATTCATTTCTCTTAACCATTCCCTTAATTTCATTTTATTTTTTTCTATTAAAACTTTACTTAATCTACTCTTTAATTCCTCCGTGAAATTCTTTAACATTATTACCGGTGATAGAGGTGAGTTGCTCGGGAGCAACTCCCCTTTATAATTACTCCAAATTTCCCAGTGAAACCTCAAGAGCGGGTTACCTATACTTTCCACCCATTTTTTTTTCCTTCCCTAAAAAATACATTTTCCAAATTAATCTCTATATTACTTGTAGTTTTATCATCCATCCAATCTAATTCTCCTATTCCTATAATTGCTTCAACTATATGTCTTAACCTATTAGCTACGTAATATAGGTTAATATTTGGGAAACCCAATCCTCCCTTTTTTGACTTAAATACCATTTATTCTTATTTACCCTCGCTTTCTTATCTCCATTACAATAATTGTTTATAATATTTTGCCAACTTTTTATCTCTAATTCTGAGATTTTTATTGGTAACATCCTAAACACAAAAATAATCTTTGCTAAAATCTTCATTTTTATTAATGCTATTCTTCCAAACCAGGATAAATTTAATCTTTTATATTTCTCCAATTTTACTAAAATCTCTTTTTTTAAACTGTTTAAATTCTCTTTCTCTAAACTCTCTAAATTCTGTGTAATTTTAATTCTCAAATATCTAATCTGTTCCTTAACTCTCATTTCTCTTCCCTTTTCTTCCCAGTCCTTCTCTTCCTTTTTAGTATAGTTAAATAACATCATCTCTGATTTGGACCAATTTATTCTTAACCCAGTAATATCCTCAAATTCTCTCAGTTGCTATTTAATTCTTCCCATCTTTCCTATTGGATTCTTAATAGTTAGCAGAGTATCATCTGCAAACATATTCAATTTTATTTTTTTACTACTACCTATTCCTTTTATCTCCCCATCATCTCTTATTGCATTCACCAATAATTCCATAATCATTACAAACAGGACCGGCGAGAGTGGACATCCTTGTCTTGTCCCTCTGGCTAGTCGTATCTTATCCGTAACTCCGTCATTCACTACCACTACGGCTGTATTTTGAGAGTATAATTGTTCTATTATAGCTTTAAATTTATTCCCAAATCCCATTTTATTAAAAACCATCTTTAAAGCTTGCCAGCTCACACAATCAAAAGCCTTGAAAATATCCAATGCCAGAATTCCCGCTTTAATCTTAGACTTTTTTATCACCTGTATTGCATTCAAAACTCTTCCCACTAAGTTATGCATTTGTCTACCTGCTACAAATCCACATTGATCTTCCCCTATATATTCACCTATAAATTTATTCAACCGCCTTGCTAAAATAGTTGAAAAAAATCTTAGCATCTTGATTTATTAATGAAATAGGTCTATATGAATCAGGGACAGTCAAATCTTTATCTGGTTTTGGTATTAAAATTATTAATGAATGTTCCCATGATTCTGGTGTCGTTTCTCCTTCCAATATGGAGTTGTACAGCTTCAATAATTTCGGTACTAAAAAAGTTTTAAAAACCTTATAATATTCTGATCCTAAACCATCTACCCCAGGTGATTTACCCACTTTCAATTTTTCAATTACTTCTTCTATTTCTCTTTGAGTTATTACCTTCTCCATTAACTCTTTATGTTCTATTTTTATTCGCTTCTTTATATACTTTTCTATATAAGCTTCCAGCTTCTTTTTTTTAATATCCTTTCCCTTATATAATTCTTGATAAAATTCTTGAAATTTTTTTTATTTTACCCTTTATTTTATATGACAATAATTCCCTTGTTTATCTTTCAATATTCCTATCCCATTCCTGGCTTTTTCCTTTTGTGTGAGTCTGGCAAGCAATCAAAATACTCCCTTTTCATATAAATTAAATTTTTCTGAACTTACTCTAAATTTAAATTTTCTAATTGTTTTTTCTTCGCTTGTATTTCTATTAATTTATGTTTATTTTTAAATTGCCAATAATCTTTCTCCAATTTCTTAATCTCTTCCTCCAACTTTTCCTGCTCTACAAATTGTTGCCTCCTTAAATTACACATTTCTGTAATACACATCCTCTTGCTACTGCCTTCATGGTATCCCAAACAACTGCCCTTGTCGTTCCTCCCTTCTCATTAATTTCCCAAGTCTCTGACAGTTCCCTTTGCATTTTTTCAACCACTTTATTATACTTCAAAATTTTTGTATTTAATTTCTACCTAAACGCTGCTTTATAATTCTTTCTAACTGTAAACTCTAAACTTAGCAATGCGTGATCTGTTACCTTTATTACCCCCGTTTCCATTTTACATACCTTAGTTGCAAACTCTTTTGAAACAAATATATAATCTATCCTAGAGTATGTATGATGAACTGAAGAGTAGTAAGAAAAGCCAGGGTTCGCCCCACTAAGTAAACGCCAACAATCCACATAATCTTTTTCTTTTACTAATTTGTTCAATATAGTAATATTATTTCTGTTTTCCGCATTAGTGGGGTTTGACCTGTCCAATCTATTATCCATTACCATATTAAAGTCCCCAGCTAAAATAACATACCCCTCTTTAAACTCCTCTATTTCTTTAAATAATTCCATATAAAACTCTCTATGTCTCTCATTGGGGGCATAAACATTAACTAATGTATATGCTTCACTTTCAATTTGTCCCATTATCAATATCTACCATTATCATCCTTTTTTATAGTTTCTAATGTAAATCCGGGTTTTTTTTTAAATCAAAATAGCCACTCCATTTTTTTTTGTCCCCAGTGACTTTTCATAATAAACTGACCATTTTGTACATATTTCGTTTACTCCATCAAACCCTTGGTGAGTTTCTTGCAACATAATGATATCAGATCTTTCTCTATTTAACATTTGTTCAATTCTCCTCCTTTTCACGACTGCCTCCAGACCTTTGACATTGAGCGTTGATACTTTAATTTTCTTATCCATATTTAATCTTTTGATACTCCTTCCGATCCCGTGTGCTCTGCAACTCATAAACACATACAACAAAACACAAAAACCCTAAACCCCCTTCAAATCCCTCCCTCCCACCCTATTAAACCCCCTCCCCCATCCCACCCCCACCTCTTCCCACCCCCCAGATCCCTGTAAGTCTACCACTCCGGCCATTATCTACCTTTAAGGGAGGGGGGAGGCAGTGCTCCGCCTGAGCGGCAAGACTTCTATATTTAACAACTTTTATGTATTATTATCTCATAAACCATTTATCAAATTATTGCGTCCCAGACGCCCCAGCTTCAGCTCCATTCCCAACTTCAGCTTCCAGACTTGCATCCTTAAACAAACCCACACTCTTCAGCAACTCCTTGCCCTGATCCAAAGAGGTTACTCTGTGCTGCCTCCCACCATGTGAAAACCTTAAAAAAACAGGGTAACCCCAAGCATACTTTATTGCATTCCTTGTTAACATTTCAGTTATTTGTTTAACGCTGCGTCTCCATTGGAGTGTTTGCTGACAAAGATCGTTGTAGATTTGCACTGCTCTGCCTTTGTATTTTATCATAGCCATAGACCTCAATTTCTTCATAAGTTGCTCTTTTTTGTAATAACTGCCAACTGTATGGGGGAGAAGACTGGAGCCAGGCCGATTGTAACTGTCCGCTTGTCCTTGAGTGATTAACCATCCCGGGCAGAGGTGTGAAGACATTCCGCGCATCAAAGCTGAAGGGAGGGGGGAAGGAGTGAAAAGGATAGTATAAAGACCTCCCTGTGAAGGGAACAGGGGGTGGTCGGCTGAGTTCGGTCTGGGGTGACGTATGAAATAGTAGTTTTAGTTTTTAGCATGCTTGCACTGGGTTCTTACATATATATGCATGCTTTTATAGTTTTATTCTGCTAATCCTATGTATTCCTACCCTTTTCCTAATAAATGGTCTTAAACCTCATTTTGTGAGCCGTGAGTGTCTGTGCCTGGGGATCCGTGCTAAATCCAGTCAAGAAGCCAGCTGGTTGCTGGGCGCTCTTCCTTTACAGTCACTCAGAAGCTTTTTTTTAAACTCTAAAGCAGAAAACTAGAAAGAAGTGCTCTGTAACCCTCTGCTTACTTCTGAGGTCTTACTTCTGTTTACTCAGAAGTAAGTCTCTCTCTTCATTGGGGTTTACTCAAAGGTATGGGATATTAGTATGACTTGGAGGTAAATGCAGTTGAATTCAATGGGATTTACTCTTGAGTAAGAGAACAGCAGATCTCCGTTTTATGAACTGGAGATGCACAGCTTTGCATGATTAAAGTAAAGGAAAATAGATCCTTCACAAATGCAAACAGGTGGACTTTCGCATTGGTGGACTATCAGGAAAAGGGTTTAAGGGGGGAATTTTAAAATTCCTAAAAAAAATCAAGGGATGAAACAACCTGATTCAAACTTGGCAGGCTGAAAAGTCTACTTAAAAGTTCTCAAGGTCCCAAGTGTCATCGCTCTAAAAATTACACAGATGTAAGTATTTTTGTTAATTTCCATTTTTAAAAATTCTTAAAGTCATGAACAGAACTGATTGAAACTTGGCATGGCTAAAGCCATCCTTAAGACCTATCACCATGCCAAGTTTGATCTCTTTATCTTAAAAATTACACAGATGTAAGCATTTTAGTTACCTTGTAGCAAAGTAGGGGACCTGACCACCTTTACAAAAGAAATTAGATAAAATGTTCATCTGCCCACCCTTTGAAATGAGCAAAACAAGCCTTTGCTCCTCCTCCCCTGTAAACCTTTCCCAAGCCAAGAGGCAGCAACAGTCTCAGCCCAGGCTCTCCCTCCTGCTTCCTACAAATGGCCTCCCTTCCTTGGAGTTTCTTTAATATGATCTTGGGGGAAAGTATGGTGTGTTGTTTACCACACTGCTGTGCTATTGTATTTGGCAGAAATAAAGAAATATTTTTTTTAAAAAAAATAAACAATTAACTGCAGGGGAAAAGAGGACGTAGGGGCAGGGCGGGAGATTTCACTGACATAGTAGCGCTCCAGGTGAAAAGATACATGAGCTGAAAGAGGGCAACAATGCACAGATATGGAAGTGCCCCAGCGCTCGACTCGCTAAGGAAACGGAGGGGGAAACTGCGGATAAAAACCAGATACAAAAAGTAGTTGTGATGGAGCCCTAAATGTTAGAAATATGAAAAGTACATGAAAATCTTTAGTCACTGGGATGTGGGGATCCCTGGGGACAAACATTACACTTGGAATGCCTGAGAAAGCATCTTTAATCTCTGCTCCACTGCAGTTGGACAGAGCAGAGAAACTGCAAGGGTGCCACATTGGGAAGAGCAAGGTTATAGTAGTTTTCCATAAGATTTTTAAGCCCGATTCCTGGCACTCATGCAAAGAATGGTTAATTGCCCCTTTATCAAACCCCACACTTGTAAAAGTCCTTTTGTGGTGGTTGCTTCATGCATTTTACTAAGCTTTCAATGCATGTCTGCAGCCCACACCCTTTTTCTGCTGTCCAGCTGGAACACATGAAGGATGTAGAAGCCAAGGCAAATGTTGGCCCCACCCTCCACCATCTAATTTAATGTACCTTCAAAGCCAGTAGGCTGATCTAATTCAGCTTAGCATCTACAAAGTTGGCAAATCTTACTTAAGGCTTCAGCACTGGGTTTTATAACTATTCATTAATGCAAGCTTTATTATACAGTAAAATAAAAAACACAACAACAAAAACTATTGCAGTGAGTTTCATGGCACTGAGGTTAATTTTGTGTGTGTGAAGAATCCTTGTTGTCAGACTATTATCATATCTGACTCGAAGCATTGTATTTCTTCCTAATATCATTCAGATAAAATGTGAGAAAATGCTCCACAGCCAGGATATCCCTTTTAAAAAGTGACATAAAAGAACAACAATCCCTTTGGGGAGTCTGGTTTCCACATTGCAATTTACAGATATATGATAGTCTAACAGAAATGTAACTATTGGTTGAACCAAAGCAAAAATATTTTGAGAAACACTTGAGAATAGGTAGAGAACATGCTTAAAAGGACCAGGAGATTCCACTAGTGTTCTTTGTTGCAGACATAAAACACTGAATTAAACAAAATTTGTTCACAACTATGATATATGTATGCAATTGTTGTGTTGTGTTAAATAAGACTGAACTAAATATGTAACTCTATTTCAAAGAAACCACAGAGGCTAAATGCGCAAAATACAGCCACGGATTCACACACATTTTCACAGTAGCTTCCCGTTCTATTGAGCCTCGTGTGGTGCAGAGCGGTAAAGCAGCAGTTTCTGCAGCTGAAACTCTCCCCACGGCCTGAGTTCGATCCCAGCAGAAGCTGGTTTCAGGCAGCCGGCTCGGGTCGACTCAGCCTTCCATCCTCCCGAGGTCAGTAAAATGAGTACCCAGTTAGCTGGGGGAAAGGTAATAACGGCCGGGGAAGGCAACGGCAAAGCACCCTGCTATAAGGCCTGCCAAGAAAACGTCAGCGAAAGCTGGCGTGCCTCCAAGAGTCAGTAATGACTCAGTGCTTGCACGAGAGGTTCCTTTCCTTTCCTTCCCATTCTATATAAATGGTCTGAATGTCATTCCTTCCTAGAGCCATCTATCACTGCTGCTCTACTGGATAAAAAGGGTAAAAATCTACATTGTCCCTGGAATGGAACTATAGGCAAACCGTCTGCCCTAGGAGCCTAGCAAATCCAAGTGGTTATCTGATGGCTCTTGAGAATTTTCTTTCAGGCAACCTTCACAGTGCCGGGTTGGTGCCGCCTCCCTCTCAAACCCTACACTTTCCTTCTCCCGACACTAAGGAGGGAGCATGGGGTCCCTGGGTGGCCATCCAGGTACTGGAGCCACCCCCACTCTCTTTCTGGTGGAAGGCAACCGATCACCTGTCGCCTTCCACCAAGCATTGCCCCGGACCAATGGCAGATGGCGGAAGCGACGTATTGACATCACTCTGATTGAAAAAGTCGGGGTAAATCCCTGACTTCTTCAAACCACAGTATCATGGGAAAGCCCCACAGTGGCTGTAGAGCTGTGCCTGTATCATCTAACCAATGCAGTGCAGATCTACAGCCACCGTGGAGCTTTCCCCGCATATAGACAGCCCCCTTGTTGTGAAACCCTGATCTTCCAAACCTCTGGAATAGGGAAATAACTGGGCAGTTGACATGGGCACTCCTGAATATTCCTGCCTGCTTAGCAGAGTCAGGGGGCGGATCGACACTTAAGGTTTGGGATGCCCTGACGGCGCATTAGGGCGTCCCGAAATTGATGTGTACCCTACCTTAAGCATTGCAAGAAGAGCTTAATGCGCCATCAGGGCGTCCCAAACCTTAAGTGTCGATCCGCCCAAGCTGGCTCCCTGGCCTTCTGGGGAGCTAGTGATGATGAAACAGCAGACACAATAAATGGTTGGAGCAGTGTTGGCAGAAGGCTTGTGATGAATCGGAGTACTGGCCAGAGCTCAGCTTAGACAGAGCTTATGCGGTGGCTGGGATAGCAACAAAGATATCTTACTTTTATGCCACCGTTGCATCAGTTATACTGTGGAGTCAGAGCACTCTTACATTTTATTTATGAGGTTGGGAGAAGGCTTACTTAATGGCCTGCTGTGATGAGTTTGCGAGACACATTGCCAATAAAGTTATTCATATCTCTTCTGCCATAGTTAGTGCAGAGCCAGTGTATATGCCTTTGGCAACCGCTTGTCTTGTAGTTTATGCTACTTGCCCATTTCTACCCAAGGATGAGAACAAGATTCTTGCAGAAGTAAGGTCTACTGCTTGTGCACTTGACCTTTGCCCACCCTGGCTGATAAAGGTAGCAGAGGTGGAATGGCCAAATTGGTAATGGGAGTAGTAAGCAACGCATTTCTAGCAGGCATTGTTCCACAACTAAGTCTAAAACAGGCATTTCCCCCCTTTAAAAGTCCTCCCTGAAGTCCATTGCATTGGATCATTTAAGTAAACATTTAAGTCCTGGCTCACCTGCATTGGTTGCCAGTTGGTTTCCAGGCCAAATTCAAAGTGCTGGTTGTAACCTGTAAAGCCCTACATGGCTCAGGACCCCCATACCTCAAGGACTGCCTCTCCCTACATGAACCTACCTGGCCTGTGAGGTCAGCTTCAGAGGCCGTTCTCTGTGTGCCCCCTCTGAGGTGTCAGTAAGGGAATGGGCCATTTCTGTGATAGACTCATATATATATATATATATATATATATATATATATATATATATAACACTCTCCCCAGGGAACTTCATCTGGAGCCAACACTTCATCTTTCCAGCACCAGGCAAAGATGTACTCCTTTCCCCAGGCATTTGGACATTAGTTATGTCCCAGTTGTTGTGTGGTGCATTCTAGGCTGTGATCACTGGAAGATTTTGTATTTTGTGGATGAACACATTTCATATTGTATTGTTTTTAGAGCGTGTTTTAAGTGTGTTGATTTTTATTTGTATTGTGTTGGTTATGGTTCATACTGATTTTTGTTATTCTTTATATGACTTATGGATTCTGTATTTGTGTGAGCAAGACTGCTTTTTGTGCTGGGAAGTAATGCATAAATTTAATAAATAATCATCACCATTTCCAGCCAGCCTCTACTAGTCCATTGTTGAGCAAGGTACTCAAATGTGTGGTGTAGCTTTAGGTTTTCCTGAATACTAGAAACTATCTAGATCTATTCCCCAACCTGGTGACCTCCAGATCACCACTACAACACCCTCATTCTCAGCCAATATGGCCAGTCTGTGGGGCATCAGGCTGTAGAACGTTAATCTAGGTCTATTTCAATCTGGATTTAGGCTATAATTATTTAAATACTATAACACTTTTCAGCTGACATTCCAGAGAAGGCAGTTCCATTAAGTAGGATACTACAATTGAAATGGCCCTGTCTACAGTCTGCCTTATTTCAGTTGGGACAGGGCCACAGAGCAGGGCCTCTGAAAAAGATCTGGATATTCAGGCAGGCTCATGCAGTAGCAGGAGGCAGCCCTTCATGTACTTTGAACTGAAGCCATTTAGGGCTTTATAGTTTAAACCAGCACTTCAAATTGTGCTCGGAAATGGACCAGTTGCCAGTGTAGGTGTTGCAAAAATGATGGAATATGTTCCATATGACTGGTCCCTATTAATAAACATGCTGCACTAATTGCAGTTTTCAAATAGTCTTCAAAAGCAGCCCTAGGTACAGCACATTGCAGTAGTTTAAAAGAGATGTTATAAGTTCATGAATAACTATGGCCAGGTTATTACTGTCTAGGAGGGGTCATTGTAGGGACTTTCAGTAACAGAGGACATGAGCCTCCCAATATAAATCCAGATCTAATATTGCTCCCAAACTGCAACCTTGATCTTTCATGGGGAGCCCAAAACTACCTGAATAACACCTCCAAGCCCAGATGAAGTACCCTTCTACTGCATCACTTGAATTTTATGAAAAAGAGAATTGGAGCTAGATGTCATCAGTCTCCAAACCTCTGGATGACTTCACTCACTATCTTCATGTAGATGTTAACAGCACGTAATGTGTGCTGATTGTCCTGGTCCTATGTGTCACATTCTTCCACTCCTTTGTTTTCTTCTTCTTCCTTGGAAACCTCTCCCTTCTGTTGCTCTTTCAGGAGGGCCTCCTTTGCTCTCTCTGATAAGTTGAAGTGTGCAGAAATGTGCCTCAAGCCTCATCACTTCTTTTTCCTGCTAGGGGCTTTCTAAACACTCAGAAAGCCCTGGGGTAGGTGTGAGGTGGCATGGTATTGATTACACGATGCAGCAGCAATTGCACACCCACCCTGGGGGCTTTCCACCAAAGCTGCAGAGAGAAAAAGTCGGGGCCTTAACCCCGACTTTTTCTTTGGAGTGAGGTGAGGACGAGCAAGACGATGTCAAGACAGCCCTTAAGCCTTGCTCCACAGCGGAGGCATGCCTGGGTGAATGGCAACCCCTAATTGGTCATCCACCTGGGCAAAGGACAGGGGAAGAGACTGGCGCCAGAAACCCCACAAAAGCATGGGGGGGTTGATCATCAAAGCAGCAACCCACTGCCATAAAGGCAGTCCCAGGAGAGCTACTAGCTTGCAGGCAGGAAGACAGGTTACTGGAACAATTCCCTCCATTTCCATAGTGCTAAGTATTCCAGATGGCTCCACCATTTCCATGGACTCCCCCATCAAATTCTCCCACTAAATGCCCATGCAAAACTCCCCTGCTCACTCGCTCACTCACTCTCAGGAAACAGAGCTTTGCTAGGGAGCTGACCTGCACTGATTAATCTCAGCTAATTGTGGCCCCATGCAAAAGTCACAGGCTTTTATAGCGGCATGCTGAGTCAGGTGACCAGCAGTCAAAGTTCCACTGCTAACTTAAAAGAAAAAGGGGGGAAAGCTGTTTAGAAGGGGGGGGGGAAAGGCCATTTAAAAAGCAAAAAAGAAGAAGAAGCAAAAAGCAAAGGCAATTTGGGGGGGGGGGGAAGTAACCACAGTAGCAGTCAGGTGAGTTAACAACCTAAGCAAGCAATGGCAAAGACCAAAATAGAGGGAAAGAAAACAGTCAAAGCTCCACCCCACAACTTAAACAAGCAATTCACTGGGAAAAAGCACTTTAGAAAAAAGGGAGTTATTAAGAAAAAGGAAGAAAAAATGGTCCTGCTTGGTCCATATATAGTCTTATACAACAATTACTTTGAGGATATTGTGTTGATTCCTGCATTGAGCAGGGGGTTGGACTCGATGGCCTTGCAGGCCCCTTCCAACTCTGCTATTCTATGATTCTATGACGTATACAATCTTTAGGTTTTTTTTCCTCCATTCTCACATTTGCACAGAGGACTCCAAGAAAGGTTGTCTTCTCTCCTGACGCCAGAACGTTGGAGTGTGAAGTGTACTGCTATTGAGCAGAAAATTGTGGGTTAGAAAGAACGCTTTTGCAAAGAAAACAATTTTGCTTATGGGCCAAAGAAACACCCTTACCTTTTCTCTTCTGCTGATGATCTTTAATGTTAACTTGCCTCACTTTGCCTTTTCTGTGCAATAAGGTTTGCTGCTGGAATGGAAAAATGTGGGTCCAAAGGAGTGATTTTGTGTTGCTGTGTGGATCTCCCCTTAACCCTCTGCTTTTCAGACATGATCTCAAGTTAGTTTGCCGCAGTTCCCTTTTTCTGTGCAATGGGTTGCTTCCATGGTCCCCCCTACTGTAATCCCTTGTCTCTGCCTGCTGTGACCCGTTGGCTCTTCCTACCAATAGCTGCCCAGCCCTCTGCCCAACCAACTCCAGTGGGTACCAGCTGCCACTGATGCAGAATTTCTCCAGAACCACCATTGTGGTGTCCTCAATACCAAGACCACATCCATAAGTTCAGGTAGGGAGATGGCTAGACCCACCCTTACCCCTGTGTTCCTCAGGTCTCTAACCGCACATATCAACTGTACTAATATTCCTGGTTCAGTTATAATTTTCTCTCCCTTCCCCTGCACAAGTTTTTGTGTTAGATCTACGCATTATCAGCTGCAGAGTACAGCAGGGGACATGGAAGGCACTGGCAAGAGGCAGGTATCAGTTGGTTTTAGATTATTACAAGTGAGACCTGTGATAACATCTTGTAGTATATCCTAACCTCCTAATAGGAGCGCTCTTTTTCAGGACCTCAGTCATGCTTTCTTCCAGCACAATCCATTCCACACATACACACTTCATTTACGATTTTTCTTTTCCAACTGACACTCAACATTCCATGGCTATTGAACATTATCAGTGCTCAGCAGATTGCTGTTTGCCCTCTTAGGTTTTATTTTTGTAAAAGATTTGTTATACTTCTGCAAATCTAGGGTTCCTCCCTAGCATGCTACTTCCTCTGTTTCTGTGACTGTTTTGTTGCTTCATTTATGGACTGCTCTACACAATTTTGTAATGTATGAATGATGGAGCAAGACTCTTCCCCCCCCCCCTCTAGGATTCACGCATCTTGCAGGTGAACCTGCAGTTGCCTTTACACTTCAGTGGTACGCCAAGAGCTGGATGATCCTGCAAGAGTCAGTAGAAACTTTAAAGGAGATGTTAAAGAGCATTTTTTTCTACTGTTTATGCACACCACTCCAGAATCTATTTTAGATATGGAGCGGTATATAAATATTGCAAATAAATAAATAAATATCAGCTAATTTGGTTGATATTTTCATAGAGCTTGAGACAGAAGAGGCTTTTAAAAAGCCTTGAGTACTTTATGGAACTGCCCAACCACTCCCTTCTTGTTTCTTTCTGTTAATTTAAGAGTCCTGAAAGTTCCAAGCACACCTTCTATTTGGGGGTATCCAAGGAAAACTAGGTTTCATTTAAAATAAAATGGCCATGCATGGCAAAGAGAGATGGTGGGGGTGGGACTACACATTACACATAGTTGAATATTACCAATCCCATTTAAAAAAAAACACCACAGGTTTGGGAGAAGGAAATGTAGAGTGGAGAAGCATAAGTGCCACCTTTTCCTTGTCCATTTTTCACTGCTCCAAATTGTCCCTCCCGACACATGTTCAGACTTTGGAATGTGATTTGGAGCAGAGGAGCAGAGTGAATATGTACTGAGCGACTGAGGAAAATACCCCAAGCTGCTTTTTACTTTTAAAGCATCTGCACTCTGTTACACATATTTGCATGTACTGTATAGTTAGTCTCAGACTTATTTATCGGTGCCTGAGCTTTCATAGGCAACAGCTAGCTTTTATCAGACACGTATTGTAGACATTTAAGATGTCACTGCTGCCAGATTTAACTTGTGGACAGTTAGACAAGATCAGCGCTCTCATTAGTCATATAAAGGGCTTCCCTTAAGAAAAAGAAGACATTCTTTCCCCATGAGTCACTAACCAAGTGGTTGTTTTTATGTAATTTTTCCTTTAGTTGGTTAAAATTGGAACATGGTCATCTTATCTCCCACTCATTCTGAAGCTGGTTTTTCCTGCATTTCTTTAAATGTTTCTCCAGCACTATTTAGATTTGGTGGTGTGTTTTCTTCTGGCTTCTGACAATTACCTAGACTTTATTAACGAATACAGACTAACAATTCCCAGGTTTGTGGCTGATAGTTTCTGATATGTACTTCCAGCAGCTACACAGAACATAATCTCTCAATGCTAGAATAAGAAAAATCTGACTATAATCACATTTTCTTTTCTTAAATTTGCTACTCTTTCTTCTGGAACTATCAACCAGTTAAAGATTTTAATCAATTAACTCTTTGGATTTTAACCAATTAATCAATTATATTTACATTTTTGTTAACACATTGCAAAATCTTTGGACACTACCCTCCAGTTTCACTTCTGTTTGTAAATAGCACTTTCAGCATTTTTTCTTAAAACAGGGGAAATGGGGCATTATTACTGATGGTGAAAGAAAGTCAATTTCCTGTTGTGTATTTGTGCTATTCCACTGTAGCACAGCTCCACATAGAGTTACGTATCCGAAAAGCAGGAAAGGACAAGCTCCTTCTATAGAGCTCAGAACTCAATTCTGCAACGAAACTGAAAGTAGATGTAATGGATTAACAGCTTCGTGTAGAAAATCCTTCGGTCATTTTTCTCCCTCTTTCCTGTTGAGTTTCAATATAAAGCAAAAGAATTACAAAGAATTACAAAGGCGGAGAGTGATCCTTCCAACTATTTTCCTCAGTCGCTCAGTACATATATTGACTGAGGGATTTGCCTCCTCATTAGCAAGCAACTACCTCCTATATTCTATGAGGAAAGGCAGACTTGATTTTACTAGCCTTTGATCATAGTCGTTCCCTTCTAAACAAACCACAAGCCTCCTGCCTTTCTGATGCAGCTCATTCAATGGATAGAAGGTGGTGGAGGCAGAAGGTAACTTTCTTCACTGGCCCTCAAGCCATTATGAGTTATGTGTACTGCGAGTTTCTATGAGTAAATGCATGGCAATATTAATTAATTGCACTTATGGCTCTTGGTGTCCTTCCAGGCATATTCAAGGGTGCTTCCAGACGAAGGGCTCCCTGCACTGCCAATCAAAAACCTTTGTGCAGCTATTCAATCCTTCCCTCCTTAACAGTTTTTTTTTTTTCTGGTAAGGGGGAAGACGTCTGGGGAAAACATCAGAGGGTTACAAATAAAAGATAGCAATGTCTGGAACCACTGTACAATTTTGTGAGTTAGCCAGGACAATTGTACAATAAATGCCTCATCTGGAAGCACACATAGTCACAGAGCAAGGTCTTCCTTTCTTAAGGGTTTCTTTTCTACATTTGCTGGGGAAAGGGACACTGGATTCATACAGCTTTTTTGGGAAAAGACATCTGGTTATTCAGCTCAGTAGAGTAACACAGCAGAGCAACTTATTACCAAGGGGGAAACTGGACAGAGTATAGTTTTAAATTGATGACGTGCATAACCCTTAGGGGCCGGGTTCTCTGTCTAGGAGTTGTGTTTGTTCTTCCCTTAAGGTTAGCTCTGGCTCAAGCCCCCACCCAGGAAACCTGGGACACCAATTTAGGGATGTCTGAGTAGCAACCTCACCCACACACCTGAGGTATAAGTACTGGTATTTATTCAGATTGACAACGAGCAACAGAAGTTAGAACATAGAAAACAACAAGAAGAACCTTTTGTCAACACATCTCCCTCCCAAGGTCTAGGTAGGCCAATGGAAGCCTGTGTCCTTTGGCTTTACTCACAGTTAGTCGCAGGAGATGGCAAGTGAATAGGGATCCTCCAGGCATGCAACTAGAGGGTGCTGCAATAACTTGGATGGTAGGTGGCAGCAACAGGAACTGGGGTGCGCTGTGATGAGAGGCTTCACTCAGAGGTGTGCTTCTGTGATTCAGCAGCTCCAAGCCAAGGGTCATTACTAGCCCCACTGGACTAGGGTAGCACCAAGCCTCCCTTCCTAATAGCGATTTCAGCAAAAGTGATTCAGCTTAGGAGGTTTACAGCAAGGCTCAGCAATTCCCTGTGGAGGCATTTCAGTATGGAGTTTATGCAGCTCTTGAGTCTTCTCTTCATCCAAGAAGCTGGCAACAGAGTCAGCTCAGCTCTTTGTCCCTTTAGCCAGGAACAGCTTCCAGCACACAGGTCAGGTTGAGTTCAGCTCTTCTCTTTATAGCCGAAGATTTTTGCTCCCAACCTCCCTCCCTTCAGTCATCTGTTCCTGATCAGAGCCCTGACCCCTGCTCTCCAAGGGTCTTTCAGACTGAGGGCGAGCCAGCACCCGGTCCGCACCCATAGTGTGGGTGGCTGACAGAGATGGAAACACAAGGGTCCCAACCACCCCTTTTGTCCTTCTCAACCGTCCCAACAAGGCACATGCACAACTCTATCCCACATGCAAATGAACTCCATGCTAATGAGCTCCAACATGCTGGGGCATGTTTTCCCTGCTCCCACCACCGGGTGGTGTATACTCATTTCACTACCACTTTACATGCGGGGGCCAGGTGACTCAAGATAGCACCATAATCTAGATTCCGAGAGCATCTCTGCAAAAAAAAAAGGGGGGGGGGGAAGAAAAAAAAGAAAAGAAAAAAGAAAAAAAAGGGGACACACACTACTTTTAGAAGAGATATAATTTCACTTCAGCAAACAGTGGCTGCTCTCAACCACCCGCCCTCTGGAGCACGCCAGAGAGTGAGTGGGCTCTTTGGAGAGACACTTTGCCAGGGGATCCTTCTTGAGAGCCAGACATTGTGGGAGGAGTAACCAAGAAGACTGCCTGTGCTGGTAGGGAGACCATATTTTGGAAACCAAAAAGAAGGACAACATGTCCGCCCTGCAAGGGGGCGTGCCCATCAACATGTCCAGCCCCCAAAGCAGTCTCCCCTACCCTCAAATATATTTTCTGATTGCAAGTCCTTCACTGGATGACCATAGTCTCACCTTTCTTAACATTTAACACTCTTTCCCCATCACCTTTCTCATATCCATAGTCACACATTTAGCATACTGCTACCCCTGAACAAATTAAGCAGTTGACAAGTACAGAAAAATCTAGTACAACAAACGAGGAACCTAGCATTCAGAAAGAGTATAAACTACTAGTACCCTGCAAACATTAGCCATGGAACAAAATGGACTAAAGGCTAGCACTTCTTAGCTTATTTCTACTTCAACCAGACATAACAGTCAAACAAGACAAAGAAAAACACACCTATCTCATTGACATAGCAATACCTAATGACAAAAATGTTGCAGAAAAGGAAGAGGACAAGAGAGAAAAATATACACCACTGGCTATGGAAGTTAAAGAACTATGGCAACACGAAAAAATTACAATTATTCCATTAGTCACATCAGTCACCAGCATCATATCATTAATTAAGTTTTATGTATTTTATCGTTTAATGTTGTTCCCCACCTCGATCAGAATGGAGAGGCGGGTAAGAAATTAATTTATTATTACTATTATTATTATTATTATTATTATTATTATTATTATTATTATTATTAGAAAAAAAAACTTACATGCACGCCAACATCCAGAAAGCAGTCATACTTCAAACATGTTCAATAGTCAGGAAATTTCTGAATCAGTAAAAGACAGCATGACTTGGCAAAGTCCATCATGTTCTTCTAGAAAAACCACCACGAGCAAGAAAAGAGGGACAGATGATGATGATGATAATGGCTACCCTGTAATTTTTAAAAAAGATTTTAAAGAATCTTTTTTAAAAAATTTAAACAATCAGCCATTGTTACAAAATATACGTCATGCCAATTATAGCAAACAAATTGGAGAGGAAGGCCTATGGGTCAAAATGCATTATTTAATGGGAATATCACCTCCAAGTCATCCCCCCAACTCACACACAGAAAACTACAGCCCTCCCTGCACACACTGCAAACATACACATACATTCATTCATAGTCAAACACCCCATGCACCCCATTCAGACATCAATACACACACTGCCAACAGGCACACCCACCCACACCCACACCCAGAATCACCCACTCCAAAACACACCCCATGCACCCCATTCAGACATCAATACACACACTGCCAACAGGCACGCACACCCACACCCACACCCAGAATCACCCACTCCAAAACACACCCCATGCACCCCATTCAGACATCAATACACACACTGCCAGCACACACACACTGCCAGCACACACACATACCTTAGTCTTACCTGCTACTTGCTTCTTCTCTTGCTTCTCCTCCTTCTTCTCCTCCTGCAGAGTAGGATCTGTGCTGGCGGCCCCCAGCCCATCACACTGGGGCTCTTCTTGGTCGGTGCCAGTGCAACGAGAGGCAACGGGCGGGGCTCAGTTTTCACTGCCTGTCCCAGGCGGCTGGGCCTGGGCCAGCACTGGCACAACCATCCTTGTGGCACTGCTGGCCCACGCCCAGCCACCCGGAGCAGGCAGCAAACTGAGCCCCGACCGTTGCCTCTTGTCGCACTGGCACCGACCAAGAAAAGCACCAGTGTGACAAGAGGCAATGGGCGGGGCTTTGTTTTCGCTGCCCAGCCACCCAGGGCGGGCAGTGAAAACTGAGCCGCCTAGATTGGAGCCAGGGGCTGGGAGGTGCGTTCCCGGAAGTCCGGAATGCGTCTTCCAGCTCCTCGCCCCAGGGTCGATGCAGGCCTTGTTCTGGCGCCAGCATGCAGGAGAAGCCTAGATCAGCACTGGGGGCGGGGGCTAGGAGACGCGTTCCTTCCAGGAAGTCCAGGAATGTGTCTTCCAACCTTTACCCCAGTGAATTGGGGCCCAGTCCCAGTTGCCCCTGAGGCCTCCTTTTTTCTGGAGGTCTCTGGGATTTCCCAGTGCATCTGGTCACCCTATGTGCTGGGCAGAAGCCTTTTGTACTGGGAAGGCCTGGGGAACGTCTGGCCTATGGGCCAGATGCAGCCTGCCCAAGTTCCCAATCCAGCCTGCCAGCTTCTTCCCCAGGCCTTGCCCCTTCTCCCAACAGGAAAAGCACTCATCCACAATTTCTCACTTATTTCTCTCTTTCTCTTTCTGGATCACCCCCCCCCCGCCCCAAATACAAACCCCATACGTAACATACACATAACCTGCTTTCTCCCTGCTCTTGGGTCAAACCAACGGCCTCCCAAATCCCTCCCATTCCTCTCTGCAGCCCAGCCCAGCCCAGCCCAGCCCCTCCACTTCTTACTGCCCCACGTTAGGTTGCCCTCTAACCATCGCCACCTCATCCCTTGTCTCCCCAATTTGTCCTCGCACTCTGTTGGCTTGCCCCCATCTCAGTCTCCCTTTTTTCCTCCCATTCCATCTGCCCCCAACTCTCCACGTACTCTGCCAAATCTCCCCTGTTACCTGGCAGCAGTTATCCCTCCTTTCCTTGGGGCACCACTCACCATCTTTCCTCCCTAAGAATGCCCCTGGTCAACACCTTTTGGAATCAGCCATCCAAGTAGGAGCAGAACCACTGCAATGTAGTACATCCATCACCCAGCCCAGATAGCCTTTCCAGAGGGATACCATGATCAATGGAATTGAAAGCTGCCGAGAGGTCCAAGAGAATCAACCATCACCCTCCCCATCTCTTAGAAAAGGTCATTGCACAGGGTGACTGAGGCAGTTTCCACTCCAAAACCAGGCCTGAAGTTTGAATGAAATGCACCTAGATTATCAGTTCCATTCAAGAGTGTCTGGAGTTGACTGGCAAGCACCCACTATGGGAACTTGCCCAGGAAGGAGACGTTGACAAATGACCTACAGTTGTTAACAAGTTCTGGATTCAGGTTATGCTTCTTGAGGAGTGGCTTAATTAGAACTTCCTTTAAAGAGGTTGGTGCCAACCCCTCTTTCAAAGGACCGCTTCATGGCCTAGGGCTGCCCCTCCCCTGCTGCATCCCCCTTGGCCTCTAGCCACTTGCAATCCATGTCCTCCTCTTGCTCTATTATGCATACCATGAGTTCCAGGGGCAGTTGAGTGACTCAGTGAGCACCTTTTATCAGCTTAGGTTGATATACCAACTACGCCCTTATCTGGACAGAGATAGCCTAGCTACAGTTATCCATGCTCTGATAACCTCTTGTTTGGATTACTGCAATGCATTATACGTGGGGCTGCCTTTGAAAACGGTCTGGAAGCTTCAGCTGGTACAAAACAGGGCAGCCCGTTCACTAACAGGGACTGGCCGGCGAGATCATATTACGCCAGTCCTTTTACAACTTCATTGGCTGCCAGTCCAGGTCCGGGCCCGATTCAAAGTGCTGGTATTGATGTTTAAAGCCCTAAACGGTTTGGGGCCAGGTTATTTGAAGGAACGCCTCTTCCCATATGTACCTGCCCGGACCTTAAGATCATCTTCAGGGGCCCTTCTCCGTGAGCCCCTGCCAAAGGAAGTGAGGCAGGTGGCTACTAAGAGGAGGGCTTTCTCCGCCGTGACACCCCGGTTGTGGAATGAGCTCCCCAGAGAGGTCCACCTGGCGCCTACACTGTACTCCTTTTGTCGCCAGCTTTTTATTCTCCCAGTATTTTAACATTTGATTTTAACTTAAATTGAAATTTTACTGTTTTAACTCTGTATTTTAGTTTTATATCAATTTTGCTGCGTGGTTTTTATTCTGGTTGTGCTTTTTATATTGTATTGTGTATTTGTGCTTTTAACCTGTTGGTTGTCTTACTATGGTTTTAATTTTTGTGAACCACCCAGAGAGCTTTGGCTATTGGGCGGTATAGAAATGTAATAAATAAATAAATAAATAAATAAATAAATAAATAAATAAATAAAATGTCCCAGAGCTCCTTCTGCAGGGCCTTGTAGAGCAAGGCCATGTCCTTGGCCTTGTGGCTCCCATCCTTGCAGAGCTCACTGTTCTCCGGGCTCTGCTGCCCATCCTACTCACAAAAAACTCTCTTTACCATCATCCCAGCTACATTGTAGACTTGATAATGGGGGTTAGCCTGTATTTGGCCAAACTCAGCATAAGTCTTCCTCCACCTGAGTTCTAGTCATCTTTCCTTTTGCTTCATTGCCCTCAGTAAGATGTATACCAAGAAGCTGCCTGGGCTCTGCTTAGAGGGAGAGGGCACTTGGGTGTGATTGTCAACTGCTCAAGCCACCTCTGCATTCCACAGAGTGACCAGAGTGACTAGAGCAACATACCAGCAAGAAAATCCCCTAGTGCCTTCTGGAATCCATTTGAGTCTATTAGGTCTCCCACCCTTACAGAGGAGGAAGGCCTCTGAGAGGTAAGCATTTTCATCCACAATTAAATCATGGATGAGGCCCAGTATTGGGCAAAAGGCGGGATACTACTACTACTACTACTACTACTACTACTAATAATAATAATAATAATAAGTAGTAGTTTTGAACTGACCTGGCATTCAGCAGCAGACCCAAGAGCAAGCTGATAAGGCCACCAGGAACCTCTGGTTGGGGGAAGAACCAGAAGAGGTGATACTCATAAGGAATCTAATCCCTTTTCTCCTCAGCAGGTTTTTCATCATTGATACTATACTGTCTGTCTCCCTCTCTCACACACCCTCCCTCTCCCTCTCTTTCTCTCTCACTAGTTCTACTCCTAGTAAAGGAGATGGCTGCTTGGGGACAGTGGGTGCTTCCAGGTAGAGGAGTTCTAGCACAAATAGTCAGAAGGCATTGAGCAGTGATTCCCACTTAATTGACTGAAAGACTGCAGAGATGGTGGGAAAACAACAGGAGGGTTACAAGAGGAAGACATTGTTGTTTGGAAACCACCCCCACCCCATGTCCATACTAAGATTCTGTGAATGAGGCAGGGTAATGGTGGCATAACAGACTTGTTTGGAAGTATGCTGTTTCCTTAAGCTGCTTCGAGCAAACTGAATAAAACTAATGGCAAGCCTGCTTCATTCCCCATAATGAGCATGTGCTCTTGTAGCTAATTGGCATGTTCCATCAGGAAAATACACATAGGGAGAAAGCAAAAACTGAAGTTGCAGTGTTATTGTTTTTTCTACAGATATACAGCCTCTGGACCTTTACACGACACTCAGGCCAAGAATGCTTCTACACTATGGGTGCTTCCAGACTGACTCCTAGCTAGGGTGACCATATGACAGATTTGCCCGGATTTGTCCGGGTTTTTGATGGCAAATCCGGGAGGGGAGGGGAAATTCGGATTTTTTTTTTCAAAGAGCAGCTCTAATGGGAATTAACAAAAATGCTTATAACTCCGTCATTTTTTAAGATAAAGACATGAAACTTGGCACAATGGTAGCTCTTAGGAAGGGCTTTAGTCATACCAAATTTGAAACAGATCTGTTCATTCATTGATTTTTTAGGATTTTTTTTAAAAATGAGGTTTTAAAATTATTTTTTAAATCATCATTTTTAAAGCTAAAGAGATGAAACTTTGCACCATGAAAGGATTTAGGTAGAGCTTTAGCCATACCAAATTTGAAACAGATCTAGGGCCCGTAGCAAACCCTGTTAACAACAACAGCAGCTTGCAATGAGTGAAGATTTGTGTTGTTGTTTATTCGTTCAGTCAGTTCCGACTCTTCGTGACTTCATGGACCAGCCCACGCCAGAGCTTTCTGTTGGCTGTCGCCACCCCTAGCTCCCCCAAGGTCAAGTCTGTCACCTCCAGAATATCATCCATCCATCTTGCCCTTGGTCGGCCCCTCTTCCTTTTGCCTTCCACTTTCCCTAGCATCAACCTCTTCTCCAGGGTATCCTGTCTTCTCATTATGTGGCCAAAGTACTTCAGTTTTGCCTTTAATACCATTCCCTCAAGTGAGCAGTCTGGCTTTATTTCCTGGAGTATGGACTGGTTTGATCTTCTTGCAGTCCAAGGCACTCTCAGAATTTCCCTCCAACACCACAGTTCAAAAGCATCTATCTTCCTACGCTCAGCCTTCCTTATGGTCCAGCTCTCGCAGCCATAGGTTACTACGGGGAATACCATTGCTTTAACTATGCGGACCTTTGTTGTCAGTGTGATGTCTCTGCTCAGTCAGAAAAGATATTTGAGGGAAGGGGAGAATGTAACACACAGAGTATAGCAAAAGCTACAAAGTACAGCAAAACCTACAAAAGTAGGAGTGAGTGAAGTTAATTTCAGATACATTGAATTTCTCACTTGTTCTTTATTTCAGTGATTTTAACATTAAGATGTTATGTAGAACAGATTTGTCTTAAATGTGTGCTGTAAAATCAGACATGTGACCAAGGCTATGTTCGGGTGGGCACGCCCCCTTGGTACTGGACATGCCCCCTTGGGGGCGACCATGTTGTCCTCCTTTTTGGTTTCCAAAATATGGTCACCCTGTCCTAGCACTACCACTCAAAAGACATCTTTAACAGATCTTTTGGGTGGAGAGAGAGAGAGGGTGGTGGTGGTGGTTAGAAACACAGGACGCTTACAAAGAGAAGACATCATTTGTTTCGTAACAGTTATCCATGCCATGGCAGCCAGTTAGACTCTATATGGGGTACCCTTGAAGAACATCTGGAAGCTGTTAGCCAGGCTAATGGTATCAGGTTCATATCACCTCAATACCTGTACTGGCTGCCATGAATGAAGCAGGGCAATTACAGGCTAAAAGCTTTGTCTGGAAGCACCCAGCATATGAAGCAAGGTAACGGCACAATACGAGCCTCATCGAGAAGCACCTTCTGTTAATAATGAGTGAACAATGGATTGCAATAGCTAGTTCTGGTTTTTGGCTTTGAGGTAACAAACTAACAGACCCATCTGAACACTGGTTATCATAAAAAGGGCTTCTACCGTATTGCTGGATGTGCCTAGAACAGTTTGTTGTGGTCTATAAGTAATTTTCCAGAATGTTTCCAAGTCTAAGAAAACAACAGAGCCCGTTCAATATAGAGTTCTGTATTATGTGTCACTCTGTCTTCCATGAGTTTAGACTCATGTTTAGTCATGAGTGAACCAGTTTGCAAAACACACCACACATTCCAGTTTTTCTTCCTGTTTTTTATTTATCCAGAAAGCTTTGGAGCATATTGGAGCTCCCCCTGCTGCTGAGCTTTTGCCACTCAAACACTGCCTTTCCACCCTCACTAGCTAGTTAAAGTTTCAGTGCACATGTTCTAATCATCAGTAATCACATCATCCTAAAAACAACCCAACACAACTTATTGTACATCCAGTTCTAGCGGTGAATGCACAGGGCAGCTCCACTGTGTAAACAGTTCTGTGGAAAATTGCCTGTGCTGCAGTCTACAGATTTCCATTCGTGGATGCTGTGGAGATGAGCCTTCTCTGCAGTGACACTCACCCTGCAGAAAGATCTCCACGCTGAAGTACATCAGGCCTCAGTACTACAGTGTTTTCGGTCTTGATTGAAAATGGAAGCTTGCTTTGGCTCTTACCCAGCCGTGAGCTAGCTCTGTACCAGCCCCACAATACCACTGTTGTATATGTTTATGATTTAAGTTTGTTTTTGTTGATTTTTATTCTTCTGTAAAGTGCTTTGGGGTTTGTTTAAAATGAGAAGTGGTATATAACTATTGCTAATAAATATTAACATACTAGGAAGCATTGCTAGAACAGGCCCTATTGATTCGGGAACACAATAACCAATTTGTAGCATTGCCAAAAACATCTCTGCACCAGATGGCTAAAAATCATAACTAGTATCATAGAATAGTAGAGTTGGAAGGGGCCTATAATGCCAGTGAATCCAACCCCCTGCTCAGTGCAGGAATCCACCCTAAAGCATACCTGACAGATGGCTCTCCAGCTGCCTCTTGAATGTCTCTAGCGTGGGAGAGCCCAGGACCTCCCTAGGAAATTGGTTCCATTGTCGTACTGCTCTTAACAGTCAGGAAGTTTTTCCTGATGTTCAACCAGAATCTGGCTTCCTGTAAGAGATCCTGGCCTTCTTCCGTGTGGTAACCTTTCAAGTATTTGAAGCGTGCTATCATGTCTCTCCTCAGCCTTCTCTTCTCCAGGTTAAATATGCCCAGTTCTTTCAGTCTCTCTTCATAGGGCTTTGTTTCCAGACCCCTGATCATCCTGGTTGCCCTCCTCTAAACACGCTCCAGCTTGTCTGCATCCTTCTTGAAGTGTGGTACCCAGAACTGGAAGCAATACTCAAGATGAGGCCTAAGCAATGCCAAATAGAGGGGAACCAGTACCTCTTGCGATTTGGAAGCTATAATACTATTAATACAGCCCAAAATAGCATTTGCTTTTTTTGCAGCCACATCACACTGTTGGCTCATATTCAGCTTGTGATCTACAATTCCGAGAACCTTCTCATTTGTAGTATTGCTGCGCCAAGTATCCCCCATCTTGTAACTGTTCATTTAGTTTCTTTTTCTTAGGTGTAGAACTTGTCATTTATCCGGATTAAATGTCATTCTCTTGTTTTCAGCCCAGCACTCCAGCCTATCAAGATCACTTTGAAGTTTGTTTCTGTCTTCCTGGGTATTAGCTATCCCACCCAATTTTGTGTCATCTGCACACTTGTTAAGCGTTCTCTGCACCTCCTCGTCCAAATCATTAATAAAAATGTTGAAGAGCACTGGGCTTTTGACTGACTTTGCTATATATATTTTTTGTCAGTCAAAAGCTTTTCAAATTGTTATTGCATAATAAATATATCTTTCATAGAATAGTAGAGTTGGAAGGGGCCTATATGGCCATTGAGTCCAACCCCCTGCTTAAAGTATCCCTAACTGATGGTTGTCCAACTGCATCTTGAATGCCTCTACTGACTTCCCTCAGTAATTGGTTCAATTGTCGTATTGCTCTAACAGTCAGGAAGTTTTTCCTGATGTCCAGCCGGAATCTGGCTTCCTGTAATTTGAACCCATTATTCCGTGTCCTGCATTCTGGGGTGATTGAGAAGAGATCCCCCCACCCCCAGGATATATAAAATTGTGTCAGATTTACAACCCATTGATTATACACCACTGAAAATAAGAGCAAATAGCAATGCCACCATTGTACTAGTAGTGTTACTACTAAAAGTGTACTAGAAGTGTTATAAAATGATCGTTTTATGGGATGAATGCAGGTTTTAAATACACATGGTGGACCCAAGGATGTACGATCTTTCTGAAAAATCACTACTACTATTATGAGCTCCCTAAGGTTCGCTTGGCACCTACATTATATGCTTTTAGACGCCAGGTGAAGACCTTTTTATTCTTCCAGTATTTTAACTGTCTATAAATTTTAACTTGGTGTTTTAAATTTGTAATTTTGCATTGCTGCTGTTTTTATCTGGTTGAGCTTTTATATTGCACTTTATATTATGGTTTTATACTGTTGTTTTATACTTTGAATGTTTTTAATTTTTGTGAACCGCCCAGAGAGCTCCAACTATTGGGCAGTATAGAAATGTAATAAATAAATAAATAAATAAAGTTAATTACTCGATATGAACTGACTTGCAAACTGGAAATACTTTATTTAGAATGTCTTAAATGATCAGTAAGAAAGGACGAACCAGAAAAACAATGAGAATAAACATGTAATATAAAACCAATATCTGGGAGGACTTATATATTTTGAGTACACGTTTCTGTAACTATGCCCTTTGCAAGGGCTCGGGCTGAGAAGCAATGGCAGGGATTGAAAAGATGTAAATTATTTTGAAAAACCGGGAGACCCAGAAAATACCTAGATGTGAGCTGTACCAATTGGCTTAAGTTGCCTTACCAGTGCCATCAATACAAGTAAGTGTTTAACAGGCATTTTGGGTGGGTGTGGGTGGGTGGGTGTTAAAATGCATATTGCCCACCGCAAAGGTACAACATAAAGGATGAAACTTGGAGGGCATTTTGTTAGAAATTTCAGAAAGTTATAATACTGATTACAAAACAACAATGCAAGTCAAGCATATTGGAAATATGATAGGCCGTTATCAATTTATGAATACAATTTGATATAAGCATTTAAGTACTCAGAATTTATTTTTGTTTTATGCATGCTTCTTAGTACTTATGGCTGACACTTAGTTGCAACAATTTTAGACCTATTAGCTTGCTTTACCCCACTGTGCACATTAATGTGCATTACATTTACATTTTCTCCCATGAACAGGTTAATTTTGAGTGCTGAACCAGCTACTAAACCATTTTTGGCTGGAATGGGAACTGAACTGGAACAGCTTCAGTTGTAGCTGAACCTGAACAGGAAGTTCATTAAAACATGTAATATTTTAATCCCTGGTCTACATGAGGAACTTGGACAGATCTTCCTTGATTTCAGCTTCATCCCAAGGTCCATGGATGTTGTCTTTGAAGAGCTGCAGCCTGATGAGGCAGTAAGGACACAGGCATGAGATGGACAACAGAAGGAGGGCAAAGAGAACAGTGCCAACACTGGAGATGGTCAGCAAGCCCACCAAGGCAGACATAGCAAAAAGCAAGGTAACTGCCACATAGCAGTGGGGAGTCTGGGCTTTGAGCTTCTTTTGTAGCATAGGCCATAGGGCAAATATCTGGATAGCAAACGTCACCATAACAAAGGCATGTAAGGAGCGAGGCAACCGTGAGGCTAAGCAGACTGAGGCAAAGATGGCCATGTTGAGAGACAGTGTACTGGACACAATGGCAGCATTGGCCCCATAGTCATAGAAGATCAAGTGTCCAATGAGCATGAGGGAAGACATAGCATAAATAGTATCTGTGCTGATGGACTCGGTTAATGTTTTTAATATAGGGGAGAAGCCATAGGTGAAAGCCACAAACACCACAGAATTTTTCAGATCAGCCCATCGTGTCCGGCCACTCTTATTTCTCCCTATTCCTGAGTCTATGGCATCAAAGAGGACATAACCAATTAGGGAAGAGATCAGTCCGGCTCCAAATAACCACTGGGGAGCCAGCAGCCCCACATCCATGTACCACCAGATGACAACAAAGACACAGACGCTGCACAGCTGCTGTATTACCACTCCAGATTCAAACACCACTGCCCGGTACTGGTACTTGCGTGCATGGACATTTTTGCGCAGCTTCTCCAAGAAGCTTTGGTCCACGTAATTATCAGGAAATGGCTGCCTCTTGTACAAAACTTTCTGCCAGCGCTGCCTTGTGTTCTGTCCCACCATGTTACTGAGCATGATTCTGGCCAAGCTACTGCCTAAAGGCCTCTCGCACTGGAACTCCTTACAGCGTCATGGGGAGATGAAACTCATGTCTGCACTTCTTACTGATTTTCCAGATCACTGCTTGGATCTAAAACAAAACAACACAATTAAGTCAAGCTTACCAAACCAAAAACAAGTGTTGCAGCAGACAGTCAATCCCCACAGATGCCGGTGCTTCCAGATGAGGCTTTTATCTTGCTATTGCCCTGCCTCAGTCACAAAAATATACAGGGGCTCTAGGTGTCTTCCTACTGCTTATTCTGTTCACACCGAGTACTGCTGGTCTCAATGACTCCATTTGCCCAGACCCAATAGGGCCCAGAAAGCAGGAAAACAGAGCACTGGGGAACAGCAGAAGATGTGCTCAGCAAAGCAAAAAGACTTGTCTTTCCCCGTGATACTGTGATTCTGGTAAAGAGCAGGAAAGAAGAGGCAGCCACACTGTTCCACACCCAGGCTTCAGTTGGAGTGGTGATGCTCTCTGCAACCTTTGGGCAAAAGTGCACATCGGGAAAACCACTATTGTGTGTGTGTGTGTGTGTGTGTGTGTATAGAGAGAGAGAGAGATATAGATATATCATATATATATATAACCACGTATGTATGTATGTATGTATATGTATATATATATGAATGAGCTTTTAAAAGCAGGGTGCGCGAATGCCCAAACTGCTCCTCTTGGTGGACAAACTCTTTAGCTTCTTCTGCCTTACGTCCTTCAGGATATTTCTGGCAAACCCATTGCCTGTGATAACAACTGTTCCTTTGGCCTCCCTGCCTCAAGAGAAATATTTGGGCAGAGGGTCTTTATCGCGCAGCATTCCTTAAGTCCTGCAAGGCTGCTTGCGATGTAACTACTCTCTCTTTCCCTCCGCACTGGCACACAGCTACGCACTTTCGGGCCGACTCGCCGGAAACGGGAGGGCTTCGTGTTTTGAGGGAGCCAGGAATGAAGGCGTCCCTCTCGCCACCCCGGAGCACAATCGAGGTAGACGTCAACACTGGGGCCGGAGGGCAGCACTGGTCTCGGGCGGAAGGTCCGGTTCCGGGCTCCAGCCAAGCGGCCGTTCCTCCGGCCGCCACAGCTGAGCGGCCGCGTTTTCGTGCCCTTACGAGGCTGCGCAGGAGAGCCGGGACCCCTTCGTGGAACAAGAGGCCTCCGAAACCAAACGCGGGCCTCACCTTGGCCCAATGGGCTTCCGCTTCCGCTTCCGGAAGGAGGCCCCGGTTCGGAGGCACATCCGGCTCGAGCGGGCCCGGGACTGTGGCAGGGAGTCGGCCGTCGACTCAGCGGACCTCCTCGCTTCCCGTGAGGGGATCCCGACGGCTGCGCCGCCGAGAGGCTGTCCGAGTGCCGGAGGGGCGGCGCGCAGGCTGCGCACACGCCCGGCCCCACCCTCGCAGGGAGGCGCTCCGAAGCAGAAACCAGCAAAGCGGAGGGGGCGGCGCTGGCGCTGGCCTCCTTCGCCCGCTCACTTGGGTGTAACCTTGGCTGCAGCTCAGGCTCCTTTGAATGCAGGGGGGCTGACCGCCAAACAAACGTGCGGGGTTGGGGTGCGCGCGCGCGCGCACATCGGAGGTGAGCTGGATCCCTCCAAGCGGGAACCGGCAAGCACCCCTACCTGAAATGCGCTCCCCTGCCTGTGACGCCCTGCTCCCCCGCGTGCGTGGCCTCGGCTTCACCGGAGGCACCCACCAGCACCTGGCAGGGCCGCCCACGCCGCCAGCCACGGGGCCACTGCAACCCACCTACCCACCCCGTGCTGACGGCGTGCGTGAGGGTTCAGGCCGTTGCTGCCTCGCCGCCTCTTCAGGCTCCGCAGCCCAGCAACCTGGCCCTCCGTTTCCCATTCTGCTGCCACCGTTTGTCGTTTGCTCTTCACGCTCCTCCACAGACCACACCGGTTGTTTGTAAATAGAATTGGAATTTATTAACGCAAGTAAATGCGTGTTCAAGCTTAATGGTTCCCTGGGTTCAAATGTGTATGGTTACAAGGTTCAAAGCGTATTAGTTTCAGTAACTTCTTTATTCACCAGGTTCTACTATATATATCTTAAAATCATCTACTTCGTTCATAACACTCAAGCTCTCAGACCAACTCATTCCCTCTTCCTCTCTCTCACTTAATTATATATAGATACATTTCTCCAGCTCCTCCCACTCTTACCATCCAATCAGCACTCAGGCATTCAACCCCTTTCTACAAATTGTAAATACCTTGAGGCTTACTTATTTCCTGAACTTTATATATAATATAAACCATTAACCTTGCAAATATTTACATTTATGGCATATAAGGCAGCTGAACTTCACACAGCCATTTAACCGGGTCTGTCAACACCCTGCCTAGCCTGAGTGACCAACAATTCCGCCTCTACAGGAAGATGGTCAGCAGCTCTAGCAGCGGCGAGGGTATTAATGGCTGTATGAGCATTTGCGCTCCAGGATAACAGCAAGGGAATACTCAGGCTCTCCTAAATTCGTAAACTTAATTAAAATAAAATAGAATGTAATGGTTATAATGTAACGGAGCATCTGGGGGAACCATATCAATCATTAACAATGTCAGGGGCTCTTCTACAAAAGGTCTCCCACTCTGGCAGAGCATTCATATAATGACAATGGCTGTTTTAGATGTGGTGTGTGCGGATCACATTTTCACAAGAAGAAAAAAAATGCAGCTCAAATGAAGGGGAAATGTGAAGCACATTATTTTGAGTATACATCTAGATTCCCTGAAACTGGATAAGAACTGCACAGGGTAGGTAGGGAATGGAAAGATCCAAACCCCTAGATTAGGGGTGACCACAAAGTAGGTCTCCAGATGTTTTGGACATCAACTCCCTGTGTTCCTGACCATTGGTCATGCTGACAGGGGCTTCTGGGAGTTGAAATCCCAAACATCTGGAGCTCTATCTTCTACTCACCCCTGCCCTAGAGGACAGTAGGACTGTATGTGAACTGGAAATAATGTATATTGTTCCTACTATTAATTATTTAAATATTTTAATGTCATAAAATGATGTGACTTTGGTGATGGAGATAATAAACCTTTCTAGAAACTTCACAAGCATTATCTAATACCCCATGACACTTGTGTGAAGTTATCTGGGGTGGGGTGAGGGGAGAAAGATCCCATTTTCCCAGCAGCATAATTTTGTAGTGTGGGTGCTGAGAAAACGTATATCTCTGCGGCTGACGTGAGCAAAGTATTTGGGAAATATGTGGCTATAAAGGAAATGTCTGTGCATTTATAGCAGGGGGAAAAGGAAGCAATGTGTGGAAATATTCGGAGAAAAAAGAGAGCAGCATTGTGTATTGTTGGGGAGCCTCTAATCTTGGGTATTTTGCGAGATGAGATGCCCCTTTTAGTCCAGTCACTGACCATAAGACCCGTAGGAATTTTGAGGTGGACAAGTTTTCTCTTCAAATGCTGTTATATTATATTTCTACATAAAAATATAAATACCTTTTGTCAGGAAATAACTAGATAATTTTTTTTTAAATGGTTTTAATACTAGCAAAATACAGTCAAAATAGTCAAAATATTCACATTCAAATGTCCTAGAGGAGTAAAAATAGTCTTGTCTAATAGGAAATTGTATAAGGAATCCAAAAAACGTGTTGTATTTAGTATAGATAGACTAACAAGAACAGAATATTATGAAATTCAGTATTAGCTACTGCGCGTATATGCCCCAAACAAAATGGTGTCCTACAAAATTTATGCCCGGGTTGCCAGATGTCTACCCAAGATTTTACCCTTCCTTTAGGCATGCCCTAACAGCATTTGAAGAGAAAACTTGTTCACCTCAAAATTCCTACAGGTCTTATGGTCAGTGACTGCATTATTTACTTGACTGGGCAATCCCAGCACAACTTCACCCACTTATGTATTTTTTCCTTTCACACAGACAAATTGTAACCATGCTACTTTTTATTACTAAAACAACTTAACAGCTGTAATTTCCCGGCATTTTGCAGCTTGGGTAAACATGGAAACCCTGAACAAAACATGCTAAACTGAAAAGTTTTTTGTTAGTTGAATAATTAGTAAGTTTAGGCCCTAAACTTTAGGGTAAACATTGGCTGGTTGATTTAGGCATCACATCAGGAAAACCTTTTCTTGACTAACAGCATTTCAGCACTGGGTACTGGGTAAAGTTGCTTAGGGAGGGTGTATTCTTCTCTGGATTAGATTTTAATCTAACCTGAATAACTCCTTCCCTCCATTACCCACCACTCACTTGGATGCTGCAATGTTAGCAGAGAGGTGTGTGTGAGAGAGTGCGTATGTGATAGCAGCACCTCAAATTCCCTAGAAAATTAAAATATTAGAATGGAAAACAATATTCCCCAGGGACTCCGGTGCTTGGGAAACTTCAGTAGCAGCCATTGTGCCAGGGAGGAGGAGGGTCTTCCCACCATTGTTGCTGCAATGAGGAGTTTGTTGAGTCGGCAGGGGCTGCCAATTTGGAGTGGGTTTTGAATTCTTGGGATCGTTTCCAACATCCAACATTATTGGATGTTGCATGTAATTGCTGGCCCATGAATCAAGCATGGGTGACTAGGAGCTCCATCACATCTACTTTTTTTTCCTGGTATGCACCCGCAATTTTGACCTCCGTTTCATTAGTGTGGCAAGTGCTGATCCTTTTCATGATTGTCACTATACCAGGGGACTCTCTTTTAACTTACTGTATTTGCTCTCCTGTTATTGCACCCACCCCACCCCTTCTCCTTCCCCCTCCACTCCACTGGTCCTTACTGGGTGATGGATGTGAGAGCCTTTACACCCAACGTTTGATGGGGGAAAGTTTTCTAAATAAATGCCTTTCAGCACAGTTAGATTTAAAGGGGAGGGGTAGATGGGAATGAGAGGAGGGGGGATGCAGCTCTGTTGCCCTTCCTCAGCAACGTCCCCACCTTCATCCCCATACAGGTTGTAGTTCAACCACACACTGTGCAGTCCAAAGTCCGCTGAGAAGGAAGAATCACCCAAAGTGGGGGAGGAAACACAAGAATGCTACAGTCCATTTTAATAGCTGGGCACCATTTCTGCAGGCAAGGAGGGTGGTGTTGGAGCAGCAAAAGCCTGTTCGACCAGCTCAGAACAACCCCACCCTTCTCTTTCACCAGCAAGCACATGTTCAAAGCACACACCCCTAACAAAGGACATAACACAAGGATGACAATGCATGGAGGTGGAAGGGCGCTTTAATCCTGCATAGAGGAAATAAACCAGACTTTCCCCAATGCAAAATAAGATGGAAAAGGGAGGGGAAGAGGCGAGATCAGTGCAGGACAGTGATGACGTCATGTGAGTACTGCCTTGCAAAACGACAAACCAGGCATGACAAGAGTGCAACAAAATGCTGGAGTGATGGAGCCCTTAGCTTATCACATTTTTTAAAAAATGCACTTCCTCTAACCACAAGAACATTTAAGGGAACAGAGCCCTTGGCAGATAGGTGTTCTTGAATTGTCTGTCTGTGTGTGAGAGACAGACAATGTTTTTACGCATGTTTTTATGCTTTTAAATTGTTGTATATTTGTTTTTACTGTTCACTGTTTTAAACGTTTGTAAACCACCCAGAGAGCTCCGGCTTGGGGCGGTATATAAATGTAATAAATAAATAAGGATTGTATGAGGCACACCCTCCAATTACCCCTGAATTCTCGTATGAAGTATGGGGAGGGGACAGAAAGCTCCATCACAACTACACTTTTGCCCTCGTATTATCCCCCTTTGTTTCCATAGCATGCCACTTACACCTGTTCACTTGATACACCTGATCACTTACACCTGTGCACTTTTAGGGTTCATGCATCTCTCCTCCCCTGTGCACCTATGAATCGGCTATTGCATCCACCCGTGGATCTCCTTCATACTTCCCCCTACACTTTATTGGTAGTTGGTGGCTGGACAACTCCCCGCCCCCCCCCCCAAACTAATTGTAATGGACATGGGGCTACTAGGGTGTTGCTCTGCTTTTTCCTTGGCAGTAGTTTCTCTTGTTGCTGAATAGATTTGGGGAAAAACAAGGCTTCTCTCCCCTAAGTTTCGTGGATATCCCCTGTAAGTCATTAAGTGCCCTCCTATACATCTTTACTTGGAAGTAAGTCCCGGTTAGCAGCATTGAACACTGCCTGGGATTGGGCTGGTAGAAAGAAAGGAAAGGGGGGGGTGTGCGCGCACACATGGAGAGAGAGAGAATCCCACTTCAGTAAAGTGCCCACCTGGATGGAAGGAGACATGGGACTCTCGCTTCCCCACTGCTTCACTCAGGGTTGCCTCTCTATCTCCCCTTGATGCAAAACAGAGCCTATCCCCACCTGGAATAAGAAAAGAAGCCACTGCTGCAGCCCTCCCAGGATTGGTATCCTCAGCCAACTGCAGAGACAGCAGGTGTCCAAGCCTTGTGGAAAGGGTACCAGGCAAACCCAGTTCCCTTGTTCCCTTCCTCTCTCCGCCTCGCACGGTGCACCTCTCATACACATTCTATCTGTCAAACACACACACAGATACATGAGCCCTCCGTGGCGCTCTAGACCTGGAATATGCGTTTACTCAGTAGTAAGACACTTGCTGTTCCATGAGGTTTACTCAAAGGTAAGCCTGCATGTGACTTTAGCAGTTGAATCAATGGGAGTTACTTTTGAGTAAGGGAACCAGCAGATCTGTAGTTTATGAACTTGAAGATGCACACCTTCACATGATCAAAGGAATGGAAGAGTGATCCTTTGCACTGGTGCAAAACAGGAAAAGACTTTAAGGGGGGGAATTTAAAAATCAAGCGGTGAACCAATCTGACTCAAATTTGGTATGCTGAAAGACCTCCTTAAAACCTATCACTGTGCCAATTTGTATCTCATTATCATTAAAATTTATGCAAATGTAAGCATTTTTAAAATTTCCATTAAAAACTTAAAATTAAGGAATGATCAAATCGGATTCAAATTGGGTATGCTGAAAGCTGTCCTTAAGAGCTATCACTGTGCCAATTTGGATCTTTTTATCAGGATGCTGCTGGCAAGGAGGGTGCATTTTCCACATTTCTTTTAAGGTGAAAATGCCTACTCAGGAGTAAGAACATAGAGTTCAATGAGACCTCTTATTGCTCCAGAGGGACTGCTTATAACCCACATTTATCCCTATTAAATTTCATTCTGTCATTCAGTTGTTTTCAGCCCAGCGTTCCAGCCTATCAAGATCACTTCGAAGTTTGTTTCTGTCTTCCAGGGTATTAGCTTAATGAGCGAGGATCTGAGTTTACTTTATTCCATTGTTTTAGAAGTGCCTAGTGGCATGAAGAAATAATAAGAAGTGTGTTTTCTAAATGTCAAGGCTACAGCTGGACAATTATTGAATTATTGGCAGAGATGATTTTTCAATTAGTCAATTAGTGGCTGGAATGATTCTATAGTTTTTGCCCTATATATGTTACTGTGTTTTGTGCATTTTTTGCTTACCCCCTCCATCATTACCTCATCTGTAATGCTGCTGCTGTGTAACTAATATGATCGTTTGTGAGTATACGTGTGATGCTGTAACTGAGTTATTCAACTGAAATCCTATGCCAGTAAAGGCTTTGTTTTAACTTAAACAAAGAATCCTGAGCCTCATTTGTGTCTTTGCTATGTTCCTGCTGAGAGACGCTTCTAACTCTGCTTATCTCAGAAGAGAGTTTAACTTCCAACAAGGGGGACTGATCACGTTCCCCGTCCCTCTGGCTGCCCTTCCCCCCCCCTCTTTGTTTTAAAATTATAAACTCTATCTGCGGAGCTCCGCAGAATCATATAATTCAAAATGAAAATGGCGCAAAGGAACGAGGGAGTCAGAAGAGGACTCGATAGGTGGGAAGGCGGGAAATCGGCCAATCACTTTGTCCTGCCCCCAAAGCTACCCCCACATGTCAAAATGCAATTTAACTTCCCCAATAACAACAGTGTGGTGCAAACTCGGATGTTGATCCAAAAGTCGTGGTAAATTGCAAATGTGAATATGTGTATTATCACTTTAAAGAACCGGCGCTGTGGCGAATGGGCGGCTGCGTCATGTGTCCTAAAACACAAATCTGCGCATTTAGGTCAGGGTAAAGAAGCCGTACAGACATGCCCGTGGGCTACTGCAATCCTCTCCTCTCTGGCCTGTTGCTATCTTACCTTGGTCCCCACCCATCTCTATCCAGAAGGCTGCTATTAAAATCATTGACTTCTCTACCCACCCTTGTTGCTTGGATGATGTGACACCCCCACCTTAAATCTCTATACTAGGATAGATAGGAACATAGGAAGCTGCCCTATACTGAGTCAGTCCAATGGTCCGTCTGGCCCAGTATTGTGGACATTGACTAGGTTCAGCTGTCATGATAACCGACAATGGCTTATTTAACCCATTGTGGGTTATCATGTCTTGTTTTAAACCCACAATGGCTTATTTGTCCGAAATAAGCCACTCTGATAACCTATAGTCTGCAGAGTGGGTTATTTAAACCATCATGGATTATCGTGTCATGTGGCAGTCACCATGCGTTATTTTGGTTGCCTACGGAGTCACTAAGCAAGAATAGTCAAAATTGTTGCCAACGCTGCCCTCCAATTGGCAGAAGTATTCCTGCATTGAGCAGGGGGTTGGACTCAATGGCCTTGTAGGCCCCTTCCAACTCTGCTATTCTATGATTCTATGATTCTATGAAGTCTGTTTCCACGAACTGCCTAGCAACTGATTGCACACACAGCCTGATCCCATCCTAAACCTTCCACTCGTAGGGTGCTCTGCAAGGTCCCCAAGTCTCAAACAGCATCATGGTCGGGTAGCAGCAGCTGTGCAGGTTTTCATTTTGCCTTGCCTTCAATGATGCTGGGGGTTGCTGGGTATATTGTTTTGTCCCACTCCTGCAAACTGCCAGGGCTGTATTTGCGCCCCTCCCTTTTTTGCCCATCCATCATGTTTGCCCTTTTCGACGTAATCATGCAGGGTTTTGAGGGTGGAACAGGTGGCTCCTGACCAAGGTATGTTCTCTTCAAGTTCTTCGCTCTGTGGCTCAGCTTCGCCACACTGCCGCTTTTCCCTAGCCCAGCAGCAGATCCCTTTCTCTGATGCCCACAGTCCTCCCTTGCTCCTCCCAACCCATGCATCGACCTCACTGCACTCTCCCTACTTCCACCTTCCCCAAGCCCAGTGGCAGATCCCTTTCTCTGGCACCTGTATTCCCCCATCCTGCAGCTTGGCTTACTGTCTGTGGCGTAAGGGCAGAACAACCAAATAAGGACCATTGTTCCATTATCCAACTGTGCTGCTTGGCTATGGCTGAAGTGCTGCAAACCTTGAAAAACCACCAGTGCCCAGCAATCACCTGTCCAGCTGATGCTGTTTTAAGTGTTAGCAGCACTGGTTTCTTAAACACACTAGCATTGCTTCCTAAAACATTGCAAAAATGAAAAAGTGGGGAGGGGGGAGTAGTTTGAACTGATGCTGCAGAAGGGGCATCTGAGATGGATGCTCTTCTGGTTCAAAAACACACCACCTTGGTGAACCTCTTGTTTTGCAGACTGTCAGTGGATCTCAGGCAGTGTTCATTCCTAGACCTACCAAGAGGGGATCCGCACGTCGCTCTCAGAGTGCTTCTATGCGACTCCAGTGCACCCCAAAAACGATAGTCTGACTTCCCTGTAAAAGAAACGACGAAGAGCCGTTCATGCCGCCGGCGACGACGAGGAGAGCTCTCCGCCAGCAAGGAGAGCTCAGCAAAAGAAGGCGGGGTAGAGAGCTTCTTCCGCTCTTCACCCCGCCTTCTTTTGACGAGCTCTCCTCGCCGGTGGAGAGCTCTCCTCGTCATCGTCGTCGTCGGTGGCAACATGAACGGCTCTTCGTCGGTTCTTTTACAGGGAAGTCAGACTATCGTTTTCGGGGTGCACTGGGGTCGCATAGAAGCGCTCTGGGAGCGATGTGCGGATCCCCCCAAGAGAAGCTGGGGATTGAACTTTCAACCTTTCGCATACAGAGAGTGCGCCCTGCAACTCAGCCACAGAGCGTCTCCTTTTTCAGATAGGGTTCCTGTCCGCTCCTGGATCCTTTCTTGTCCTTACATCCAAAGCCATTCATAGCCTTGTCTCCACCTGTATCTCTCTGCTCTTAGATCCCAGTGCCTGCCTGTGACCTTCACCCATCCAAATACACTGCCCTCAGATTCCCAAAGGTCTCCTGCACGCTCAAATGAGTGTTTTTTCTTCCTGTTAGCCAGGGCCGGGCAAACCTGGTCATAGGCCTGGGCCAGATGGAAAATGTAGGCCCCATTTCAAACTGCTCATTAAGTATTTTTTAATCAGTTCTAAATGCATATGAACTAGAACAATTTATTAAAAATGTAATGGCAAGCACTTTTATTCCAGATGTATATAAGACACACTTCTTCACATTCAGAAATGCTTTACGTGCTTTTCTTTGGGCAAATTACTCATCATCATCATCAACAACAACAACAACAGAAAAATCAAGCAACTTTGCCTTGTCAATGTTAATGTTTTAAACTGCTAATCCATTCAAACGTTCTTGCACCACTGCGGACCGGAAGTATGACTTGATTCGTTTTAGGACACTGAAGCTCCTCTCATTAGAGGCCGCTGTTGCTGGCGATGACAGAAAAATGTGCAACGTGATGAGGAAACCGGGCCTCACAGCGCGCTAAGTCCTCATCTAGCAAGGCCCAGAGACTCTATTTGAAAATGACCAGCTCTGGTTCCCTTACTCAAGAGTAAATCCCATTGATTTCAACTGCATTTACATCCAAGTCATACTAAAATCCCATGCATGCTTATCTTTGAGTAAACCCCATTGAACAGAGAGAGACTTACTTCTGAGTAAATACATATAGAACCGACTTTTAATAGTGTGGTCACTCAGAAGCATTTTTTTAAAAGTCTAAAACAGCAAACTGGAAAGAAATGTTCTGTAACCCTCTGCTTACTTCTGAGGTCTTACTTCTGTTTACTCAGAAGTAAGTCTCTCTCTGTTCAATGGGGTTTACTCAAAGTTAAGCATGCATGGGATTTTAGTATGACTTGAATGTAAATGCAGTTGAAATCAATGGGATTTACTCTTGAGTAAGGGAACAGCAGATTTCTATTTTATGAGGAGGAGATGCACAGCTTCACATGATCAAAGTAAAGGAAAATCAATCCTCCACAAATGCAAGCAGGTGGACTTTTGAACTGGTGGATTATCAGGAAAAGGGTTTAAGGGGAGGAATTTAAAAATCCCTAAAAAATCAAGGGATGAACTGATCTGATTCAAGCTGATAAAAGCCCTCCATACGAGCTATCACTGTGCCAAGTTTGATCTCTTTATCTGTAAAAATTACATAGATGTAAGCATTTTTATTAATTTCCATTTTTAAAAAAATTAACTGCAGGGGAAAGGAGAACGTAGTGGGCTGGGTGGGAGATTTCACATCATCATCAACTACATTTAGGCTTAGGAAGGTATGGGTGCTTGGGGATTATGCGATAAGCTTCACAAAAAAGGTGGGGTTTGAAGTGGGTGTGAAGGAGGTAAGAGAGGTATGTCACAGACATGCTAGCAGGCAGCTAATAGCAGGGCTGGGCCGAGGGGGGCAGTGGGGCCGGTTGGCCTGGGCCTACGATTTTGAGGGGGGCTACACTGAGTCCCCCTGGTAGAGGCAAAGGGGGACCCTTTGGTAAAGATTTGTTACAATGTAGCTCAAATATTGTACTTGAGATTGGGCAATATTTTCCCAAATGTCCTCATCACGTCCAGATGACGCACAGGGGAATCCGGGGTCAGGCTGCACTGAAGCCTCCCCTAACGTGCCATAAGCGAAGTCGCTTATGGCGCGCCTTTTCCGCAGCCCCTGTACTTCAGCCCATGCTCTGGAGGTGCCTTAAGGTGAGGAGGGGGTGGGGAGCAGCAGCCTTGAGACTGAGGAGGCACCACCTGTATATTTCCCCACCCCCTAGTTGTGAGGAGGAGAGAGATGAATGAAGAGGAAAGGAGTTGGAGCCTTTCCTCTGCTTCTTTGCACCGGCAACTAGTACAGCTTGAAGTAATGCAACCCTCCTTGTATCCAAGGAAGTTCCCTGTTTGCTTGTGTAGCTAGGGTGTTTGGCAGAGATGTTCAAAAATGAAAATATTTTAGAACATGGTTTAGTTAGAGAAATCATTTTCTTACTTCAAGAATCCTGCTGATTTAACTGTACAGCAATGAGGATGATCAGGGGTCTGGAAACAAAGCCCTATGAGGAGAGACTGAAAGAACTGTTTAGGCTTGAGAAGAGAAGGCTGAAGGGAGATATAACATTCTTCAAGGACTTGAAAGGTTGTCTCACAGAGGAGGGCCAGGATCTCTTCTCAATCCTCCCAGAGTGCAGGACACGGAATAACAGGCTCAAGTTACAGGAAGCCAGATTCCGGCTGGACATCAGGAAAAACTTCCTGACTATTAGAGCAGTACGACAATGGAACCAGTTACTTAGGGAGGTCATAGGCTCTCCCACACTAGAGATCTTCAAGAGGCAGCTGGACAACCATCTGTCAGGTATGCTATAAGATGGATTCCTGCATTGAACAAGGGGTTGGACTTGATGACCTTTTAGGCCCCATCCAACTCTTACTATTCTATGATTCTAATTTTAGTTGTTTTTGAACCACTTACTTTCTCTTAATTTCAGAATAGCAGGGCATCTGTCATTCTTTTCAGCCAATTTTCTTTAATCAATTATCATTTTTTCAAAGGATGTGATCTCTCCATTAAACTAGACGTGCAGTATCTGGCAAAAGTCATGCTCTCCTCTGCTGCTCTAGTGTGCAGCTGAGGAATAGCCCTCAGCTTTTCTAGCCTGTACTACTGCAGACTCCTCAAACTATTTCGACTTGCAGATTCCCCAACTGTTCTGGCCTGCCCTATCACAGACCCTGTGACTATTCTTGCCTGCCCTAAGACAAGTGTTGGATTCAATGTGTTGTTTATATTTTGAATTTTTCAAGTATTTAAAAATGCAAGCTGTATATATCTACTGTCAAGGCGCTCTCCATATGCCAAATGTGGACGCTTGGTGTTGAAATCTGCACCCAATGAGTTAAAATACACTTGATCTTTGAACCACAACAAGCCTGATCAAGAAACCTGAATCTGTTTTAGTAAGTTTGAATTAGGTCATTATCTGATTAAATTTAAAGATGGTGAAAATTGACTGTATCTTTATATATGCCTGGTTATCACTACAGCAAAAAAATATTATTCAGAGTCTCTGTTTTAAAATGTGTATTTTTAAAGTACAGATTACTTGTTAATTAAAAAAAATCCAGTTTACTTCAGTTTTCGTTTGTTCGATGAATGAAAAAAGCCCTTTATTACTGTATGTTCAATCAATGTTTACCTTAAAAAAAAGTATCCCTAGCCGAATCACCTAATGAAATGTGCTCCGCACACCTATGCCGAGGAGTGTGTGTGTGTGTGTAAGTGTAAACTCCACTGAGCTCTTTAAAACTGAGGGAGGGAAGGCGGGCAGGGGGTGGGGATTGGAGAGACGGGTGGAGAGAAGAAAAACAGTGAAATTCAACTGAAAAAAAATGAAAGGCAGAAGGAACATGCAGGGAGAGGGGCTGACTTGCTCCCTGCAGCGATGGGACTTCTGAGCAATGTGGGCAGGGTGAGGATGTTTCTTTGCCCCGATGGTCATCATGCCCTTTTCTCGCTAACATCCTCGGCCCAGAAGGGGGCCAGATCCACCTCCTGGGTGGCCAGAGCTACCCCCAAACTGACTGAGGAACTGGGCTAGGGGCATGTCTTCAGGCCCTTCAGACAACCTGGTGTGAGCTGTGCGAGGAGTTCATCTGGGGCCCCACCCTCTTTTGTCAACAAAATCCGGGATGGTCCTATAGAATGCAATGACAACAATACATGGGAGGGAGGAGCGCATTTATTTCACATGCGGGGGGGGGGGGAAGCAGACTTTTCCCACTCAAAAAAGAAATGAAACATGGAGGGGAATAGGTGAAATGAGTGCAAGACAGGGATGATGTCATGTGAGTACTGGGCTGCAAAACTGCATAGCAGGCATGGCGAGTGTGTGATATATCGCTGGTGTCATGGAGCTCTTGGAGAGAGAGAGAGAGAGAGCATAGGTGGGTGCCATAATGTTTAAACAAGTGGTCCCAGGCAGCATCAGGAGTTCAGGACACACACAGGCTGTTCAAAGGCATCTGGCAGTTCTGGAGATGTAAAGGGCCAGAGAGCAAAGATGTCACACACAAGTATCCCTTGTCTATCTGGGCTTCTATTCCCCACCTCTCTTCTGTTGTCTCCCTTGTGCACATTTTTTGGACTCTAGAATATACAGTGCAAGCCCTTTGAGGCAGGGACACGGCCTCTTTTACTCTGTAATGTGCCATGCACACTGATAGTGTTATATAAACAAATACATAATGGTCATGTATTTGGATAATGCTATATTAATAACTAGAAAAAGTATTTTCACCTACCCTTTTTAATTATATAAAAATATTAGAGAAGACTTCCTCTACTAAAAATAGCAGAAAATACCGATAGTGTGAAGATATGAAGATTTTCTACATGAGGCTGTTAAATCGCGGTATCTACTTTCAATTTTGTTGCAGAATTGAGATCTGAGATGTACACAAAGAGTGTTATATTTCTTGCTTTCCCACTAGTTCAAAATTTGGCAGCCAGGTTGGTCACCAGTACCACTAGGGGTGACCATATTACACCAACTTTAAAATCACTTCACTGGCTGCCAATTAGTTTCTGGGCGAAGTATAAGGTGTTGGTTATTACCTTTAAAGCCCTACATTAGTAGTTCCCAAAGTGGGCGGTATTGCCCCCTTGGGGGCAGTGGGATTGCCTAGGAGGGCGTTAAGAAGCAAAGGGATAGCAGGGGGGCGCTGGCAGGGGGCGCTAACAGGCAAAGGGGCGGCAGGGGGGCGCTCGAGGTGGTCTCTCCAGAAGGTCCTAAAACCCAGGGACTGAGCAGGAAAGAGCGGCAAATTCAGCTGCTCTCCCCACACCGCTCCTGCTCAGGAAAGACTTTCTCACTCACGCAGCCGCTCTCTCCTCCTATCTCAAGCCCACAGCAGCCCCACCAAAAGTAGGGGGTGGGGGAAGCGCACACAGGAGGCAGCAGAGTGGCGAATTCAGCTGCTCTGCCCACTCTTCTCCTGCCTAGGAGGGCCCAGGGCTTCTTTCCTGCTGGAGCCACCGCCGCCTGCTCGCTCCCTCCCTCCCTCCCTCGGCCAGAGCTGCTCCCTCCTACAAGCTGCCCCAGCAGACCTCTTGCAATAGTTGCTGCACAAGGCGGGAGCAGCAGCCATGTGGCGGAGAGGAAGGAGCACGTGGAGGACGATGGGCGGCAGAGCAGCTGCCAAGAACAGCAGTCAGCCGGCAGGCTGGGTGGGGAGCAGGACTGCTTGTGCTGCTGTAAGGTATCACCAGGCTCCCTTCGCCTGTCAGGAGTTGTAGATTGGGGCCATCTCCCCTCTGAGCTGCTTGCTGCCCTCCTGTCGTAATCAGCCCGGCAGCTATTGTGAGGCTTGGGGGGAGGGGGGCTTGGAGAGAGGGGGGGCTTGGAGAGAGAGAGAGAGAGATGCTGTGTGTCTGTGTGTGTGCTCCCACCCCCCCAAAAAATCTGGACTACAACAGGATTGGGAGAGAAAAGAAAAGGGGGAGGGAGAGAGAATTGCAATTCCCCAGGTCCTTCCTGGCTAAAGAAGATTCAGCAGCACCTTTTTCCAGAATGCTTGCTGAAACCATTCCTATCTCCCTTTGCTTATTTCAGGGTGTCCAACCCCCTTTTTTCAAGCATTATTTTGGTAAACATGGTATGTGTGTATCTTGTGTCACCATAAAAACAGAGCTGCAACACAATCCTAAGTATGTCTACTCAGAAGTAAGCCCCACTGAGATCAATAGAACATACTCTGAGGTAAATGTGCATAGGATTCAGCCTGAAAACGAAGAGAGGGTGAAGAAAAGACAGGAGAAAATGAATTGTAGAAATAGAATAGCAAGGTAACTGTGGGATATTTAACCATATTTAAAGACAATAAGTACAGTAAAATTAGTGCCCCTCTACTTCAGTCCCAGCCAGATTTTCCATAGGAAAACTCTGCACCAGGTGGCAGATAATTACTTTAAAATTTTAATTAAAATACATTATCCTTTCCTATAACAAAATGGTGCTTACTCCTAAGTAAGTGTGTTCCACTGAAGAAGGAAATCTTATTTGATTCCTGTATTCATGCTAGTGTGACTTGATAAATTAAGGGCACAATTTTATGCATGTTTAGACAGAAAAAAGTCCTTCAACTCCTAGAATCCCCTCTAAATGGGAAGCACCTGCCCCAGGCTTGCCGAGGGAGGGAGGGAAACGAGAGCGAACGCCTCTGTTTGCAGCCAGCATGGCAGGGCACACCAATTGGATTTTGAATAAAGTATTCAATTAATTGTTACTGTTTTGAATTTTATTGTTATTATCTTCCTTGGTGGGTCGTTGAAAACCACTATTCTGAATAATGATTTTTATAGTGTAGGGTCGGGGGGCGCTGGGCATGAGTTTGTGGAACCATGGGGGCGGTGACCTGAAAAAGTTTGGGAACCACTGCCCTACATGGTTTGGGTCCAAGTTACCTGCAGGATCACTTTCTCCTGTACAATCCTCCCCGCTCACTCAGGTCCTCTGGCAAGGGTTTACTCCAGTCAGCTACAACTAGGCTGGCAACTGTTACCCAGAGGACGTTTTCTTCTGCCGCTCCCAGACTGTGGAATGGCCTGCCGGAGGAGCTTCATCAGCATAATACTCTCTGGGTTTAAGACAGCCATAAAGACTAGTCTCTTTCAGCAGGCCTACCCAGATGAATTTTTAACCTAAGAATTTTAAGATGTTTTGCTTGTTATTTTAATATTGTATTGGTTTTATATTCTCTTTTAACCAGTTTTATGTATTACATTGTATTTAATATTGTTAAATATTGTATTTAATATCGATCCAGAGGGAAAGGTGAGCCTTCTCTGCTGTGGCACCGCGCCTGTGGAATGAGCTCCCTAAGGAGGTTCGCTTGGCACCTACATTATATGCTTTTAGACGCCAGGTGAAGACCTTTTTATTCTCCCAGCATTTTAACAGTCTATAAATAAATTTTAACTTGGTATTTTAAATTTGTAATTTTGCATTGCTGCTGTTTTTATCTGGTTGAGCTTTTATATTGTATTTTATATTATGGTTTTATACTGTTGTTTTATACTTTGAATGGTTTTAATTTTTGTGAACCGCCCAGAGAGCTCTGGCTATTGGGCGGTATAGAAATGTAATAAATAAATAAATAAATAAATAAGTAATAAATTATTTATTTTTTTGTTATTGTTGTTGTTATTATTATTATTATTATTAGGGATGTGTTCTACTTCTCTTTGGTTCTTAGAAGCGATAGTGGAGCGGGGTGCTTCGCCTCCGTTATAGGCAGAGGAGAAGCGAGTCGGGTGGCTAGTGAAGTGGATCGATCTGCTTTTTGCGAAGCACTCCACCCGCCATTTTGGATATTTTTTCCCATAGGATTGCATTGCGGAAAAGATTAGCATATAACTTTTTTGTTTTGAAACCCACATCCCTGAAACTTACTGTGCTTAGAGAGTAGTGGTTGGGGGTCATTTGTGGAGATGTTCAGACTTTTTCATCCTGCAGTTTGCTTGTTTAGAATGGCTGAAAGCAGGAGGGGGGTAATGTTTTTTTGAAGTGATGATAGGCAGATTCAACTCCCAATCGTGATGAGCAGTGATCACCTCATGTGAAGCATCTTCCAATCCCAATGTTGGAGGGGGGACTAAGGCAGACCCACCCAGAAACCCTTTTCCTTTCTCTTTGTGGGGTTGGAGTTCGTGGAGAGAGGAGTTAGTTCTGTGCTGCAGCTGTGTTTTGGAGGAAATATAGGATTAGGATTAGGATTTAGCTTGGGTTGTGTGTTTGTTTGTTTGTGACTGTTTGCTTAGCTTGCTCTGTGTTTTCCCCTTACTTTGATTTATATAAACTTTTAATTTTTCATTTTTGGAGTGTTTGTTTGTTTGGTAGCAAGTGTAAGGTCAGCCTAACCCTCTCTGCCTGCCTGCCAATGCCTGCCTGTGCTCGTCTCTCTGCCTGCCTGCCTGGGAGCCATCCTTGTGGGGTAGCTGGATCTTCTGGGAATGACTTCCCCAGAGATCTATGGCTTACCTGTGCAAGGTACCAGCTCCTTTGTGCCCGCCTGCCAATGCCTGCCTGTGCCCGCCTCTCTGCCTGCCTGCCAATGCCCGCGTGTGCCCGCCTCTCTGCCTGCCTGCCTGGGAGCCATCCCTGTGGGGTAGCTCGATCTTCTGGGAATGACTTCCCCAGAGATCTATGGCTAACCTGTGCAAGGTACCATGTCCTTTGTGCCCACCTGCCAATGCCTGCCTGTGCCCACCTCTCTGCCTGGGAGCCATCCTTGTGGGGTAGCTGGATCTGCTGGGACTGACTTCCCCAGAGATCTATGGCTTACCTGTGCAAGGTACCAGCTTCTTTGTGCCCGCCTGCCAATGCCCACATGTGCCCGCCCCTCTGCCTGCCTGCCTGTGCCTGCTTCCCCATAGATCTATGGCTTAGTCGTACATCGTGTGCCTGTCTCTCTGTCCTCCTAATGCCTAGGAGAGGTACTAGATGATGGGCTTTGTGGGTCAACCCCATCAGCCTCTGGCATGCTTGCTCCCAGTGCTACAGGGGCATAGCCACCTGCTGCCTCTCCTCCTCTGGGCCCACCTCACAGGGAAGGTTTGTGCGTGTCTTGCTTTGACTCATGGGATTAGTCCTTCCTGCACTCACCCTTTTTAGACTTCTTGAAGTACCAAGTAAATTAAATACTCCCCAATTCATGGCATGTTGGGATTTCCTTTGAAAAGACCATGAATAAGGAAAGCCCATTTAGCTGTCTGCAGCTTTAAAAATCCCTGAGATATTTGGATTTCTGAAAATGGGGTCGGGATTTTCAAATATTCTTCAAAAATCACTGGATACTTGGATTGACTTCAAACTGGGCATGAATGTGGATACATGGATAAGCTCTCATGGTAACGATTTTGAGGTTTCTAACATTAACAGAAAAAAGTTATAGGCGTTTGGATTTCAATGCAAGTCTATGGGGGGGGGGAGAAACGGAGCTCCGATCCAGATCCGAAGCGAAGCGGACTATAGGTAGATCGACACGGGGCGGGGCGAACACAATCTGGAAGTTGTAGATTGGGGTCCAGAGTGGATCGAGAGGGTCCGTGCACAGCCCTAGTTGTTGTTGTTGTTGTTGTTACATAACCTCTAGGTGGCATTGTGTTATGGTGAAACCACGCAAATACACAAGTGGAACAAAATGGTTTCTTTTAGTTTCATAATTTCATACAGCATTTTCTGTGGTCTAGAAAAACTAACTGAAAATGCTTCTTAGACACAAAAGTAAAGCTGAAGGGTCGCCTAAAGGACCTGTAAACAACTGTGACTACAGAATGTTGAATGCACAATAAATGCCTTGTGTAGAAAAGCCTAAGAAATAAATTTAGAAGAATAGACTTGTATTGACACTCCATCTCTGGCTACAATTTCAAAACAAAATGAACATCTTGCTGGAAAAAAAACCTACACCTTTGAACATTAAAGGGTAAAGGACAGGAATTATTGAAGTTGAGCAGGATCCCTTTTATTATCACCAGGATGACCTTTGCATATAGTGGATTGCATCCAATGTTAGTCTAGCATTTCAGTGTGTCTACTATTAGTAGGACTAACATTACATACAACCCAGTATGGCTGTGCTATAGATGCTACAATCTTAACCGTGCTTTCTAGAAAGTAAAACTCTTTTTGGGGGGTTCAATTCTGAGTCAACACCATTAGTACAAGACTGTTGATATTTGATTTTGCTATCACTAGAGATAAGCAGTTTCCTCAAAGTCTGTCCCTTAACGTATGCTGGGATCTACTGATATTACATGGAACCTTTTTCATAGTAGATGATGAACTTTTTCAATCTGTGTATTTGGGGAGGCCCAACAAACATTTTTAGGGCACAATGCTCACCATCTTTAAATACTTGGAAGGGAAGGAAAGCTGATGTTTCCTAGCATGTTGCTGGACAGACGTGGATAATAAGGACCCTCCGTGCTCCTCTACTCTTCTCAATGGCTCTGACAGGATCTCAGTTCAACAGCAGCCATTTCTTCTAAGGGCTTTTCTGTGCTCTAAGATTACTAAGCATTAGGCCTGGTTGGAATTTAACTTTGGAAACAGTTGGCAAATAGTATCAGAGATTGTGCTTAAGCAATTGAAATGACAACACTATTTAACAGGTTGAAACCTTACATGCTGGATGACAACTCACAGGGGCATAGGGCATTAGATGACAGGGATGTCAAAGTCCATTTGCTTCAGCAGGTCAAGTTCCTGCAACACATCTTGCCTGTGACATAAATAAAATAAATAATCAATGCAGCCTTAGGTTAGTAACAGCTTTGCACACACTTCAGAGAATATAGTCCTTCCTTTGCAGTATATCTTGCTTTCTGTGGACATGATGAATCCAGATACCTGCTTGCTGCTGAAAGGGCCTTCTTTTTTTCCCTTTTTTATAATTAATTTTTATTTTTTCTAAACATCCAAACAATACAAACAATACAATATAAAACAGTACCCCATAATACACAATAATATAAAGTAAGCAATTTAATAAACATATATTCTAACTTAATTCCATTTAACATAATCATAATTAACAATAGTGTGCTCCCCCCAACCACGGGATCTTATTCATATTTCCAAAATCTCATTACTTCCTCTGGAGGTGTTTTCCCTCTCCCCTTTAATAGTATAAACTGTTTCCATATTCCTTCAAAATCATTCGTTTTTATCATTCCTCTTCTAACTTTCATGTTACATGTTAATTTATCATTAATAGCAATATCCCATATTTCTTTATACCAATCTTCTATATGATAATCCCCTTGAACCTTCTAGTTCCTGGATATCATTAGTCTTGCAGCTGTTAACAAATTCGTTATCAATTCTTTTGTCTTTTTATTATAATTCAATTCTCCATAAACTGATAATAACGCCACAGTAGGTGTCTCTTCTATCTCCATTCCTATAATTTCTTTTATCTCTTTAAACCATTTCCCATAATTTTTGTACAAATTCACATTCCCACCACATATGTAAATACGATCCTTTCTCTTGACAACCTCTCCAACATATTGCTGAATTCATCTTATTTATTTTATTTTATTTCACAGGGGTTAGGTACCACCTCCAGACAAGCTTGTAATAATTTTATTTTATCCTCACGGACATATTTCTCAGCACTCGTTGTTTCCATATCCCTTTCCAACTCTGTTGCCCTATTTGTTCCTTCAAAACAGTTTCCAACACCATCTTGCCTACACTTTCCATCTCTCCCTTTTCCACTAATATTCTATATATTTCATTCTTCGTCCACTGTTCTAATTGAATATAATTTAACCACGATATATTTCCCTCTTTTAATCTCTCCTTTATTTCTTCCCTAGTTTTCATCCTTTCTAACCAATCTTTTAACTTCATTACCTTTCCTTCTTTTAAACTTTTTCCCAACTCTTTTTTAAAATTTTCCGGAAAGTTCCTCATCATTATCATGGTGATATTGGGGAAATACTCGGAAGTAAGTCCTTTTTATATAATTGCCATATTTCCCAGTGAAAGGGTCTTCTTGAAGCATGTTAAATTCAGATAGACCAAATTCTCTGTCTAGAACATGTGCAGGCGCTAAACCCGTATTATTTCACTGGAAAATGTGAACTCTACCTGACTTTCACCCCCTGATTAAAAGGTTTTGTGCTTTTGTTTTTAAATTGTCTGTGCTAATCTATTTTCCAGTTTTTACAAATCCCAGAATGCATTGTCTTTTGTCTGCCTTCTTATAGAGCAAGGAAGGTATTATCCTGTTTTATGGCTAAAACAAAGGGGAAGAACGTGCTTGTCCTAGAGCCAGTAGTCAGTTACAATATATAATGCTTTATAACGTGCAGCCTGGTCTTATGCATTACTTGGATGTAAGTCCTACAGCCAAAGACACTAATGTACTCTGTGCTCAGTACATACAGATTTCACCACAAAAATATGGATCACCTCTAAATGGTGTTAATCTAAAACACAACAGTCAATTAATGGCTTCTAAAGACATAGCATTTTGCCATGACGGCAAAACGTACTGCTTTTATACAGCATCAGGATTTTTTCAAAACTTGTTGGACATCTTTTGTCTAATTTATGTATAAACATTATAGAATGGATATTAACTTTAGTCCTATTGAGATTTTCCTCCTCATACAATCAAAATCACATGAGGGGAAAGAGGGGCTGCGCTGAAGATCTGAAGTGGGGGAGCCTTTTCTGTTTGTGTAGGCACCCTTCCCCTGTGACTGAGAACTCTGTTTTTGCAGAAAGTTTGTACCTCTGACTGGTGGGTATATTAGGAAAGCATTGTTGGCAGTTGGGATTCAGAGCTGAAGTGGATATGTTCTGACATACGGGGCAATCCCTACAATCCATACTGTACTGCCCTGTTCAGACAACACACTAAGCCATGATGGTTAAGCATTTTGAGCTAACCATGATGGCTTAGCGTGTTGTATGAACAGCATTTTTCCTAGCCCTGGTGGCCATATAACCACAGTTTAACTATGCTCATTAACCACTTGCTGCAGAAGGGTTAGCAACCCTAACCATGGCTTAGCATGTTGACTGAGCAGGCCCTATCTGTTTTCAGCTTACACTTCTGGCCCCCTGCCTGTCTGCACCTGAAACAAAGATGATCACTGAACCAGTGCTATGGCACAATTGACTGTACATGTCAGTAGGAGTGCCAGCAAGGGTTCCTATGTATAGGAAAAGTATTGACGTGGCCCTTTCAGATGCCCACAGGCAGCCCCTCAGTGGGGGAAATAAATATATCTCTCCGGGACTGTTTGTATATCAGGGCAACCCATCAGGGCTTTATATAATATACCTGCAGGGGCTGCCACATTGTGCCAGGACCCCATGAGCACCATTTTTATGGCACCTTGTAGGCACACAGCTTGCTATGTCATATTGTGCGAATCCAGAGAGTAGGGGTTGCTTGAGGGTTAGACAACTTCTAAATAACCCTAAAACAAGTCATGGATTAATAGAGGGCTGCCATGCAAAAATAGTCCCTGTGGGTACCTGGCACAACACAACAGCCTCCGCAAGTAAATTAAGCTACAGTGGGCTGTCGTGTCATGTGAGCCAGGTCTCTCTATCCCTCTCTCTTCCCTACATTGCCATATACTCATTTTCTCCATGTGTCCAGAAGAGGTTGGGAGGTGGAAAAGGTTTTTTTATATAAAAAAAATAGTGTGTGTGGTTTTTTTTAAAAAAATGCAAACAAATCTGCATTATTTTTAGATGCTCTAAGTTCTTTTCTTTTTAAACAGTTGTATAAATGAAACAAAACACTCAGAACAGCTGTCATTTATTTATTAATTTCTGTTAAATTTAAGAAATAAAACAAGCTATGTTAATATCAAATAAGACATTTGATTGTTTTCCATATTGCCTCCCCACGTTTTTAAAGACATGGTTGTGGTGACTTTTCTTAATTAGTAAGATGGTCCCATGTAGACTGGCTGCCAATATCATGTCCTGTTAATTGGCACCTTTCCCCATAGCCAGAGATTTGCCTTTTAAAAACAAATAATCTCATTTTTATTTTGCGCTGAATATGGATTGTGCAATTTTTTTTTAAAAAAAGGTAGTTATTTAATTTTTGTCCACTAAAGCACAACTGCAGCAATACAAATTAATACCATACCATACTTCTTTATTGCGATCCATAGATCCATGAAAAAACAAGAATCAAACATGAAACATCATACAGTTAGAGCTATTATCAACTTTTGTCTAATACACAGAGAGCTCTAATCCTGGCCGCCACTGTAAGAAATTTAGCAACAGCCAAAGTTACTTTTGAGGACTTATCTTCCAACAGAAACTTAACATAAAATTTGTCTGAACTTCTGGACAGTTTGCTCAACAATGGGGTGATCATAAGATGGCGGGCCTGATTATAAAAGCTACAGGACAGAAGGATATGCTCCATCGTCTCCACTTCCATGTTCCTACAGGGGCACCGTCGTTCCTGATAAGGGACACCAGCATATCTGCCCCGAAGTAATTCAATAGAATAAACATTGCATCTGACCTTGGAGAAAGCAATACGATATTTAACCACTGACAGGTCCTTTAAATAGTCAGCCAGCTGAAGAGGCCCAACGTAATGCACGTGCAATGCACTGGGAGAGCAAGAAACATAACAGCGAGTGCATAAGTCGCAGAAGGCTATGTCCCACAGTCTTTGTTTAACAGATTTAAAAGCAAAATTCAAGCCCAGATTAAGGAAGAGGGAAGAGGAGAGACCTATTGAAGCTGCCTTCCTGGCAAGAAGCTTGGACCAGCTGTTCACATAGTTGTCCTGAGCCAGATATGGAAGCAGACCTGAGCCCCTCCCAAACAGACTAACTTCCATCCAAAATTTTAAGGCAGACCACCAAGCCCTAAGCAAAAGAGAGCTTTCCCCGGTTTCCAGCAAAAGTACAGAATTAGGGACACACTTTGGGAGTTGAAGAAGGGTCCTCAAAAACCTTGTCTGTAGCCTATCAATCTCAGATGTTAATCCCCCTATCCAGATATTGGAGGCATATAAAAGCTGGGCTGCAGACTTGGCATTAAACACTTTGATGGCAGACGGTATAAACATTCCCCCTTTAGTAAAGAAAAAGCGTGTTATTGCGGCTGAACTGACTGAAGCTTTATTAAGGGTGGCCGATCTATGGGCACTCCAGGACAGGGTATGATGGAATAACAGCCCCAGGTAAGAGAAATTTTTCACCTGTTTCAGGATATGCCCATCAAGGGACCACCGACGTTGAGAAAATCTATTTTCAAAGACCATGACTTTAGATTTCTCAAAATTAATTTTCAGATCGTTAGTCAAGCAAAAGTTGGAGAATTTCATTAAAAGATGTTTCAAACCAGGTCTAGAGCGGGAGAGAACAACACCATCATCTGCGTAAAGTAAAATAGGAATTTTCCTTGCGCCAAGTTTGGGCAAGTGTCCTTCGTGGTCAGACAGGGCCTCCTCAATATCATTTATGTATAAGTTAAATAGTGTAGGTGCGAGGATACAGCCCTGTCTTACTCCTCTAGACATAAGAATTTCAATTGGAAGCTATCCCTGTGTGCCACATCTAACTCACATCCTGCTGTCGCTGTATAAAACAATTATAAGATTAAGAAGTCTTTTGTCCACCAGGATCTTATCTAATTTCTCCCTTAGTTTAGTTCTAGGGATGGAGTCGAAAGCGGACTTCAGATCCATGAAGGCGACAAACAGTTTGCTACGTAGAAATTTAAGATGTTTCTATACAAATTAATAAGCAAATGGTAGCATTGTTCTGGCTGCAAAAAAGAAATGACAAAATAACTTCGATGGAACTTATTTTCAGGTGATGTATAGGATTGCAGCCTAGTAGTTACAGACTGGCAAGAAATTGGAACTGCTTTAAATACTAAATGGGCTGACCCTTGCCAATTGTAGGGTGCTTCCTGACTCAGAGCTGAGCAGAAGCAGAGAAGAAAAGCTGGCCCAGCTGAACTAGAAGCTAGAAAAGGAAGTCAGCTCCCAGAGAGCAAGAGAACAGGAGTTTGACAGGGGGAGTTCAGCGGGTGAGGTTTCTAAGAAAAAAAGGGGGGAACAAACAAACCAAACCCCTCCCACCAAAAAACACAAAACAAAAACACCAACAAAAATAAAATAAAATAAATAATTTAAAAAATATTTTTTTCTCTTAAGACATACTCATAGTTGTGCACCTTCAGAGAGGACAGGACAAAGCACAGGCAATTCCACTATAATCAGAAAGGAATAACAAAAACAGAAATAGACAATATGGACGGAAAGGAGTCCCTAGTGGGGCACAAAGTGTGTGCAATGTTCATGTTCCTGCCTGAGATCAGGGCCGGTGCCAGACTATTTCGCACCCTAGGCAAGGTGAGCTACTTTCACACACACACACCCCTCCCAAAAAATGCCAACTTTGATTTTTAAGAACATATGTTTTCTGGAAAAAATAAGAAGCACAAAACTTGAAACTGCTAAATTTATTTTAAAGTGCAAGAAATACGTCATGCCAATTATAGCAAACAAATTGGAAAGAACATCTATGGGTCTAAAATGCATTGTTTAATAGGAATATCACCTCCAAATCATCCCCCCAACTCACACACGCGCGCGCACACACACTCAGCATCACTCATTCCTCCAAACACACGCATATGAACACTTGCATTCACTCAAAGACCCCATGCACCCCATTCACCCATACATTCACTCTCTCTCTCTTTTCCGGTGTGTTCCGGAAGTCCGAACGTGGAACCGCCCCACCCCCACCCCAGCGTCCCTGGCTTCGCTTCGGTTGGGTGGGTGTGGGGCGCCATCTCGCCCACCCAGGCCCAGCTGAGTCCTTGGGCTGGTTCACAGCCAATGCACGTGAGTGCTGCGCTGCGCCCGGCGCCCCTCTTAGCTTAGCGCTCTAGGCGGCCGCCTGAGTGGACTCTATGGTAGCACCAGCCCTGCCTGAGATTGACATGGCGTACACCTGCAACAAGTGCAAGCTGGTGGCACTTTTGGAAGAAAAAGTGAGAGGACTTGAGCGGCGAGTGTCCACCCTCCAGGGAATAAGAGAAGACAAGGAGTTCTTAGACAGAACGGTGGAACTGCAACAGCAACAAGAAGCACATGAGATTGGAGAACAACAGCCAGCTGAAGCAGAAGTGGAGTATGCTGAGGGGAGGAAAGCCAATAAAGAGGGAACTCCCAGGAAAAGAGTGACAGTTAGGAGCAGAAGACCTAGAAGGCATTCTGCACCGGTGGAACCATTAGAGTTAAGCAACCGCTTTCAGCTACTGGAGGATGCCACTGTAGCACTGTTTGCAGAGGAAGAAGTACAGGAGACACCGTGCAACAGTGAACAAGACGCAGAAGGTCGATTGACCAAGAAGAAGAGAAAAGTAGTCGTTGTGGGAGACTCCCTGCTACGTGGGATTGAAACCCAAGTATGTCGTGAAGACCCATGGACTCGCCAGGTATGCTGTCTCCCGGGAGCTCAAGATTAGAAAGGGAAAGAAAAATACTCCAGATGAACGACTGGCTATGAAGGTGGTGCTGTCGTGAGAGTTTAGGATTCTGGGACCACAGGCTATGCTACTTGGAAGATGGACTGCTGGCAAGGGATGGGTTGCACCTCACAAGGGCTGGAAAGAATGTGTTCGGTCACAGCATAAAGAACTTGATCAGGAGGGCTTTAAACTGAATCTTACAGGGGCGGGAGACGTAAACTTCGAGGCAACGATGGATGAAGGCCAATGTACCACAGTACAGACAACAGCTCCAATAGTGCCCCCAAATAGTGTCTGCAGCAATATGGGAACAAAGCCAGACTATAAAACAGATGGTCTTCGATGTCTATATACTAATGCCCAGAGCATGGGAAACAAACAGAATGAACTTGAACTTTTATAACATGAAGGCAAATACGACTTGATAGGTATAACTGAAACTTAGTGGGATGACTCCCATGACTGGAATATAGCAATTGAAGGATATAACTTGTTCAAAAAGAACAGAAGAAATAGAAAGGGAGGCGGAGTTGCACTATACGTTAAAAATACCTATCTCTGCACAGAAATACAGGCGGCTCAGACTGGGAGCCCCATCAAGAGCATCTGGATTAAAATAAATGGGACAAGGAATAAAAAGAACATGATAATCGGAGTCTATTACCGACCATCCAATCAAGGAGAAGACGAGGACGAAACTTTTGAGAAACAAATTGCCAGTGTTTTAAGGAAGTGTGATGTAGTAGCGATGGGGGATTTCAATTACCCCGATATCTGTTGGGAGACCAATACTGCCAAAAGCGGCCCTTCCAAGAAATTCCTGACATGTGAGTGATTACTTTTTCCTACAGAAAATGGAGGAAGGAACTAGAGGATCGGTAATCCTTGACTTGATATTGACCAATAGGGATGACTTAGTGGATAAAGAGGCAGTTACGGGAACTCTAGGGGAAAGTGACCACGTCATACTTGAATTCTTGATTTTAAAGGAAGCAAAATCTGATTTTAGGAAAGCTGATTTTAATAAACTCAGAACTATGATAAATCCTGTCGTTTTTTCCTGTATAATATTGCCAAGATTCGATCATTTTTGTCTGTCTCTTCTGCCAAGACTCTTGTTCATGCATTGGTTATTTCTCGGTTGGACTACTGCAACCTTCTTCTCACTGGCCTTCCTTCTTCTCACATCAGTCCGTTGGTTTCTGTTCACCACTCTGCTGCTAAGATCATCTTCTTGGCTCGCCGCTCTGACCATGTAACTCCACTTCTGAAATCTCTTCATTGGCTTCCAATTCACTTCAGAATCCAATATAAACTTCTCCTGTTGACCTACAAAGCTTTTCACTGTCTAGCTCCTTCCTATCTCTCCTCTCTCATCTCACACTATTGCCCCGCTCCTCTGATGCCATGTTTCTCGCCTGCCCAAGGGTCTCTACTTCCCTTGCTCGGCTTTGTCCATTTTCTTCTGCTGCCCCTTATGCCTGGAACGCTCTTCCAGAACACTTGAGAACTACAAGTTCAACCGCAGCTTTTAAAGCTCAGCTAAAAACTTTTCTTTTTCCTAAAGCTTTTAAAACTTGATTTTGTTCTGACTTTATACTGTTAGTTTTACCCTACCCAGTGCCTGTTTACCCTACCCTGTGCCTGTTTGCATTCTCTTCCCCTCCTTATTGTTTTATTATGGTTTTATTAGAATGTAAGCCTATGCGGCAGGGTCTTGCTATTTACTGTTTTACTCTGTACAGCACCATGTACATTGATGGTGCTATATAAATAAATAAATAAATAAATAAATAATAACAACAACAACAACAACTTAGGTCCCATGGCAAGTGAGCCTAATGAGAAAAGGAGTGCAAGATGGGTGGGAGTATTTTAAAAAAGGAAATTTTAAAGGCACAATTACAAACAATTCCAACAAGGAGAAAAGATAGAATACAAGAGAAGAAACCAATGGGGCACCATAAAAAGCTTAGAGATGACCTGAAAACAAAGAAGGATACATATAGGAAGAGGAAGGAAGGTCAGGCTACAAAAGAAGAGTACAGACAGGTGGCACAGAAGTGCCGAAATGGCGTCAGGAAGGTTAAAGCTGAGAATGAGCTGAGATTAGCGAGGGATGCTAAAAGCAATAAAAAGGCTTTCTTCAGATATATGATTAGTAAAAGACAAAGGAAAGAAATAGTTCAACTGTTTAATGAGGATGGCAAATTGATAAAAGAAGACAAAGAAAAGGCTGAAGTGCTCAATTCCTACTTTGTCTCAGTCTTCTCCCAAAAGCAGGTCTGTGACCCCCCTGGAAAAAGTGAAGCAGAAGTTGAGGGGGCATGGTTGCTGTTTGAGAGGGATAAACAAATGGTCAAGGAACACCTAATTTCCTTGAATGAGTTCAGATCTCCAGGGCCCAATGAACTGCATCCTAGAGTAATGAAGGAGCTAGCAGAAGAACTCTTAGAACCTTTGTCTATTATCTTTGCAAAATCATGGAAGACGGGTGAGGTGCCGGACGACTGGAGGAGGGCTAACGTTGTCCCTATCTTCAAAAAGGGCAAAAAGAAGGAACCTGGGAACTACAGACCAGTTAGTCTGACATCCATCCCTGGGAAATTCTGGAGCAGATTATAAAGAAGTCAATCTGTAAGTACCTTGAAAACAATGCAGTAATTACTAGAAGCCAACATGGATTTATCAGGAACAAATCCTGTCAGACTAATTTGATCTCATTTTTTGATCGGGTAACCTCCCTTGTGGACTGTTGGAATGTTGTGGATGTCATATATGTTGACTTCAGCAAAACTTTTGACAAAGTACCACATGACATTCCAATTAACAAACTAGCTAAAAGTGGGCTAAATGGAACAACTATTAGGTGGATTCACAGTTGGCTACTGAATCGGACTCAAAGAGTGTTTATCAATGGAACCTTCTCAAACTGTGGAGAGGCAACGAGTGGGGTACCGCAGGGCTCAGTCCTGGGCCCAGTGTTCTTCAACATTTTTATTAATCATTTGGACAAGGAGGTGCAGGGAACGCTTATCAAATTTGCAGATGACACAAAATTGGGTGGGATAGCTAATACCCTGGAAGACAGAAACAAACTTCAAAGTGATCTTGATAGGCCGGAGTGCTGGGCTGAAAACAACAGAATGAAATTTAATAGGGATAAATGACAAGTTCTACATTTAGGAAATAGAAACTAAATGCACAGTTACAAGCTGGGGGACACTTGGCTCAGCAATACTACAAATGAGAAGGATCTTGGAATTGTTGTAAATCACAAGCTGAATATGAGCCAACAGTGCAATGTGATTGCAAGAAAGGCAAATGCTATTTTGGGCTGCATTAATAGAAGTATAGCTTCCAAATCACATGAGGTACTGGTTCCTTTCTATTCGGCCCTGGTCAGGCCTCATCTAGAGTATTGTGTCCAGTTCTGGGCTCCACAATTCAAGAAGGACGCAGACAAGCTGGAACGTGTTCAGAGGAGGGCAACCAGGATGATCAGGGGTCTGGAAAAAAGTTCTATGAAGAGGGACTGAAAGAACTGGGCCTGTTTAGCCTGAGAAGAGAAGATTGAGGGGAGACATTATAGCACTCTTCAAATACTTAAAAGGTAGTCACACAGTGGAAGGCCAGGATCTCTTCTCGATCCTCCCAGAGTGCAGGACATGGAATAACAGGCTGGACATCAGGAAAGACTTCCTGACTGTTAGAGCAGTACGACAATGGAACCAGTTTCCTAGGTAGGTTGTGGGCTCTCCCACACTAGAGGCATTCAAGAGGCAGCTGGACAACCATCTGTCAGGTATGCTTTAGAGTGGAGTCCTGAATTGAGCAAGCGGTTGGACTTGATGGCCCTTCCAATTCTGCTATTCTATGATTCTATGATTCTATAACTTATAAAACTGAATAAGACTTACTTCTGAAGAAACATACATAGGGTCTTGCCTGTGAGAAAGGGAACTGTAGGAACATTATGAGGAAACCACATTTAATACCACTTTAGATTAATGCAGATGCTTCAAAACTGAGACAGGCCCCTACTATGGAAAGGATGCAAAAAGCCTAGGCTGACCACATGACCGGTTTCGCCCGGATTTGTCCGGGTTTTGATGGCAAATCCGGGTGGGGGAGGGGAAATCCGGATTTTTTCCCCAAAGAGCAGCTCTAATGGGAATTAACAAAAATGCTTATAACTCCGTCATTTTTTAAGATAAAGGCATGAAACATGGCACAATGGTAGGATTTAGGTAGAGCTTTAGCCACACCAAATTTGAAACAGATCCGTTCATCCATTGATTTTTTTAGGATTTTTTTTAAAAATTGAGGTTTTAAAATTATTATTTTTAAGCTGTCATTTTTTAAGATAAAGGCATGAAACTTGGCACAATGGTAGCTCTTAGGAAGGGCTTTAGTCGTACCAAATTTGAAACAGATCCGTTCATCCATTGATTTTTTAAGGATTTTTTTAAAAATTGAGGTTTTAAAATTATTATTTTTAAGCTGTCATTTTTAAAGATAAAGAGCTGAAAGTTGGCACCATGATAGGATTTAAATAGAGCTTTAGCCACACCAAATTTGAAACAGATCCATTCATCCATTGATTTTTTAGGAATTTTTTAAAAATTGAGGTTTTAAAATTATTATTTTTAAAATCGTCATTTTTAAAGCTAAAGAGATGAAACTTTGTACCATGATAGCTTTTAGGTAGAGCTTTAGCCATGCCAAATGTGAAACAGATCTGGGGCCAGTAGCAAGCCCTGTTAACAACAAAAGCAGCTTGCAATGAGTGAAGATACAGTCAGAAAAGATATTTGAGGGAAGGGGAGAATGTAACACACAGAGTATAGCAAAAGCTTCAAAGTACAGCAAAACCTACAAAAGTACAAAAGAGTGAGTGAAGTTAATTTCAGATACATTGAATCTCTCACTTGTTCTTTATTTCAGTGATTTTAACATTAAGTTGTTATGTAGAACAGATTTGTCTTAAATGTGTGCTGTAAAATCAGACATGTGACCAAGGCTATGTTCAGGTGGGCACGCCCCCTTGGTACTGGACATGCCCTCTTGGGGGGAACCATGTTGTCCTCCTTTTTGGTTTCCAAAATATGGTCACCCTACCCCCCCCCCCACTGCTAACATGCGCATGCATCCATTCACTCAAAGCAAGGCATCCCATTCAGACAATATCACATCAATCAATACACTCACACACTGCCAGTGCGCGCACCCACCCACCCACTCAGGATCACACACTCCAAAACATATGCACACACACATTCATTCACTCAAACAACCAAGCACCCTATTCACCCATACACTCTCTCACACACACATCTTACCTGTTATTTGCTTCTTCTTCTTCTCCTCTTCCTCCTCCTCTTCCTGCTGCTCTGGGCTGGTGATCATGCCAGCCCAGCAGAAGGCTAGATTGGCCCTGTGAGGACCAATCTAGCAGAAGTCTGGGAACGTGCCCTCCAGCCCACCCAGAACCGATCTAGGCCTTGTCCTTGACCGCGCCAGCCAAGGAGAAGGCCAGATCAGCGCTGGGGGCGGGGGCTGGAGGGCTGCATCCCCTCTAATCAGCTTCATAAGCTGTTCAAGGGCAGTCCTATATATGATATCAAGAGATTTTACCTCTTTCATATGACCAAAACACACATTTATCCAGTCTATGTGAGGGTAACTGAAGTAACCCATTACTACAACACTTTTTCCTTTGGATGCTTCTCTAACTTCACTGTGTATCTCAAGACTATAAGGGGGTTGGACTCGATGGCCTTATAGGCCCCTTCCAACTCTACTATTCTATGATTCTATGATTCTAAGCATATTTTGACATAAGATCAATCTGATCAATCAGAATAGAAAGGTCAGAGGTCAATTATCGGGCATTGTTAAAAAGCTGAGCAGCAGCTTTTAAAAATCGTGTTTCTAAGAAGAGACACACACACTCTCATGTATCTCACTTGTCCAGACTGAAAGAGTCTGTGGTGAGGCAGACTTCCATTTTTTCCTAGCTGCTGGGGCAGATTTCCCTTTTGAACCTGGTTGTCCAAGTAACCAGCCTGCTACAGGAAAGAGCTAGCTTGACCACAAAATTGCAAGAACTAGTGGCTGACTTTTGTATTGTGTCAACAAGTGTCCTCTGCACATGCTCAATTGTTTCATGCTTACGTGACCAGAACTGGCTAATAAATCAGCTGACAAACCCAGCAAACCTCAGAGAAGAGTGCTCCTTGGCAGAGGTACATCTTGTCTCCGTTGCAATGTGAATTCCTTTCTATCAATAGAGATGTGTTGGACCACAGGAAGTGTCTTCATAATGTATGGGCCACAACAAAATTCACCTGTAGTTGGCAAATGCTGTATCTCTCCAATTCTTCCCTTGCTATTGGGCTTTTTTAGGGTGACCATATGACTGGATTCGCCCGGATTTGTCCGGGTTCCTGATGGCAAATCCGGGAGGGGGAGGGGAAATCCGGATTTCCCCCCAAAGAGCAGCTCTAATGGGAATTAACAAAAATGCTCATAACTCCGTCATTTTTTTAAGATAAAGGCATGAAACTTGGCACAATGGTAGCTCTTAGGAAGGGCTTTAGTCATACCAAATTTGAAACAGTTCCGTTCATCCATTGATTTTTTTAGAATTTTTTTTAAAAAATTGAGGTTTTAAAATTATTATTTTTAAAATCGTCATTTTTAAAGATAAAGAGATGAAACTTTGCACCATGAAATAATTTAGGTAGAGCTTTAGCCACACCAAATTTGAAACAGCTCCGTTCATCCATTGATTTTTTAGAAATTTTTTAAAATTAAGGTTTTAAAATTATTATTTTTAAAATTGTCATTTTTAAAGTAAAAGAGATGAAACTTTGTACCATGATAGGATCTAGGTAGAGCTTTAGCCACACCAAATTTGAAACAGATCCGTTCATCCATTGATTTTTTAGGATTTTTTTAAAAATTGGCACTAGGGGTGTGCACGGCCCCCCCAATCTGCTTCGTGGCCCGATCCTCTTTGCGCCGCTCCGCCGTCTCCCGCTCCGCAGAGCAGAGCGAGATCCGGCTTCACCACCGTCACTATATCGGCGGTGGCGCAAGAGAAACCACCCACCCACCCTGCCCCCTTACCTTCCTCCGTCGCGGGATTCAATTGAGGCCCCGGTTGAAACCGGAAGAGGCCTCGGCCTTCACTTCCAGCTTCAACCGGGACCTCAATTGAAGCTGGCGACGGAGGAAGGTAAGCGTCCCTCCTCCCTGCTCCCTTACCTGGTGCTGCCGCCACCGCTGCTGCATGGATGGCAGCGCCAGATTAGTCCCCCTCCCCCCACTTACCTTCAGGCGAAGCTCCGGATTGAGGTGATCCTCTTCACCTCAATCCGCCGGCCCCCCCAATCGTCTTCGCCTCCGCCTTAACGGTATGCGAAGCCCCGCACTCCGCTCCTGCTTCTCCGGTTCGAGGAGAAGCGGAGCACATTCCTAGTTGGCACCATGATAGCTTTTAGGTAGAGCTTTAGCCATACCAAATTTGAAACAGATCTGGGGCCAGTAGCAAACCCTGTTTACAACAACAGCAGCTTGCAATGAGTGAAGATACAGTCAGAAAAGATATTTGAGGGAAGGGGAGAATGTGACACACAGAGTATAGCAAAAGCTTCAAAGTACAGCAAAACCTACAAAAGTACAAAAGAGTGAGTGAAGTTAATTTCAGATACTTTGAATCTCTCACTTGTTCTTTATTTCAGTGATTTTAACATTAAGATGTTATGTAGAACAGATTTGTCTTAAATGTGTGCTGTAAAATCAGACATGTGACCAAGGCTATGTTCGGGTGGGCACGCCCCCTTGGTACTGGACACACCCTCTTGGGGGCGACCATGTTGTCCTCCTTTTTGATTTCCAAAATATGGTCACCCTAATCCTTCTTAAAATATTTTTTTTAAATTAACAGGCTTGCCATTATTATCATCATTATCATCATCATCATCATCATCACCATCATCATCATTTATATCTCTTTTCTTGCTCATGGTGATTTTGCCAAGTCATGCTGACTATTGAACATGTTTTAAGGATGACTGCTTTCTGGATTTTGGCGTTCATGTATTTTGGTAGGCCTAATTTCTGAAGGTTGTTTGTAAAAAATAATAATGATGTGATGGTACTGGTTCCCCTCTATTCAGCCCTGGTTAGGCCTCATCTTGAGTACTGCATCCAGTTTTGGGCACCACACTTCAAGAAGGATGCAGACAAGCTGAAGCATGTTCAGAGGAGGGCAACCAGGATGATCAGGGGTCTGGAAACAAAGCCCTATGAAGAGAGACTGAAAGAACTGGGCATGTTTAGGGAGAAGAGAAGATGGAGGGGAGACATGATAGCACTCTTCAAATATTTAAAAGGTTGTCACACAGAGGAGGGCCAGGGTCTCTTCTCGATCCTCCCAGACTGCAGGACACGGAATAATGGGCTCAAGTTACAGGAAGTCAGATTCCAGCTGGACATCAGGAAAACTTCCTGACTGTTAGAGCAATATGACAATGGAACCAGTTACCTAGGTAGGTTGTGGCCTCTCCCACACTAGAGGCATTCAAGAGGCAGCTGGACAGCCATCTGTCAGGTATGCTTTGAGGTGTATTCCTGCTTTGAGCAGGGGCTTGGACTTGATGGCCTTGTTGTCTCCTTCCAACTCTACTTTTCTATGATTCTATGCTGGTGACTGATGTGACTAACTGAATAATTGTAACTTTTCCCTGTTGCCATAGTTCTTTAACTTCCATAGCCAGTGGTGTATATTTTTCTCTCTTATCCTCTTCCTTTTCTGCAACATTTTTGTGATTAGGTATTGCTACGTCAATGAGGTGAGTGTGTTTTTCTTGGTTGTTTTTGACTGTTATGTCTGGTTGAAGTTGAAACAAGCTAAGAGGTGCTAGCCTTTAGTCCATTTTGTTCCATGGCTAATGTTTGCAGGGTAATCATATTTTATGCTCTTTCTGAATGCTAGGTTGCTAGCTTATTGTACTAGATTTTGCTGCACTTGTCAACTGCTTCATTTGTTGAGTGGTAGCAGTATGCTGAATCTGTGTGTATGGATATGAGAAAGGTGATGGGGAGTGTTAAATGTTAGGAAAGGTGAAACTATGGACATCCAGTGAAGGATTTTCAGTCAGAAAAGATATTTGAGGGAAAGGGAGACTGTATCACACAGAGCATAGCAAAAGCTTCAAAGTACAGCAAAAGCACCAAAAGTAAGAATGAGTGAAGTTAATTTCAGATACATTGAATGTCTGACTTGTTCTTTATTCCAGTGATTTTAACATTAAGATGTTATGTAGAACAGGTTTGTCTTAATTGTGTGCTGTGAAATCAGACCTGTGACCAAGGTCGTGTTTGGGTGGGCACGCCCTCTTGGAGGCTGGACATGTTGTCCTCCTTTTTGGTTTCCAAAATATGGGCCAGATCTACACATCGTTGTGAAGGCGCTTCAGTGCGCCTTTATAAAATACGTACCTAAATGAGGTGCCTCTTTCTTTACTGCCTCATGCGCCTTTTCTTTCGTTTCGTTTCGTCGAAGCGGTTCACACTTCTGTCCCTTCCATCCCAAGTGGACGTTTCTTAGAGGCTGGCTTTGGTGGATGCTTGTGACGTTTTCTCTTGCTCCCCCCTTTTTTAAAAATTCCTCAAATCCCAGAATTCCCTTTTTGGGTCGTTGTGCTCGTTGTGGAGAAGATGGAGTCCATGGATAGTGGTAGGTTATGGACGGTTTTTTCTCCCTTTGGCCCGAAGTTCCCTGTCCACGTGCGTATGTGAGACGAACGAATGGGGGTTTTGTATATGAAGGTTTTTTCTCCCTTTGTCCCGAAGTTCCCTGTCCACGTGCGTATGTGAGACGAACGAACGGGGGTTTTGTATAGCAAGGTTTTTCTCCCTTTGGCCCCAAGTTGCCTGTATATGTGCGTATGTGAGACAACCGAACGCCTGTTATGAATATAAGTTTTTTTTCCCCTTTGGCCTGTAGTTGGATGCGCATGTGCGCATGTGTGATGAACAAACTAGTGCTACGTATAGGAATTATGTGTCTCCCTTTGGCCCCAAGTTGCCGGTACACGTGCGCATGTGAGACGAACTGCTATGTGTTTCAATTTAAACATTCCTGTTGGTTTAAACATTGTCTTTCAATTTTTAATACAGGTAATGGACGGCTTTGCAGCTTTGGGATTTCGGGGATCCTGCGGAGCCACAGATGGAATGCATAATTGCAATGTTGTTGCTGTATATTCCTTCACTCTCTTCCCGACTTTATGTTTTGTGTTATGTTGTTACATATTGAATAAAAACCTTTTGTATTGGCATCTGTACTTCCCTTTTCAACCAGTAGTCTCCAAAAATGAAGTTTTGTTTAAAAAATAACTTTATTTAAATTAATAATGTACATAAATAAAAAATAGCACTTCATTAAAAAGAGAACATGCATTCATCAGCAGACATAAAAACATCAAAATTAAAGGGTAATCTAAGGAGGGGTGGGGTGGGTTTATGTGTGGAGGGGAGGCTTTAAAGCACAATAGCCGCCACTCTGTAAAGAGCAGATGAACCTAACATGCACATATGCGCATCCCTATTAAGAGCTAAAAAAATATTAAAAAAGGGAAAGGCAACAGAAGAAAGGACTGAGGAAAATGGAAACCTCCCCCTCCCCCCTCGCCTCTGGCGGGAAAGGTGAACAGTAAAAATGGATGCTGCTTTTCCCGCCGGATTTGTGGGTTGCCTATAGACTTTAAAGCACAATAGCCCCCGCTCTGTAAACAGCAGATGAACCAAACATGCCCATATGCGCATCCCTATTAAGAGCTTAAAAAAAATTACAAATGGGAAAGGCAAAAGGGGAAAGGAATGAGGAAAATGGAAACCACCCACCTCCCCTCTCCTCGCTCGCGGGAAACGTGAGGAGTAAAAATGGATGCTTTTCGCACCGGATTCGTGGGTTGGCTATAGACTTTAAAGCACAATCAACGCTGCTCTGTAAAGAGCAGATTAACCCTAACCGAACAAGCACATATGCGCATCAGTAGTATATGGCCCTACTTCCTGTCAAATTTATGCAAATGAGCCATGTGGCTTTGTTTTGGTCACGTGACCAAAACAAACATCACGTGACCGGAAGTGACGTCACTAGCTGTCAAAACAAGCAGCCCGTGGCCGGAAGTGACGTCACCAGCTGTCAATACAAACAGCACGTGACCGGAACTGACGACACTAGCTGTCAAAACAAAACAGCACATGACCGGAACTGACGTCATCAGCTGTCATAACAAAACACCATGTGCCCAGAAATGCTGGCACTACCTGTCAAAAGAAAGGCCACGTGGCCGGAAGTGATGTTTTTTCTGCGGCGACCGGAAATGATGCTTTTTGCAGGCGACCGGTGGAACATGTCCAGGCATGTCTCCCCACAGCCTCTCAGCGGTTGGCTAAGGAATATCACATGGCCTGCCCCGCAACCAATAGGAAGAGTTTTCAGAACCCCTAAAGGATTCACCAGGGTGTGCAGTGCTTTTCAGACTTTCAACCCGTCGGGAACAGTTGCTGATTTTAAGCAGGAGACAACATGGAAACCCCCAGCACCCCGATGAGGCCTAAACCCAGAAAGATGGGCGTAATGCGATCTTCACCCTATCCTCAGGTTGGCATGAAACTTACACCAGATTCTCAGAACGTTATAAAAAATAGTTATGCCGCAACTGAGAGCACAACAGGACCTGGGGGGGGTTCTTTCCCACCGGCGCCCTTGAAAATTCAACCCAGACAGAAGGGAATTGTTTGTTCTTTCTCATATCCACCAGCAGACAGAAACATTACACCATGGTCTCAGAATATTATCAATAATAGTTCTGCTGCAACAACGACTATACCCTTATCTGTTGAACCTTCTGGATTTTCTTATCCACTGGAACCCTTGAATCTTCAGCCTAGAAATATGAATACTGACCAGATGATACCGGTAACTGAGAGCTTACCATTAGCTGGACACCCTTCAGGAGAGGTTTCTATTCTTGAAACTGCATCATGGGATGACGGCCGAATGGATTATACTGAACAAGGTCCTGACACAGAGGCTATGGATACTTCAGAGAGCCCTGAGGGGTTCACCAACACCGTCGAGGATGTGGATGGGGGTGTACTTAGGAAATTGTCTAATCGACCTATTGAGAAAATGGAGAGGTCCTACCCAAACTTGTCCTGGACGCCTTACCGATCACTGAAAGAGGAGGACCGGGAAAAGCTGAACAGGAGTAGCCTGCCGGTAAGATATTTCTTAATGTCTTGTGTGTTGGTAATTGCCCAGAAGAGGTACCAATTAATTAATGGTTTTTGCTTTTTCACAGGTTGATACGCTGACTGACAATTTTAAGAATCTGCAAATCGAGAGTTCCCGGAATGTAAACATTTCCTGTGTTTCATGCGTTTGCCCCTTTCCTGAGTGATAAGATTTACTGATGGCAATAAAAAATTGTGCTTTTTACGTGTGTGTCCATATCTTACTGAACAAGCAACATGGCAGAGCATGAAGAAATTCTAAAGAGTATATATTATACACCTGGAGAGGTGGGGAGCTTTGGAGGTGTGGCTCCTCTATTTCAAGAGGCCAAAAAGCAGTGTGAAAAACTGACTAAAAAACAGGTTATCTCATGGCTTTCAGACCAGGATGCATACACGCTGCATAGGCCTGGCAGAGTCCATTTTAAAAGAAACAAAACTATTGTGTCTGGTGTGGATGCACAGTGGCAGGCTGACTTAGTGGATATGCGACAGTTTTCTAAATGCAACAGGGGCTACAAATACATTTTAACAGTGATTGACATTTTGTCTAAATATGCTTGGGCTGTGGCTTTAAAAACTAAGACCGGTAAAGAAGTGTCCAGGGCCTTTAATGACCTTTTCAGTCAAGATGCCAGAAAGCCAGGCAAACTGCAAACAGACAGAGGGAAAGAGTTTCTAAATCAATCAGTAAGCAAGGTGTTAAAAGAACATGGTGTTCACCACTTTGTCACCAATAATGATGTCAAAGCAGCCGTGGTGGAGCGGTTTAACAGAACTTTCAAAACAAAAATGTGGAGGTATTTTACAGCGAATAATACCTTCAACTACATCGATGTGCTGCCACGCCTCCTAAAAAGTTATAACTACAGCTTTCACAGAACCATCAGGGCGCGACCTGTGGATGTTAATCAGGCTAACTCACTTGCAGTTTGGAAAACTGTCTATGGAGACAATGTTAACAGAAAAGCAGAGACCCCTTTGTTAAAAAAAGGGGATCACGTACGGATTTCTAAATGCAAGGGGGTCTTTGCTAAGGGTTATGAACAGAATTTTACCACAGAGTTATTTATAGTGGATGAAGTCATCAAAAGAGCAAAGAGACCTGTATACCTGTTAAAAGATTATGAAGGAGATGCTGTGGTGGGAACCTTCTATCCTGAAGAATTACAGAAAGTGAATGCCAAGGCGGATAGGACATACAGGATTGAAGAAATCTTAGCAACAAAAGGAAGGGGCAGAAGTAAGTGTCACCTAGTTAAATGGTTAGGTTGGCCTAGCAAGTTCAACAGTTGGGTGAACGCTTCTGATCTTCGTGAACCTGTATAGAAGTGTAGAGAAGAAGTATGGGTGATCATGGGTTTTACGTTACCTTGCCCAGCAATGCCTGTGCTTCAGCTTTTCCAAACAACAAGAGTTCAGCATACACTATACAATTAGCAAGAGCTCTGGATCTTCCAGGATCGTGGGAAGTGGGGTTAGTTGAAATACAGTATCCACACAGCTGGGAGACTCTAACTACCTTCGGACGATTTGAAATTTCTGACAAGGAACGTATGTATCGTTTAGTTCTGTGCAATGGTTATTATGCTGACATCCCGGAGGTGATTGAAAAGATGAACAAACTTATACATGGTGGTCATAAAGTGACCCTACAGTACGACGCTGTGTCCAGAAAGGTTAGTCTACAGCCTGCAGGAAAATTTACCTTTCAATGTGATGCAGAGTTGGCCCAAATATTAGGACTGAGTCCTGACGTGGCTGTCAAAGAATTCCCTTTTTATGCAGACATTACCCGGGGTTTTAACACCTTATACGTGTACACAGACATTGTGGAGCACCAGATAGTAGGAGACTATTATGTACCGTTATTGCGTTGCGTACCCGTGCGTGGAAAGAACAATGAATGTGTAACCCTTGGTTATGACAAACCACACTACCTGCCTGTATGCAGGGATCACATTGACACTATCACCATTGAAATAAAGAACGATCAGAACAAAAACGTACCATTTCGTTTTGATAAGGTGACGGTGAAGCTGCACTTTCGCCCCCGGAGAGCTTTTGTCTTTTAAAAATGCCTATTTTGAAAAGCTATGGGGATCCAGCCGTTTATAGGAATTATTATAAGGCACAGGCTGGATATGCCCTGCCTGGATACCATGGTTCTCCGGTTATGTATGGCGCAGGACTTGGCGGGATTTTCAGGAGCCTATTCCGAAAAGCAATCCCCCTTTTGAGAAGAGGCCTAGATATCATTAAACCCCACGCAAAAAACGCTGCTCGTAATATTGCTAAAGATGTGGTAGGCCATGTTACACAAGAGGTTTTGAACAGAATGAACACCCCACCTCCACAAGATGGGACAGGGTTGATGTACATTAAAAGGAGGCGGTCTCTAAAAAGAAAAGCCTCACAGGTGAGCCTGGTTGGTCCGCCCCAACCCATTAAAAGGAAAGCGCAGCGTGGAAAGAAACGCCAGAAACGACAAACTGCATCAAAGAGGCGGCGGTCTAGTTCAGCTAAAAGAGATATATTTTAAGACATCGCCATGGCTTTTATCCACTGCGGCTCTGAAGAATGCACTAAATCTGAACTTGATCTATTCAACATTGGCCCCACACAGACCAGTATTGAGAGAAGTTTGTTTATTGAGGTACCACCCTTGTCAGCCCTTACAGACACGGCACCCCTCGATTTCTTCATTGCCGGAAATGGTGAAGATTACATGGACTTAAATAACACCTTACTCTATGTGTGTTGCAAAATTGTCAATCCTGACGGAACCAACCTTGCTGCAGCTGCAGAGGTAGGCCTGGTGAATTATCCAATAGCCTCCCTCTTTAGTCAGCTGGATGTGACACTTGGTGATCGTTTAATAAGCCAAAGCAATAATTCATATCCGTATAGAGGTTATTTTGAAGCTGTGTTGAACTACAGCGAGGATACCCTAGCAACACAATTCTCTGCTGGGCTCTTTTACAAAGATATACTGGGGGAACTTGAATCTGCAGATCTGGATGGCAACAATACCGGGTTTATTAGAAGAGCAAATCTGACTGCTCAAAGCCGGAAAATAGACCTGTTGGGACACCTCCACGCCGACCTGTTTTTTCAGGAAAAGCTGTTGTTAAATGGGGTTGATGTGAAAATTAAACTTACCCGCAGCAAAGATGCATTCTGCTTAATGTCAGACGTTGCAAACACCCCTTACAAACTACAAATTTTGTCAGCCTCGCTTTTTGTTAAAAAAGTGAGAGTTGCACCTGGTGTTCGTTTGGGTCATGCAGAAGCCCTGTTGACAGCTAATGCCAAATATCCTGTGGATCGTGTGAGCATGAAAGTGTTTAGCATTCCAAGGGGAAGTCGTGTCGCCAACCAGGAAAACCTGTTTTTGGGGCAATTACCTAAACAGGTAATTATAGGCATGGTGGATAATGATTCTTACAGCGGCGATTATCATAAAAACCCATTTAATTTTCAACATTTTTATACAAATTTTGCTGCCCTTTACCTGGATGGAGAACAGATCCCCACGAAACCGTTCCAGCCCTCCTTCGAAGAGGGGCACTGTGTTAGAGAATACATGAGTCTCGTACAGGCCGCTGGCAAACAAATGAAAGATAGGGCTCTTTTAATTGACCGCGAGGACTATGCTAGAGGTTACACCCTTTTTGCATTTGATCTGACACCCGACCAAGAAGGCGGAGACCACTATTCTTTGATTAAAACTGGAAACCTGAGGGCCGAATTTCGCTTTGGTAGAGCCCTGGCTGACACAATCACCATGATCGTGTATGGTGTTTTTGACAATGTGATAGAGATAAACCATAGAAGAAATGTCCTGTTTGACTATATGTAACATGGACAGTGTACAGTTAACTCGTGTCCTATCTTCAAACCACTACACCAGCGCGGCTTTCTATGGGGTGTTTCCCAGTGACATGCTACCCAGACGATGGTTACAGCAGCGTCCTGTGTGTTTGGTGGTTAACACCCACCCTCACAAACTCCCAGGAGAGCATTGGCTAGCCATCTACTTGACAGAAGACAAGAATGGAGAATTTTTTGATTCCTACGGACACCCGCCAGACCATCCGCTGTTTCCTGAAACCATCATGAAATTTTTAACCAAAAATGCACGCAAGATCGCATTTCAGCCCCGACAAATACAGGCTCCAGATTCAGTTGTTTGTGGCCATCATTGTGTCTTCTTCTTACAGCAACGATGCAAGGGACTAACATTTAAACAGATCCAAGAACTGTATTCTTACGATTTACAAGGGAATGACCAAATGGTTTTACAATTTATTAAAAACAAGAAAAATGTACGCGGCCGTGGTTCAAGCGTATTTCAGACCACCCAAGGCTGTATGTCCTGTTCTGCTTTTCATAGCTATGTTTTCTAATAAAAATTGAGTTTAAAAGATTTTTACTTGTGTGATTATTCTTAGCCACTAAACAGACACAGACAGTAAATAGGTTTTAACATATTAAAACATTTATTTTTACATCTTCAAAAACATTACGGTGTTATAACTTGAGCCAGGTATGAGGACTAGATTGTCTTTTCTTTTTAGAAGCCTTGTGAAGAGTTGCCGGCGACCGAATAGATGAGGGTACAGCTCCTGGGGAGCTTTTTAGGTGTTCTAAAACTTCTCTGTTGGCAGAATTGCCTACTACAGACGTTGGAACATTTAGCTCAGCCATGGATTGCAGAAAAACATCCCAACCTTTAGGGACGCGCCTGGGTGGCAGTGGATGATTTTGGGTAACCCCTCTGATCAAATCCAGCATATTGGAACCGGTTACAGCAACCCCTTTGTACACAAAGGTTCCTTTGTCATCCCATGAAGAAACACTTTTGTTTTGCTTCATTTTGTTTAATAGCAATCTGGCGTTGTTCTTAGATCTGGCCGGGATGCTGTCCAAGACTTCTTGAAACATCGTGTCAGTATTTACAGCCACTGGTTCTTCTTCAGAGGTCTGCTGGTGTTGTGTCAGAAACAGGCTTAGTTTTTCTTTCTCTGCCTCTTTTTGTCTTACATGCGTTAGATATTTTTGAAGCAGAGCATCGTAGCGTTTAGCCTTCTCATATTCTGTTAAGTCAGATCTTTGAAGGACCCCCTGCATCTCAGTATCTAAGGCATAGATTGTAGCAGATCTGATGTTTTCTTCTTTAGGGGGCCCCCCTTTTAATTGTTCCAGCTGGCGGCTGGGTACCAAATACATCTTCTCGGTATACTCCATTATTGGCTACTTAAAAGGCCAGTTATCAGAGGAATGGCAAAACTTAACAGCGGTGCAATGAACCCCCCAGACTGCTTCACCAATTGTCTCTTCTTTTTTAAAGAGACTCTTTTGTTGCCCAGGCTTTTGATAAAGCGACGTCTTTTTCTTAAGACACGTACCTGGCGAGAAGTCAGTGGTATGTTGCCTTTTAAAGTATTGAGTGCAATTTCAGAGAGGGCCGCTATAAAATCGTCTGAAGCGGTGGTTATAATAGCTTTCCTCTGGCGTGGTGTGGCCTTAATTAGAACTTTTAAGAGGGCCAGATTTCTCTTTACGCGATTAGACATGTTTCCTGTTTGAGGGATCGCCGGTAACAGAAGGCATACCACTAATGGCCACTCCTTTTATAACTAGGTGTACCTTTTTTCATAGTATAGACCACAGGCCACTCTGGTGGGAAAATCCCCGTTCTCAACCGGTAAGATTCGGGGGTGGCGGCGTTTAAATCCACCAACAGATAGCCGTAGGGTTTAAATGTGGCATCGTAGAAAGCTTCCATGAAATAGCGGGTATTTCCCGGGAACATCTGACGGGCTAGAGTCGCAATCTGTAATTTATCCCTCGGGTTTTTGAACAGCACCATATATTTTGCATTTAGACTAATGGTGCGGTTGCTTTTTCCTTTGCAGAAAATATTCTGTGTAATGAAAAAAATACTCAAGTTCCTGTGGTGCACGTACTGCGTAAAGGCTTTCTGAATTTCATGGCTGTTAGAAGCAGAGTCCATAAGATCATCCATAATTAACAAATTTGGTTTATTGACAGGCAAAAGTTCATCATCATCCAGCTTTTCAGGCATTCCTTCCACAAACTTAATAAAAGGATATTTACACAGCAGTTCTTTGTACAATGGTTGCCAACAGCTATAACACCATACTATATTTTCAGGCATCACCGAGAGCAGGGTGTGTGCATTGTCTAGCAAATTTTTAATAAAATAGCTTTTACCGCAGTTGCTTGGCCCTGCCAGAATGGCCGAGAAGGGATGCTGCCACCTGGTATCCATTAAAATCCGTAAGGCAGGGTTTTAAAGTCCCCAGTGAGGACCCTTTTATCATACACCACTCTGAGTGTTTTTTTAAGGATACCTGACTCAATTAGCCACTGTTTTTTATTCCTCACAATGGTCCCTTGCTGGACCACAATGTTTTTCGGATCTGTGTGATAATCTAAGACAAGCTCCTTCAATGTGTCAAAGTTGACCTTTTCTGAGTTGGAGAAGTTCAGAGTAATGCCTTTTACCTTGACACAAAACTTGCCTGAGGATAAATGAAAAGCATATGTTTTAGGACCACCCGACACAAACTCTGTGATGAACTGTTCTGGTGGGATCTCGCTGGTCAGGTCCCCTAAGAAGTCACCCAGTGGAGGATTCTGTTCCCCCTTCCGGCTCACAAATATCACAGAATCTGTGTCATGGTATAAACATCTATCTTGCAACATATCTAACAAGTTATACAATTCTAAACGTGCATAAGCGGTCATAAAAGAGGCTATCACAACATTAGTCTTTCCCGATACTGTGTGGAGACCTTTTGCATGTTTCCAGGACACACTGACTGTGTCCTCATCTATAATTTCAAAGTTTGAAACCTCATAGCGTGGAGAAAATGCATACTCCAAAAGCTCAGCAGGATCCCTTACAATAGTAGTATTCATTAAGTTTGTGCGTTGGCCAAATTTACCCCACAAAGAATTGAGGAACAGCTTTGCAATTTGACGCTTTGCAGGGTTCACAGCAATCTCATGTGGACGTAATTGCACACCTTCTTTCTCAAAGAAATCATTGACATATTTTCTTTTTTTCTCCTCATCTGTACACCAAGAGGGGTACCCGGATGCCTCTTGCTTCTGGCGCAGATGCATTTTTATATAATCTGAAAACAATTGATCAGATTTTTCCTCAAAATGCCAAATTTCTGAAATGTTCAACACTTTGTAACCCTTCTCCAGTGCTTTCAACAATTCAACAGTACACCACGTTCCTTCAATAGCCCTTTCCTCATCTCTGTGAGAACAACACTCCTGCTGTTTAATCTTGGCACACGTGTGGCACAATGGGAACATGAGTTTGCCATCCATCCTAACAGGCAACACAGGGAAAAGGAGGCGGCGTGGGGGGAGCATTTTAACTTTAGCAAGGCCAAAATAGCTAGAGAGCGGCCCAAAATCCTTATGGATTATTTTGGGGTGTCCAATTGGGTATTCTTTGGTTTTGTTAACAAATGGGTACAGACTGGTGAAGTCATAGTAATGAATTTGCTCATCAGCCTTTGGCTTATAATAGAGACAGATGGCGTTTGTTCTTCCCCCAAAAAGAGAATCTCTAGGCTGTAGAGGCTGAGGCAGACACTTCTTACTTAGGAATGCTCTGAGTTCCCCATCAGATTCCAACATCTCCTTCCACTCGTGCTCCCAAAGGGTTCTGACATTGAACCCCTGCCTTCTGAGATAGTCAGCTTTGTTTTGTGTACGGTAGTTCAGCTCGCGATAAGTTGTGTCAGTCATTGGGTTTCGACCGTTCTCATTGTAACAAACAGAGCAGCCGTGGAAAAAGCAGTCATTAAACTCAAAGGCTGTTCTACACCCACCAATTTCTGAATACCCATCAAGGAAATAAGGACCTTCTTTGAACTCCCCACCTTTCAGGGCATGTTGTATCTCGATACCCTCCGTGTGCTCTACAAACATCAACCACTGTATTGAAGGTGTGGAATACCGCTTTATCTGCATATTGTAGTTGTCGTATGGGAGAAGAGCTATGCTGTTTTCTTTTAAAAACATGTGTCTAAACATAGCCATGCAGACACTGGCTAGAGTAAGGTACTGGAAAGGATCAAGACCTGTTGCAGATGAACCATCCCCAGCGGTCATCTGCATGATTTCTTCTCGGTACAGGATACAGGCCTTTCTCAGAATTTTAACATCTTGCTTGCAGTAGTACATGAGCTCTTTTTGGAGGTTAAAAGTGTTGCTTTGATTTTCCCTATACCATGAGAGAAATTCTGCTCTCTCTCCAGGCATCATGCTGTCAACGCCATACTGATCTATGCTGGGCATAGGCCCCACATAATCCCAGTTTTCAGCGGTGTTGAAAAAATGTGGGAAATGCCCTTTGCAACCTTCAAAGCCCATGGCCTGTGGTAATTTCGCCAGTTTCATGGGCAAGAAGTTCAGGCTGTCTATAAAACGGATTCCAAGCTTCCTCACCGTCACACACAATAGTTTGCCGCCTTGTGTGACAAGATCCACGTCCATCTTTTCTGCAATGAGCTGCCTAACTATGAAGTAACTATCATACCCCCCAGCGTTGTGGGCCACAAAAGTCCAGTTCCTGTACTTTTTATCAATAAACCTTTTGACAAAGTCAGAAGTACAATCTTCCCCTTTAAACTCCCATGCATCCGTTTCATTGAGGGCCATTGCAAAAATGTAGTTGGGAGAGTGTATCCCCGTTTCCTGTGTGCATTCAAAGTCAAAAAAAATATACTTATCAGAAATGTCACATTTGTTGACAGGGGGCATGAAGCACCGGTGACTCTTTATATCACAAACTGGCTTTTCACACTGCTTGCAGCATTTCAACTTGCACTGGTGTTTCTTTGGGACATAAGAATTGCAAGTGTCACACATAATTTTAGATTTACAGTCCACCTTCTTTAGAGATGCCATAGCACTGTGTCTCTCTAAGCAGTCTCTGGACCTACAGAATAACCTGCAAGAAGGACACCGCATCTCTTGCCCTGGCTCACACAGCGCCTCTAAACATAAACGGCAGAAAAATTTGCAGTTGTGACTATGACTGTACACATTCCCACAAATGCTGCAGTAATTTTTACTACCGAAAAATGCTTTTATGTTTAGAATCCCATAGTAATGTTCATCATGTAGCAATAGATGAAATGTTTGAGTGTGTACCGGATCCCCAGTCCTAAATATCTCCCAGCCCTTAGCCCCATGCAGAACCACAGCAATATTTACTTTGAAATGCCTTTCAAAGGCTGCCACGTCACTCAACATTATTTTGTTGTCTTCTGAAAACCCCAGCTCTCTATACAGCTGCCTTGCCCCGTCTATTAACTCCCCAAAGGTGGGTCTTTGTGGGGCCATAACTGCCAAGAGACCCCCGCCAAAACACAAATTGCTATCGGTGCTGCTTAGATCCACTAAAAACCGCCTTTTTTTCTGCACTAACTGGCTGTGGAGCAGAGTACTTATAACTCTACGTCCCCGTCCTCCACTGTTACGGATAACTAATACATTTAGGCGCAAAGTCCCATGAATGTGGATTTCGGCATTGCTCTGCATGAGGTTTGCGAGGTTGTCCATGAGATCCGAAGCAAGCAGGCCCCCTCTGACCCTCTGCACAGTGTAGAGAGAGTCATTTAGTCCACCACCATCTAAACGTAATTGAACAAGATCCCCAGCCTGTAACCTCACATTAAGGTCATCAAGAAGGCCCTGAACAGCCTCTCGGATTGCCTCTTGTATCAGGAGTGGATGGTTTAATTGTTCCAGGTTGGCAAACCTGAAGGTTTCCCCATATCGAGAAACAGGCAGGCGTGGTGAATGCCATTCCCACCTATTCAGCCTCTCCAGATAAACTCTTGGCAATTCATTGGGTGATAGAGGGCTTTCCTCAAGGGGTTCTGGGGTACCTAGTCCAGGGTCTGTAGGGGATGCCTGTACAGAATCACTTGCACTCAGAATAGACGGCTCCACAGACTCTAAATCAGCCATATGTGCTGCTTGTGGAGATTCAGCATTGCGGGAGGTGGTTGGAGCTGTCTTTGAAGCTTTGATTTTTTGTAAAAAATTTAACATTGATGGACTTCTTTTCCCCACAGCTTTCATGCGTTTAGCATTCCTAACGCGCTTTGATATGTACTTGTATTTTAATGCTAGATCTTGTGGGTATCCTTTGCGTGTGCGACAACGATGCCTCAGCTGTCCTGCTCCATGCTGTCTCATCTTGTTCAGGCCCTCTAAATACTTTTGCATGTTAGAAATTTTAGCCCGGGCTGCTTCCAAATATTTTGTTGATGTATGGGGTCTCAGTAAGCGGGCACTCAAAGCTGACATAGTCTCCTCAGTACATTGCTTGTACCATTCAAACACGTCATCTAAATTATCAGAAGCAGAAGTGCCCACTTTCCGTTTTTTAAATGGCTTTAAAGTGTTCCCCGTGAGGTGTTTGAGTTTTCGTTTGGCTTTACCGTGGCCTCCAGGTCTGTCGTCCTTTGATGCTTGGGGCCCCTCATGTGTTGTCTCAGTCTTTGAATCTTGAGGTTTGAGATTCTCATTGGTTGCGTGGTCATCCGATTGTTCTGAAAAAAATAAACATTCAACATTTGCACAATATTTTCATGACAAGATAACACTACCCTCAAAATAAAAATGAAATAACAATCATGTTTGTCTTTACCTTGATTTTCAGTATGGGTAGGTTCATGTATGGGGCTCTGGCTCCCTGGTTGAGCGATTTTCTTTTGTTGCGACATTTCACAAACACCCTCTGTAAAACACAAGTAGTTTGAATACACAACAGGTATTCCTCAGGTATTCCTCAAGGACATGTTGGGGCTAGCCCACATATGACCAGATACAACACAAAAGAGCGTCGGACTTTTTTTTACTATGCTTCAAAGGCCAATGGATCCTGTATCATTTGATTATGTTTACAAACTCTTTGTAAACTATTTGAACTGTACTTCTGGACAACCATCACCTAAAACATCACAATACAGAACAACTCTGATTTTACAGAAACTTACCTCTATGTATCACGATTTTGCTAACAAGGAGCTGTTGACGCTTATGGATACACTTGAACTGCGTTCTATGGAGGACGGCTGTAGAATTTTCAATCTTGTGATGAAAGAAGAATTTTCTGATGGAAAAATTAATTTTGGACGTTTATTATCGATTATTCTGTTTGGGTTTGCTCTTTTAAAGAAACTACAAGCATGTGGGATTCTTATGACTCATGAAAACACAAGACAGATGGTAGAGTTCATGGCAGAATATATCCACAACACCAAGGCACAGTGGATCAATGAAAATGGCGGCTGGGTATGACTCCTTTGAAGAAATGGGGTAAAAGGCAAACTATATTAGTACTGTATATCCTAACTGAAACTGCTTTACTCTCTTTACCACAGGAAAATGGATTATTCAATGTGGCTAAGGCCGAGAAACCGTCCCACCGTACGGGAGAAAAATGTCTGTCTTTTTTTCTTAAATGTTACGCTCTGAAATGGCTGTTTTTTCCTGTATAGAAATTTCAGCTGTGTCTATGAATTAAAATACCTTAAGCCATAAGTGTGGGACTTTTTATTATTGTTACAGTAGTGGCCACTTACCCAAGGCACAAGCATTTTACCCTAGCTCCAATTTAAAGGGTTCATAGTTAAAATGTAAAACGCCTTATATTTAAGTAAAAGTAACTACCTTCTCATACACACGGCCATATGCTTGGGCTATTTTTTATCATGCTCCCTCAATTGAAAAGATGGAGTTTCTACACCACAATCAAAATTAAAATAAGCATGCATTTAGGATTTGCTATTCTGTGTATTTAGCAGAGATAAATAAGCCGAAAAAATATTTCTTTAGAAATAGAGAGTTGAAGGAAAAGAAAAAATCACTCACCATTTACATGCCGGAGAACTTCAGATTCCTATGGGCTGCAAAGATGGCTTCTGCATTGCTCTGATTCTTTATATACTTTTTGGCTCTGGGTGTTGTCCTTCAGGTTCTAATTTTGAAGACTGTCATTGGCTGAGACTTCCAACCCCATTACAACAGTGATTAGATTTGCCCCTGGTGGAAACCTATGATGACTCCACAATGGCTTAGTTGCTTATGACCCATGCAACAGTGATTAGATTTGCCTCTGGTGAAAGCCAATGTTGACCCCACACTGGCTTAGTTCCTTCTGCCCCATGCAACAATGATTAGGTTTGCCCCTGGTGAAAGCCAATGTTGACTCCACAATGGCTCAGTTCCTTCTGCCCCATGCAACAGTGATTAGATTTGCCCTTGTTCATTTCCTTCCCTGGCCCCCCACCCTGGCTTAGTTCCTTCCATGATGGGATTATGTACCTGTGGTGTGAAATAAAATAAAACTATTGCTTACATAAAGAAATAAAGTTTTCTTTATTTTTTAATTCTCAATGATGCAAAACAATTTAACAATGAAGGAATTTAGACAGAATTTCTAAAAACAGCATTTACAGATGTAAGAAATGACTTATAGGGCCGATCTTTGATTACGCGTTCTACATGTTGAAGAAAGGATTGGTCGGTGGTCTTCATAATTTTTTCAAGGTACATTCGAGGATTTATAGCTCTGCTAATCTCTGTAGTCAGAATTAAGACCTGGTCCACATTCTCTGAGGTCAAAGCAAGACAATTTAGAGAATAACCAATGAGGATAACAACATGCAACACAGGCTGAAACCAGAGTTTTGCACAAAGAATGCGTAGTTTTGTGGAAATGTCATTTTCTGTCCATACTGTACATTCGTGAGAGCTCTGTCCAGGGGCCTGTATTGTACATCCAATACAGCTCTCATACAGATACTGGCTTAGGCAGTGTTTCAAGATGCCATAAATGGTTGCTCTGACAATTCCACGCATAGCTCCTCGACGCTTTCTTGGTAAAATGTGCTGTGTTTCATCAATCGACAGTCCAAGAAGATTTTTCAGGGTGAGATGCGCCGGCTGATTGTTTGCCAATGCTTCAGGAGCCTAAAAGATATTTTAAAACTATTAACATTAAATCTATTTGGAAAACTTTTTAGACAGAACACTGAAAACACACACACCTGAATGTGAATGTTACTTGCAGAAGCCATATTCCAAAGCTCAATAGGTGACGGCGGGATGCTAGTATTGATGCACTTCTCAGGTTCTTCAGCTGTTACAGCCTCTGCTGCTGGCTCCTGGAAATTTAAGGGGAAAATGTAATTTTCTGTAACTCTTACAAGTTGTTTTTGCACATAAATAGGATGCCAGAAAAAAAAAGTTTTACCTGCATTATAGAGTTTGGTATCGAGATAGAGTCCAACAAGCTTTGCCATATTTGTGAGATCTCCTCATCTTCCTCCTGTGGGGTCTTTGTTGGTGGGAACTGTTCATCGTCAGAGCTGGTGCTGAGATAACGCTTTCTGGGTTTAGGCCTCTCTGGTGCCATCGGGGTAGACACCTCTATAGGCCTCATCGGGGTGCTGGGGGTTTCCATGTTGTCTCCTGCTTAAAATCAGCAACTGTTCCCGACGGGTTGAAAGTCTGAAAAGCACTGCACACCCTGGTGAATCCTTTAGGGGTTCTGAAAACTCTTCCTATTGGTTGCGGGGCAGGCCATGTGATATTCCTTAGCCAACCGCTGAGAGGCTGTGGGGAGACATGCCTGGACATGTTCCACCGGTCGCCTGCAAAAAGCATCATTTCCGGTCGCCGCAGAAAAAACGTCACTTCCGGCCACGTGGCCTTTCTTTTGACAGGTAGTGCCAGCATTTCTGGGCACATGGTGTTTTGTTATGACAGCTGATGACGTCAGTTCCGGTCATGTGCTGTTTTGTTTTGACAGCTAGTGTCGTCAGTTCCGGTCACGTGCTGTTTGTATTGACAGTTGGTGACGTCACTTCCGGCCACGTGCTGCTTGTTTTGACAGCTAGTGATGTCACTTCCGGTCACGTGGTGTTTGTTTTGGTCACGTGACCAAAACAAAGCCACATGGCTCATTTGCATAAATTTGACAGGAAGTAGGGCCATATACTACTCGCATCCCTATTAAGAGCTAAAAAACTATTAAAAATGGGAAAGGCAACAGAAGAAAGCAATGAGGAAAATGGAACCGAGTTCACCTGTCCTCGCACACGGGAAAGGTGATGATTAAAGATGGATGCTGCTGTTCGCACCGGAAATGGTATCGGAAGTCAAAGGGCAACAAAATAAGTCTGGGCGGAGCGGGGCAGGGAGGAAAGAGCGAATAATTGTTACACACGTTGGAAGAAGGGACGCCTTAAATTCACTTAAGATGGACTAAATAACAGCGCCCAAAAGCCGGGAAAATGCGCTTTGAAAGTAAGCCTGTGTGTCTCGATGAGCTTCGGGGCGCACTCCAGATGTACGCAAGTGCCTTCGCAACGACGTGTAGATCTGGCCATGGTCACCCTACTAGGGCAAGATGCAAGTGCTATGGAACTGATTGGACAAAGTGATCACTGTGCTATCTAACTTAATTTACATATAAGTGGGAAATTGCCAAGGAAATCATAGAATCATAGAATAGCAGAGTTGGAAGGGGCCTACAAGGCCATCGAGTCCAACCCCCTGCTCAATGCAGGAATACCCTAAAGCATACCTGACAGATGGTTGTCCAGCTGCCTCTTGAAGGCCTCTAGTGTTGAGTTTGACTTCAAAAGAGGAAACTTCTCTAATACTGGTAAAAAGGAAGTTGTAAGGGAAAGTCGAAAGAGTCAGACCTTTCAAGAGTGCTTTGGGGATTACTCAATCCCAATATAGAAGCTCAGCTAGTATGAATAGTGCTGGTGAGGAAAGACAGAACAAAGTCCAAGAGTCACCAGCATGGTTAGCAAGAAGTGTCAAGGAAGCTATTAGAGACAAGAAGACTTCCTTCATAAAATGGAAGTCTTGTGGATCCCAAACTTGCACATAGGAAACTCGAACAGATTACAAAGGGGGGAATGGGGGAGCAATGGGGTGAGGATATTGCTAATAATAAAAAATATCAAGGAAGTCTTTCAATACATCAGAAGGAGCTAGCTGGCTAGGGAAGGACCATTGGATGACAAGGGAGTTAAAGCAGCACTAGAGGAGGATGACAGGATTGCAGAGAAATTGAATGAATTCTTTGTGTCCATCTTCACTCCAAAAGATATAGGCTATATGCCCATGGATGATTAATTGAGGCAAATAGTGCTCACCAGAGATCTTATCAGTAAGATTCTAGACCTTATTGATGAATTGAAAACAAACAAATCACCATGTCCAGATGGTATCCATATGAGAATTCTTAGAGAACTCATGTGTGAAATTGCTAATCCTTGTCACTTTTGTAGAGTCTGAGCCTAGCAGTTGTAGGTTTAAGGGTCCAAGAGTTCCAAAGTGGTTAGCATAAACAGGGATCAGGCAAAATACAAGGTCTTAAGGCAAAAGAAAAGGTCTCAGCATTCCAGGTCACAGGCAACAAGGTTCCAAGGCAACACACCAGATAAGGGGCAGCCAGCTGGTCAGAGTCTAGTCCAGAAGTACTCAATCAAGGAAACAGTCTGGAGTCAAGCTAAGGGACTCCTGTGTGTGTGTGTGTGTGTGTGTGTGTGTCTGTGTGTGTGTGTGTGTGTGTGTGAGAGAGAGAGAGAGAGTATGGGTGAGGGTGCCTGGTTGTCTGAGTGTGTTTTGGAATGGGTGATCCTGTGTGTGTGTGTGTGTGTGTGTGTGTGTGTGTGTGTGTGTGTGTGTGCATGTGCGGGCAGTGTGTATATTGATGTGATGATGTCTGAATGGGATGCCTGGTTATTTGACTATGAATGGATGCATGCTTGCAGTGTGTGTGTGGGGTGAGGAGGGCTGTAGTTTGCCGCAATTTGTGGGGGATGATTTGGAGGTGATATTCCTATTAAATAATGAATTTTGACCCATAGACCTTCCTCCAATTTGTTTGATATAATTGGCATGATGTATATTTTATAACAATGGCTGATAATTGTCTATCGTTCTTAAAAATCTTTTAAAAATTTACAGGGTTGCCATTATTATCAGCAGCAGCAGCAGTTTATTGTGCTAGCCGAAGGCCATGACAAATACATCCATAGAAAAGCATACAACTATAAAAGTGCACAATAATTTCAAATAACCAAGAGAACCATACGGACAACCTTAAATTTACTGTGACTAAAGCTCTCATTTCGCTCAGCACTCTGAGGGCCTTACTAGACGAGGCCTTAGCGTGCCTTCTGACCCGGTTTCCCTGCTGTGCGTCCAGATGACGCACAGGGGAATCCGGAGGCAGGCCGCGCTGAGGCCTCCTTCAACGCGCCATAAGCAAATGCGCTTATGGCACGCTTTTTCCCCAGCTCCGGCCTCAGGCCGGGGCTGGGGGAAGTGTGGAGACTTCTGCGGCTTTTTGCAGCTCCTTGCTTACTTGCGAGGAGCCGCGAAAAGCCACGGACCTGGCACAGCGCTCATAGGAGCGCTGTGCCCATCGGCAGGGGGGGGGAAAGAGAGGGGAGGGGCAAGGATGGCAGGGTGGGTGGCACGGGGGGAGGGGGGGAGATCGCGCCACGCGCCGCCCGAGCAAGCATTTGCCAGGCATTGCCCGGGCAAGCGCCGCTCGGCTGCTTGTTCGGGCGGCGCGCGGCGCGATCTCACCCCCCTCTCCCCGTGCCACCCACCCTGCCATCCTTCGCCCCCCCCATACAAAAACTTTTTAAAAAAACACTCACCGTCTCCGGAGACTTCGGGCCGCACCCGGCCCCTTTAAACAAACAAACAAAAAATGGCGGACGCCGCAGGGACGTGACGTCCCTGCGCGTCGTGTGTGTGGAAGCCTGGGGGAGGCGCACTAACAGTAGTGCGCCTCGGCCCCGCCTCCCTGCTGGTGTAAGCCAGCAGGTCTAGCAAGGCCCCGAGTCTCCGTGGCAGTTTATAGCAATTTTATCTAGTTCTCTCTTCCTAATCTTTTTCGCTGCCAGTGCAAACAGGGCCACTTTATGAGTGACATTAACTGTTGGTATCGCTAAGGAGGAAGATAACTGTTTCTGCTTGGGCATTCATGCCTCCATATGTCAGCAGCGGTTTCAAGAGTCTCTCTCTTGGGTCCCTATACAGAGGGCAAGCTAACATATAGTGTGCTATGTCTTCCACTTGTTGTTGACCACACATAATCTTGATTCAAATGGTACCTTGTGGTAGCGTCCATCCAGCACTGCGGTTGGCATCATAGAATCATAGAATCACAGAATCATAAAATAGCAGAGTTGGAAGGGGCCTACAAGACCATCGAGTTCAACCCCCTGCTCAATGCAGGAATCCACCCTAAAGCATCCCTGACAGATGCTTGTCCAGCTGCCTCTTGAAGGCCTCTAGTGTGGGAGAGGCTACAACCTCACCAGGCAACTGATTCCATTGTTGTACTGCTCTAACAGTCAGGAAGTTTTTCCTGATGTCCAGCTGGAATCTGGCTTCCTGTAACTTGAGCCCGTTATTCCGTGTCCTGCACTCTGGGAGAATCGAGAAGAGATCCTGGCCCTCCTCTGTGTGACAACCTTTTAAGTATTTGAAGAGTGCTATCATGTCTCCCCTCCATCTTCTCTTCTCCAGGCTAAACATGCCCAGTTCTTTCAGTCTCTCTTCATAGGGCTTTGTTTCCAGACCTCTGATCATCCTGGTTGCCCTCCTCTGAACACGCTCCAGCTTGTCTGCATCCTTCTTGAATTGTGGAGCCCAGAACTGGACGCAATACTCTAGATGAGGCCTAAGCAGGGCCGAATAGAGAGGAACCAGTACCTCACGTGATTTGGAAGCTATACTTCTATTAATGCAGCCCAAAATAGCATTTGCCTTTCTCGCAGCCATATCACACTGTTGGCTCATATTCAGCTTGTGATCTACAACAATTCCAAGATCCTTCTCGTTTGTAGTATTGCTGAGCCAAGTATCCCCCATCTTGTAACTGTGCATTTGGTTTCTATTTCCTAAATGTAGAACTTGGCATTTATCCCTATTAAATTTCATTCTGTTGTTTTCAGCCCAGCACTCCAGCCTATCAAGATCACTTTGAAGTTTGTTTCTGTCTTCCAGGGTATTAGCTATCCCACCCAATTTGGTGTCATCTGCAAATTTGATAAGCGTTCCCTGCACCTCCTCGTCCAAATCATTAATAAAAATGTTGAAGAGCACTGGGCCCAGGACTCATCCCTGCGGTACCCCACTCATTGCCTCTCCCCAGTTTGAGAAGGTTCCATTGATAAGTACTCTTTGAGTCTGATTCTGTAGCCAACTGTGAATCCACCTAATAGTTGTTCCATCTAGCCCACTTTTAGCTAGTTTGTTAATCAGAATATCATGGGGCACTTTGTCAAAAGCTTTGCTGAAGTCGAGATACATGACATCCACAGCATTCCAACAGTCCACAAGGGATCAAAAAATGAGATCAAATTTAGGGTGACCATATGAAAAGGAGGAAAGGGCTCCTGTATCTTTAACAGTTGTATAGAGAAGGGAATTTCAGCAGGTGTCATTTGATTACATGGAGAACCTGGTGATATTCCCTCTTCTTCACAACAGCTAAAGCTGCAGGACTCATTTTCTCTTTTGTATCTGATTACTCTAGGATAGCTCCTGCAGCTTTGACTGTTGTGATAAAGAGGGAATTTCACCAGGTGCTACATGCCTACAAATGATACTTGCTGAAATTCCCTTTTCTACACAACTGTTAAAGATACAGGAGCCCTGTACTTCTTTCCATATGGTCACCCTAATCAAATTAGTCTGACAAGACTTGTTCCTGACAAATCCATGTTGGCTTCTAGGATCACCGCATTGATTTCAAGGTGTTTACAGATTGACTTCTTTATAATCTGCTCCAGAATTTTCCCAGGGATGGATGTCAGACTGACTGGTCTGTAGTTCCCAGGTTCCTCCTTTTTGCCCTTTTTGAAGACAGGGACAACGTTAGCCCTCCTCCAGTCGTCCGGCATCTCACCCGTCTTCCATGATTTTGCAAAGATAATAGACAAAGGTTCTGAGAGTTCTTTTGCTAGCTCCTTCATTACTCTAGGATGCAGTTCATCTGGCCCTGGAGATTTGAACTCATTCAAGGAAATTAGGTGTTCTTTGACCATTTGTTTATCAATCTCTAATTGCAATCCAGCCCCCTCAACTTCTGCTTCACTTTTTCCAGGGGGGGTCATAGACCCGCTTTTGGGAGAAGACTGAGGCAAAGTAGGAATTGAGCACTTCAGCCTTTTCTTTGTCATCTGTTATCAATTTGCCATCCTCATTAAGCAGTTGAACCACCATTTCTTTCCTCTGTCTTTTACTACGCACGTATCTGAAGAAAACCTTTTTATTTCTTTTAGCAACCCTCGCTAACCTCAGCTCATTCTCAGCTTTAGCCTTCCTGACGCCATTTCGGCACTTCTGCGCCACCTGTCTGTACTCTTCTTTTGTAGCCTGGCCTTCCTTCCACTTCCTATATGTATCCTTTTTTGTTTTCAGGTCATCTCTAAGCTTTTTGTGGAGTCACATTGGTTTCTTCTGTTGTCTTCTATCTGTTCTCCTTGTTGGAATTGTTTGTAACTGTGCCTTTAAAATTTCCTTTTTTAAATACTCCCACCCATCCTGCACTCCTTTTCTCATTAGGCTCACTTGCCACGGGACCTTACTTATTATAATTCTGAGTTTATTAAAATCAGCTTTCCTAAAATCCAGAGTACATGTATGGCTACACTCAACTTTTGTCTCCTTCATAATCAAGAATTCAAGTATGATGTGGTCACTTTCCCCCAGAGTTCCCATAACTGCCACTGAAAAAGATCCACTAAGTCATCCTTGTTGGTCAATATCAAGTCAAGGATTGCCAATCCTCTAGTTCCTTCCTCCACTTTCTGTAGGAGAAAGTTATCACCCACACATGAGATTTCACTTGAAATCTCAATTCAATGAAAGCATTTCTCAGGGGCAGTGGCCTCAATTTGGACAGATGACATGCTCTATAGTGTTCTGTTTTTAAAAGAGGGAACGACTGAGAGAATTTAGAATTTTTAATAAGTTGCAGGTCCCTCCTGGAATCTATCCGAAAACACCAATCCCTTAGTTGCTTCTTATCGATGCCTAGAGCAAACTTCAATTCAGGGAGATGATAACTATGCAGGAGCTTTTGGAATATTGCCGTCCAATGACAATTATTATCCATTTCTAGAAAACACTTAGTAGGAAGACGCTCAATTTGCAAGATGGCGATTCATTTAAAATATTTTAGCTGAGCACTCTGAATTCTTGCCCTAACTGAAGGACTACCAGCTTCTGTGGGCAAGAAAGCTGCAGGGGTACCAGATGGAAGAGAGAAAAGTTTTTGAAGGAAGTTGTTCTGCACAATCCCCAAGGCTTCGGTCATGGTGTTGTCAGACCCCCAGATTTCAGACCCATAAAGCAGCTGTGTTATTACTTTGTGTTAAAGATTTTTAGGGCAGGTTCGATCAACTGTCTCCCTTTATTATAATAAAACTTCATTAGAGCCCCTACAGTTTTTTGTGCTTTCAATTTCGCTGCCTCTCTGTGCCCTTTCCACGAGAGGGACTCACTAAAGAGAATGCCCAGATATCTGAATGAGTGAACCTGGTCAATGACCTGTTGGTCCAAAGTCCATTTGTGTGTAGGTCTGTGGCTGCCGAAGACCATTAATCATCATTATTTATCTCTCTTTTCTTGCTCGTGGTGGTTTTTCTAGATAAACATTATGGGCTTTGCCAAGTCATGCTGTCTTTTACTGATTCAGAAATTTCCTGACTATTGAACATGGTTCAAGTATGACTGATTTCTGGATGTTGGCGTGCATGTAGGTTTTCTCTTAAAAAATAATGATGATGTGATCCTGGTGACTGATGTGACTAACAGAATCATTGTAACTTTTCCTGTCGCCATAGTTCTTTAATTTACATAGCCAGTAGTGTTTCCTCTTCTTTTTCAGCAACATTTTTGTTATTAGGTATTGCTATGTCAATGAGGTGAGTGTTTTTCTTGGTTGTTTTTTACTGTTATGTCTGGTTGAAGTTGAAACAAGCTGAGGTGCTAGCCTTTAGTCCATTTTGTTCCATGGCTAATGTTTGCAGGGTAATCATATTTTATGCTCTTTCTGAATGCTAGGTTGCTAGCTTATTGTACTAGATTTTTCTATACTTGTCAACTGCTTCATTTGTTTAATGGTAGCAGTATGCAGAATGTGTGTGTATGGATATGAGAAAGGTGATGGGGAAAGAGTGTTAAATGTTAGGAAAGGTGTTTAAAAAAGCAGCACAGCATCGTTGGCATACAGAAGTACTGACAAGGGCTTATTTGCCAATTTGGGGGGATGGGAACATACTTCCCTCACACTTTTAACTAATGAATTGATATAGAAATTAAATAGAGTAGGTGCAAGTATACAGCCTTGCTTTACTCCATTAAAAGTTGGGATTTGATCAGTTAGGTGTCCCACCCGATCGCAACTTATCCGAAGATAAGTGTTCTCATATAAGCAGCATATGAGAGTTAAGAGACGTCTATCAATATTTGTATCCTCAAATTTTCCCCATAACCTCTCTCTTGAAATTAGGTCAAAGGCTGATTTGAAATCAATAAAGAGAGCTCCTCTAACTTTTGATGCATATTTTTCAACCTGGTGTTGGAGAACCAAGCCTTGGTCAATAGTAGATCGCCCAGACCTAAATCATGCCTGTTCATCTTCTAGAATATTTTCTTGATCCAGCCACATAACTAGCTTTTCATGAAGATGGCTGGTATACAATTTACTAATTATACTTAAAAGGCTGATAGGTCTGTAATTTGCAGGGTCCGATCTTTTCCCTTTCCCCCCTTTTTTCAAGCTGAACGACAATGTAAGTGAATAGGGCTGCCAAAACTGGCGCCCACCACTCTTTATTGGATTTAAGCAGTTCTGGAGGGATGTTGTCTCCACCTGGTGCTTTACCCTGTTTAAGTTTCAGGATAAGGTTATTTATTTCAGAAACAGATACAAGGGGCCACTCAGGAGCACTATTAATTAAAGCTCTTGGAAACTGTTGGGAGACTTGCCCACTTGCATACATAGTATAGAAATGAGATTCCCAAACTTTAGCAGGGATAAGATACTCCGGTCTAGCTGTTATATTTGGCCAACCCCTCAAAATAACTTTCCAAAATGTGGCTGAATCACCCGCCCTCGATGCATCTATTAAATGCTGCCATGCTTCCCTTTGGGCTTGCTTCTTTTTCTCTTTAATCAGAGCTTTATATCTCCATTTGTGCTCAAACCATTCCTTAGGAAGTACTGTAGGACTAAGACGTCTTTTAAAAGCGTTAGACCTCTATTGTAAAAATGAATTACTGTTGATTAACCATCTTAAATGTAAGGTTATGTTTTTTTCCAGAAGAAGGTTAAAGCATAAATGGCAGATTAACAACCATCCCATTGAACAAGTTTCATTCTTTAGATACTTGAGTATAACATTTCATTCTTCTGGCTTATGGAGTTTGCAAACTAAAAATGCAATTGGGAATGCACAGAGAAGCATCAAGGCTCTCCTCTACTTTTTCTATATGAAAGGAGGCCAATATATTCCCTCAGCCATTCAAGTTTTCAAGACGAAGGCCATCTCCCAGATGTTATATGGATCACAGTTGTGTGCATACAAAAGTTTTGCCCCCTCTGAAGTCACTCAGACTAAGTTTTTGCATTCAGTGTTGGGAGTCCCAAGTTGTGTTCCAAATGTAATTGTCTGTTTAGAGACAGGGGAAATTTCTATTGAGGCCCGTATATGGTTCCTTAGGATTTATTACTGGCTGAAGCTGATTTTCTCCCCAGTGGGCCTGGCCCCACTGACATTAATTGATACATTCCAGACAAAATGGAAAACTACACTGAGATTTCTGGGCTTCTCACCAAATGCCCTAGTTGCTCTTGGTTATGAAAAAGCTAAAATGCAATTCAACAACGTATTTGGGATATGGAATTGCAAAATCATTTGAATTTGTCTTCAAGGTATCCTGAATTTAGAGATAATGGGAGGATATTTGCTTATGCAAAATATCTGGTGGACTTGAAGATTCCGAAATTCAAGAAAGCTTTCACTCTGGCCAAGTTTAACGTTCTGCCATTAGCCTTTTTGGATGGAAGGTTTGGAAATATACCCTACTAAGAACAGGTATGTCTTTGTGAGATGGGTAAAGTGGAAACAGTAGGGCATGTTCTGCTGTATTGTACCTTTTATCAAGATTTGCGCCAAACATTTATAACCTCTATCTTGCAGCGAACTCCCGGTAGATCAGATGAATATTACATAAAACAATTTCTATCGGATCAGAATCCTCAGGTTACTCTAAAAGTGGCCAGTTTTTGTGCGGCTGCCATAAGTCAACGGAAATTGATGTTGAAGAATTTTATTGTACCTTAGACTTAGGCTGAGACTGCCGTGTTTTTTGTATTTTATGTATGTATTTTATTTTATGTGTGTGTGTGTGTTTTTTAAATATTATCGTGATGATGTTTTCTGCTGTGCTGGTCTGTGACTGAAATAAATAAACAAACAAACAAGCACAGGAAAGGTGAGACTATGGTCATCCGGTGAAGGACTTGCAGTCAGAAAAGATATTTGAGGGAAGGGGAGACTGTATCACACAGAGTATAGCAAAAGCTTCAAAGTACAGCAAAACGAGTGAAGTTAATTTCAGATACATTGAATGTCTCACTTGTCCAGTGATTTTAACATTAAGATGTTATGTAGAACAGGTTTGTCTT